>NC_079412.1:84155-356655 GCF_026213295.1 Gadus chalcogrammus | reverse complement strand
TCCCCTGTGATGGGGCTCTAATCACATTACCCCCACATGTTGATTCTCAGCCAATAGGAAATCTCAGCCTTGTAACTCAACACCCTGTCGTCCAAGAGCTGGATGCTCTGGTCTAGGTAAACGTTACCAGAGGAGAAGAGAGGGACATGGAGGTGGACTGCTATTGGGGTCATAAAGAACGTAAATAGGTCATCCAGGTTTTAGTATAACTACAAAGTGACGCAAACTCAAAGAGGGAGACAAGTGTGTGTGTGTGTGTGTGTGTGTGTGTGTGTGTGTGTGTGTGTGTGTGTGTGTGTGTGTGTGGTGTGTGTGTGTGTGTGTGTGTGTGTGTGTGTGTGTGTGTGTGTGTGTGTGTATGTGCGTGTGTGTGTGTGAGAGAAAGAGAGACAGTGTGTTCCTGATAGCGGGTCAGTGTGTGGACCAGCAGCAGGCCCCTGGTTTCATGGCTGCCCTTCCAGAGGAGGGGGGAGGGTGCCTGGGGCTGGCTAATGATGGCAAATTGATTTTGCGGTGAGCTGTAGTGACAGAGAGACCTGTATCTGGTGTAAATAGTTAATGAGCTGAAAGACTGTTCCAAGCCCAGGGGTATCTGTATCATAGCATCTCTCTCTCTCTCTCTCTCTCTCTCTCTCTCTCTCTCTCTCTCTCTCTCTCTCTCTCTTCTCCTCTCTCTCTCTCTCTCTCTCTCTATATGGCTTGGCATCTGTGCATCTGTATCTCTCCGTCCCCTTACCAATCTCTGTTTTTCCCACTAATGTGCATCTCTCCTCAAGTGCCGCTGAATAAATGCTTCAGTAAAGAACTCTGGATGTTGTTATAGCTTGCTGTTCAATGTGTAATCTCGGCATAAGTGTGCAGTCCGAGGAGCGGTTGAGGCTGGGTTGGTGATGCTGTGTTTGTGAGTGATGGGGTAGCGGGCGGGCGTGGTTGTGTTGTGTCGGAGGATTTGAGTGTAGGGATGGAGGGTTCTCTCTATGAACATGGAGAGAACTTTGAGGAGTGTTGTGCCAAGTTCCACAGGACACCAGCTGAGCATCAGCTCTGAGAGGCATCGCTCAAAGGCCCAGCGTCACACAACGCTGCTCCAACTCTGGGTCACTCTCCATACACCCCACACATATACACCACACAAACAAACACACACACACACACACACACACACACACACACACACACACACACACACACACACACACACACACACACACACACACACACACACAAATACACACACACACACACACACACACACACACACACATACACACACATTCACCTACAAACAAAAACACACACACACACACACACACACACACACACACACACACACACACACACACACACACACACAGATGCACCTACAAAAATAAACACACACATGCACACATGCAAAGACACACATAGAAACACACACACACATGCACCTACAAACAAAAAAACACACACAAAACGTAAACACACACATGCACACATACACAGACACACATACGCACATGCACCTACAAACATAAACACACACACAAGCCTTTGCATTGCATGCCTCTGTGTCAAAAGTACAACAGACAAGTCAATCTGGGCTCCATATTCCTGTTGCAAGGTAGCATGCTGCAGTGGCTTTCTCTTCTCTTGATCAACCATTACCTGCAAACATTCATGAGAGAGAAAGAGAGAGTGTGGGAAAGAAAGAGAGTGAAACACCATGAAAAGGAGGAAGAAAGAGAGAGAGAGAGAGAGAGAGAGAGAGAGAGAGAGAGAGAGAGAGAGAGAGAGAGAGAGAGAGAGAGAGAGAGAGAGAGAGAGAGAGAGGAGGGACGGATTTAGAAGATCATCAGCTTGGTGTACAAAATATGTTATGTATTACCTCCCCAATTATCGTTTGTTGATGTTGTTACCAAGGACATATCTTTGTCACTAAGCATCAGCCGAGGTGCAGAGATAAACAACCCTGTGTGTACACTGCAGCTCTCTGGCACTGGACCCCAGGTTGATATCATCCTTTGCTCTAAATGTACTCCTTTTTTACTCCAATGGGGGAACACGTAGAGCCCTTCTTAACCAAAAATTTCATAATACACAGGAGAACCCAAACCTAAATTGTTGCAGACGACGTTTCTTCTGACATTTCTGTTTGTTGTTCCCCTGTGGCCCGGTCGGTTCTGTTGAAGAATGGTCATGAGTTGGTGGTCAAGATCAGAATTAGGGTACAAACAGAATCTGACTCCTGAACGCCAAGGAGAGAAAACCAAGTGAGCAGAGAGTTGTCATCTCACATTAGAGAATGAGCCTTTAGCTCCAGATAAATCATTTGTAAGCAATTAAACCATTAGCGTTAACAGTAACCCAATGAAGTGATCAATTCCTTCTCTTCTCCTTTTAGTAAGAGAATCACCTCTGGCCAGGCCTCTAGTTGTGGAGCAAGGCAGCAGACAAAAGCAGTGCAGTCCCAGGTTTTATAGGCCACATCTGTATGAATAGTGGCATTGTCGGGGGGTGATGTCATCGGAGAAGGACGGTGAGCTAAGAGCAGCTGAATCTGCAGCCTCTGGCTGGGCTCACTTTGGTGTGTTGGGTATAAGAATGCTGTGTGTGTGTGTGTGTGTGTGTGCAGGGCCGACGGACTGCGGGGGAAAGTGAGGCAGTCGTGGGGGGGCCCATGGCAATTTAAAAAAAATAAAAAATAAAAAATAATAATAATAATATTTAGAATTATCCACCAGCCCATAGTGTCAGGAGTCGCACACGGCCACGTCTCTCCCCCCCCCCCCCCCCCCCCCCCCCCCGTCAACAATTGTTCTCCAGCCCCCCCCCCGTCAACAATTCAGCGCAGGGGGCTGGTAGGGGGAATTCGGGGGGGGGGGGGGGGCCCATCAGTACCTCTTGTATACAGGGCCCAGGATTTGGTGTAACGGCCCTGTGTGTGTGTGTGTGTGATGCGTTCATTGATGTGTGTATGAATATCCGTGTGTGTGTGTGCGTATAAGTGTATATGTGTGTGTTTGAGCATGTTTCTGTTGTCACTCGCTGTATAGTGTTCTTAGGTAAAGCCCACACATCTGGCTCTAGTCTGGATTGAACAAACCAATAGGGGGATTTGCAAACACTGCTGGACATGGTTTCCAGTAAAATCAATGTATGACAACTGGAGTGTTGTGATGAAGTGTGTGATGAACACCTCGGCTGAGTCCACTAGGACACCGCCATGCATCTCTTCTGTCCAACAGAGGAGGGATGGTGAGATACCACGTGTCTTCTCTGGGCAGCAGAGGGGGAGGACTGGGTGTCAGTGTCTTAGCTGGCCAGATATCTCTTGAGATAATAGTCATGGGGAGTGTTGCTGGCGTCATGATATTATACAGTTTCAGAGGTGAGCACTGCCCGGCTCAGAAGGTGTCCTATCAGCATCGCTGCTTTGCTGTATCAGTGTTTGTCCCTTTCCAGAAAGAGAGAGAGAGAGAGAGAGAGGCCTTTTGTGGGCTTCCTCCAGTCTGTGGTTATGAAGCCAGGCAGCATTCAGAGATTGTCAGTCTCACTACATTATTAAAAAGAAACCAACAAACAAAATGTATTTACCATACATCTCAATTTATTTGTGAATTGTTTTATCTGTTTGGTGTTATCATAAGGTATTTTTTATTTTTTTACTCAGTAGCATAGTAATGTTAGTTCCTTGTTGAAATGCATATTATGATATTAGAATCATCTTAACGCGTTATTAACGGCGTTAACGCAAACCAATTTTAACGGCGTTAATCTTTTTATCGCGCGATTAACGCTTTTGGCTTGGCGAACATTGTCGTTTTTTCACCTGCTGTCTAGCAACTAGTCACGTTAGAAAAACTACAACACCATACCGGATCTAGCTACACCGGAAACAAAACAACAAGCATGCCGCACAAACTTGTTGGGGCAAGCAAGAATACGGAGCGGGTGAAAAACTCCTTAAAAGTGTGTGTGTGTTTGTTTGTGTGTCACTCTGTTCGAGCCTGCACGAGAGTTCAATTTCGTCATTAGCTGTTACGTCTTTCTGACCAATCGCAGTACAAGGCTGTACCACTTCGGGAGGGCCCGCTCAGTTACTCCTAGGGATGGGAATTGATAAGAATTTCACGATTTCCGATTCCGATTCTGCTTATCGATCCGATTCCTTATCGATTCTCTTATTGATTCTCATTGGGTGAGAAAATAAGTACAAATGTGTTTGTTTGTATTAAATCTCTTTAATATCTGATCAGAAGTGCGTCTAGTATTAGGAAATTGTACATTTTCAAATCAATTGGTCTAGACAAAAAAATATATGTTTGGCTTTTTAAGCCCAAATGCCATCATTATGTGCCATACAACTAAAAACACAGACTCAAAACAGTCAAGTAATAGCTTGTGCCTTTTGTAATACTAACAGTGCTCATTTGCATTCAACTTGTAACAAAATTGAACTGACATAAACAAAATGAAGTACTGATTAGACAGAGATTTATTAGATGGGCCTGCCTAATAAACCGTTGGAACACACAAGACCGGAAACCATAGCAACGCCGGTAAACAAACCCCGAGAAGACCAATCCCTATGAGAGCTCCCCACGCTACGGCCATCCGGAGGCGCACAGAGCTGTTGGCCGTGATATTATTTATACAATTATATTATATTATATACTATTATATATAGAGCTCCGGGAGTCGCAAACGGAAACAATCACTTTCTCCTCCATGCTGCAGTTCACCCCGGACTGCACTGCACTGAGTTTGACGGTTGAACGCTGATTGGCTGTTACGTTACACATGTCACTCAGTTGTCACAATGTTGAACGCTGATTGGCTGTCATCACGCGAAATTCGCGTCAAAGTTGAAATATTTCAACTCGAGCAAATTTGTCGCCGCACAAATCCTCGTGGACGCGCTCGCCTGTGCATGGCGAAAGTGTGGCGCGACAAATCAAAACTTGTCGCCGGTTTTCTCTCTTGAAAAATTCGCCCGATACGCGTCACTACCTACACTTTGTATGGGATCTTGTCGCCCCGTCGCGTTTGGTGTGAACGCACAATGCGCTTCTTCCTTGGCGGCGCCATGTTTGCTGCGTTCTGAACCAAAACAAAGCAGCGTGTGTGTGACGTCATGACGCATTTGCCGCGACCGGAACCGATAAGCGGAATCGTTAAGCAGGCTTGCTAATGATTCCAAGGAATCGGTTGACTCGGCCACGGTTCTGAACAAGAACCGGTTCTCGATTCCCATCCCTAGTTACTCCCCTCTAGACAAAATCGACTTGGTTGCGACGTTGACAGTTTGTGAGTTTTGCGTCTGTTGAGTAATTGAGAGGTTGCGGACGTACAGCTCAGGGTGCCGGACGGCGCTGCAAGGAACTTTATAAACGCAATATTGTTATCCCGCAGTAATCAGCTCGACAGCCCGAAATGTTAACGGCCCGCTGGGAATTTTTCCCGACTCTCCCGATTACAACTCCGCCACCGTGTGTGTGTGTATGTGTGTGTTATTCGATAGCCTGGTAACATGTATAGGCGTACGTACGGTAGGAATATTCATACTGGTTTAAATAATAAATGTTATAGTATTTCCCATCTTTGCTGAGCAAGAGTTTTGTCCGAAAGTTCAGTGAGTGAAACAAATAAAAGCCTGGGCTATTGAAGTTCTACGGTAGGCCTACCACTGTCATCCACCTACCCGATGTCAAGTGGACCGGGTTGAATTCACTGCGGGTTTCCCTTGGCTCCGTTTACGCGAGGACGCTTGCGGGTAAAAACGACAAAATATTTTTTCGGAAGTGCCTTTCTTTTAGACGGTGACAGCGTCTAAACCACCCTCTAGAGTAGAAAACTTGATTACGCTGCCGTAGCGTTTCCGTCTACACTGCCAAGATGCAAAACTCTGCTCAGATCTGCTCACGTCGCGTATGCGTTTACGTCGCATACTTGCGCCAGTACAGAGAAATAAACAAACATGTTGGAATATTTTCATGCGTCAGACCTTCAAGCTGCTCTGGCAGCTCTAATAAACTAAAAAGACAGGAGTCTTTCAACGAAATGTACAGGAAATGTACAGATAGTATTACTGAACAAAGAAGGATCTTTTTGGTTTTCGCGGCGTGGATAAGAGAAGAAGGAAGATTCTATGCATGCGCTCAAGCATTGCGATTTTGTGTGACAGTGTCGCACAATGTTCACTTTGTTGAAAGTATAGACCGTCGCGATTCCCATTGAAACGAATGGCGCGGTGAATATTCTTCAAATTGTGAAAAATGAATTAAACTGTACTCAGAAAAAGCGGTTATATGCTATAGACCCTAGAGTATCTGTGGTATAAAGGCTGGGACTAATTTCGAATTATATATATGTACAATCCATTATGTTAGCTCTCTGGCTTGATCAGCGGACTAGAATACCTCCTAGAATCATTGCTTGTTGGCGGGAAACGGAAAGGGGGGCTGTTTACGTTTGGTTGTAGTATTTTTGCTTGGTTCTCCGTCCCAACAGTAGGGCCAGAACCGAGCGAAAAGACTACAACCAAACGTGAACACCCCCTCTTCCGTTTCCGGCCAACGAGCAATGAGTGTTCCAACAGAAATCAATGGGATTTACAAAATGCGCTAAATGTGCAATAGGGGATTATCAAGCTGATACGTAGTACTTCCGCATTCGGAGATCTTTGTGCACTGTCACATCCGGTGAAATCACTCTGGCGAACCGATGGTGGACCGGTGTGGGTGTCAGATTGACTCGGAATAATGACTTGCGTTTCATTCATTCCCATGTTATTCCCAAGTATTAACGATCTCCTTTTGTTTTCTAATCTATGAATAATAATCAAATGTACAAATTATTGTTGCCTATACTTGGGTTATACATAAAAGAATAATCGGTTAACTCCATACACTGAACGGGGCGATCCACTTTATTTCCAGCGCTCCCAACACAGAGTCAAAACAGCGACCCACATGCAGACACTTCCGTTCTCCTCCTTCAGAATAAGAGTCCCTAACAGGAACTGGGTTACATATGCATTCATCAGTGCTTTTAGACGTGTTTTCAATGGCTTTGTTTGTGCAAAAGAACGGGCAGCGTTCAATGAAATCAAAACCAAATCGGATTGAGCCTTCTTTTTATGTCCATGATTGAGCCCCGTTTATAAACAACCCTTCCGGGTTTTGTCCGCTGTCTTGTGTCGATACGTCAAGTGTCGATACGTCATCTGTAAGCGCAGGACCCCGAGTCGATCTGGCAGCCGAGTCAATCTGACACCCACACCAGCAGTTCACATTCACGATATCCCTGGTAAATGTACCCAAACTCACGTTTTCTGACGTTCACAGACTTACTTGCTGGAACAATATTCAATATTTCAATATAAATGTCTCACGCTGTGGATTTGTTATCCATCCCGATGCTCCTCACCTCGGGGCTAGCCCCGATGCAAGAGTTTAACACCAAAAAGAACCAAGAGCCAGTTCCGGGCTGGTGTTAGGGGCAGTTCAAAACAGGTTCCAGCCTTATACCAGTTATGAACCAGTTGGTTTCACACCGACCAGAGCCAGCCATGGATCCGGTGAGAGCAACGTCATGACGTCACTGCAAACGTCTGCATACGTCTCCGCTTTCCCAGCAACCCTCGCGCCTTGCCGGAACTGTACAATTAGAAGAAGAACCCTTGCGCCAATTTCAAACAACAATTTCGTCTTCAATTCAATCCGTGTATGGTTCGTTCTTTGAATATTCAGATTTAAAACAAAATCAGAAAAAACTATTAAAATCTGTGTATGGTTTGTTCTTTGAATATTCCGATTTAAAACAAAATCAGAAAAAAATATTAACAGAGTTGTTTTTTGGTTTTGAAACCGAAAAAGGGCAAAAGGAATAAACAAATAAACGGTATTTTTCTGTTTTTTAAATCAAAACGGGAAAAATGAAAAATCCAGTTGCTTGTTTTGTTTGCATGATATTTAGATAAAACCGCAATGAATGCCGGGAAAAGGGCACGCGGATAAAAATAAGAGCAAGGTACGTCTTGTTACTCTGTTTTCTGGGAATAATTTACGCAAGCAGAAACCAGAAAACAGGCCGTTTTTTCGTTTTTTCGTTTTGACAAGAAAACGAAAATGTAAATTTCAGTTTGTTTATTCGTTTTTTGGTTCTTATTGAGCGAAACGAATTTACCACTCAATATCTGGTTTCCGCCGGTGGGCGGGTCCTCTTATTGGATAGCGTGCTTCATTGCCCTGTGCTCTTCATAATAAAAGTTCTTCCGTTAGATAATGTCGACAAAAATATTACTGTATTATAGACACTAGCAGACACAGAGGACAAGACCACCCACAGTCAAGACTGACACGGCTTCAAATAACAATAAAAGTATTCATAATCATTTGAAAATGAGAAGTTATGAAGTTATGATGACTTCAGTGCAGTTGATGTTTAGCCACAGTTAATACATGCAGAGCAGACCTGAGATCGCTGGCTGATGATTTCCTCACAGCCTGAGAGCTATGAGGAATACAAGTGATCACAACACATTTCTGACAGCTGAAAATTGCGCATTTGTTGACCTTTATCCATTTAAAGTAAACAAATATTTTTTCTTGTTGAACGATATTTTATATTGTTTTCATATTATTATTTACTGATGGTGTTTACAGAATGCGAGTGCGTGTTATATTGAAATCAAGGCTGGGTGTGCCTATGAATATAGGCTACAGTGAGTTTTTTAAGGTGCTGTACAAGCAAATCATATTGTCTACTCTGTACAGTGACAGGGAGTGTAAAGTAACCTACTTCATTCAATATCGAATAGGCTACTATAGCCTACACTATGCACAAATGGTTTTGCTCATGGCAGTTGTGACAGTCATTTTAACGTGTCAGCAGGCAAGCTTCACTCATTCCAGGATGCATTATGCGTTGTCCTATAGCCAACCCAGTCTCACCAATTTGCGTAGCCTACAGATCGCACGGTTTGACACTTTCAAAATGCGTGCAGTACATACACCAAATGACCATTTCGCGTGCATATGATACGCAAAACCCAGCATTAACTACTGTGGAGGGCGGATACGTCCATTTCGCGTGCATATGATACTCAAAACCCAGCATTAACTGAATGGGAAATGCAATATTTTAGGACAGATTTACCATTAAACGTGTTTCTAATGACATTTCTAGCGAGAAATGTACTTTTCCCTTGAATAATCTTCAATCAGTGAATGTGTATGATCTTTATTAATCTTTATTATCTGAATGGGAAATGCAATATTTTAGGACCGATTCACCGTTAAACGTGTGTCTAATAACATTTCTAGCGAGAAATATACTTTTTACTTGCATAATCTTCAGTCAGTGATTGTGTCTGATCTTTAGTTTTATAGTTATTAGGAAGATTTGATCGGCTCGCTCACATGTTTCAACGACGTCAGGTTGTTAGGGACGCTGCTTTCGCTAAACTAGCAACTCACGTGTTTCCTGCGTTTGTGTTATTAAACCGTTACTTATGTAACTTTTAATGATATCATCTTGTTAGAAACACGTATATCTGAGAGCCATGTACGTTTTCATGAACACTGGATTACGTCGCATTTCAACATAAAATAGCGTGTTATACACACACACACACACACACACACACACACACACACACACACACACACACACACACACACACACACACACACACTGCATTTCACTGCTAAATAAATAAATACTAAGGCAGAATAAAGAATAAATTAATTCATTATCATTCAACTTCAACATGTGTTATTACAGTATAGTGGTGGAGGGATGACGTATGTTGGCCAACCCGGAAGTGAGCGTCGCCCTGGGTTCCCTTGACAAAAAGCCAACAGGTTTTTCCATTTGATTTTGGATTATTGCAGAAAAATTAGCATCTTTGAAGGACCTCCTCAAAAACTGAAAATAAATAAAAATAACTGTGCTCCAAAGAAAGAAATGTAAACCCCTCTAATCCTTACATGGCTCTAAAAAACACGCGGCAAATGAGCTGCCGTAAATTGTGTTGTTTTTGTCGTAAACTAGGGTCCGATGGTTAAAAAATAGACAGATATTCCAAGGTATCCTTAAAAGGCAGCTTGGATGTTTTTATTTTCTGCAGTTTAGACTTCTTCTATAACCTATTTTTGAAAGCAAAACACCAAGCTCATTGATTTAACGAGGCAGGGTTATTTGAAACAATTTATTAAAAAATATTTATGAGAGGTCATTCCTTCTGAGTTTTCTTCCTATTTATGTCTAGTGTACAACCCTACTGTCCACAAGCATCACCCCCCCCTCGCCATATGGATTTGGAGAATTGTTACCACGTCCCAGTGGTGGAGGTATCTGAAAGAGGGCATTCAATTATACTACAATGATCAATTAGGAGGCCGAAGCCCTAAAGGAAGTGATGCAATAGGTGACTGGGTCGACAACATTTAAGTAAGCTTTACTTTGAGGTCTCTTATATATCAAAGGGTGTCTCAAAGGACGCATACGCTTCAACCTGTGGCTCCAGCCCTACAGGAAATGACTTAGCAAGTGCTCCATCTCGTTGCACCTGCACCCAGCGGCTCGCTTGCAAGATTTTGGCCTGAAGTTATTCCCAGACCTACACCGTAGCCATCCAACCTGCATATCTGAGAATCAGGCCTCTCTTTAATAATGACAAAAATGAATGAGAGAAATACACATTAACTTTTGTCTCATAAGCGGCGTGGTGCCGGCTCCTTTTGACCTTTTGACCCCAGACTTCTGGGGGAATAGCTGAATCAATTCATTAGTCAATCAGAAGCATTTAAATATCTTCCCGGTGGCGTAAGAGAGCGAACAAGGTGTCCTTCAACATCTACGCTTCCAGGCGGTTGCAACGGTGCCACACATGAGCATATTCGAACATGTTTAATGGTAGTAATTACCTGTTGAAATTGGAGGCCTTAATCAATAATGAGCAGCTATTGATTTGCTTCCCGATAGAAATTTGTGACAAATGACATGTTATTTAGCATCTACACGTTGAGCTGAGTCCAATGACACCAAGCATGACACTCTAGAAAATGGTAACATGTATTTTACATGGTACACCTAGGTCAAGGACATGATCTCGGTGTAGCAAGAGGGCGAGCTTGATCTCATTGGACTCAGCTTAACGTGTAGATTCTAAATAACATGTAATTTGTCAAAAATCTCCATCGGGAAGCAAATCTATAGCTGGTCATTATTGATAAAGGCCTCCAAAATCGACAGCTAATTACTACCCTGAAACATATTCAAATATGATCATGTGTGGCATTGTTGCAATCGCCTCGAAACGTAGATGTCAAAGGACACCTTGTTTGCCCCGTTACGCTACCGGGAAGATATTTTTATACTTCGAATGGATTGATTCATATTTTAAGGTTCTCGGAGTGAGACTTTAAGCGGCTGCAGCAGAAGTGTTGAGACGAAAGATGATATCAAGACATTTATAGAATATTCCCATTCACATTATGATTCTTCGTCATAACATCCGACCAAACATCCTTTACAGTCCAGCGATGATTATGAAAGTCCAGGCCCCCCTTCCTGCACTCGGGGTCCGACTGGGCCAAGTTTCGGGCAGGAAGGGCCACCCCTTCCTGCCCTCGGGGTCCGACCGGGCCAAGTTTCGGTGCGGGGGTCCCAGTTAGGCCTTAGAATAAGGTATTCAAATGTCAGGGCGGTAGGACCTTCCTATCTCAAAAACTGTTTTTCCACCACATTCTGAACCATTAGGTCTTGCAGGTAACACTTCTGAGGGGCTTTGTCCAAATGACAGTCCATTTGGGGAAACTTTTTTTCTCTAAGGGCTAGAACTCCAAATCTCGGATACGTCATTCTCAGGGCCCCGGGAAATGTGTGTAAACATTTTAGCATCCCTAGCTATCTCGAAAAGGCCGGAAAAGGGGCGTAACCTCCAGCAGTACAGTAAATGTACATAAGACAGAGGTTAGTTTCTAGTCCCCATTTTTTGTGGGATGGAGGTGTACATTTGTGGCTTAAGGTGTGTAGACACAGCTGGCCTGTGGCCACGTTTTTGAAGTCTGGGGTCAAAAGGTCAAAAGGAGCCGGCACCACGCCGCTTATGAGATAACAAAAAGTTAATGTGTATTTCTCTAATAATTTTTGTCATTATTAAAGAGAAGCCTGATTCTCAGATATGCGTGTTGGATGGCTAGGGTGTAGGTCTGGGAAGAACTTCAGGCCAAAATCTTGCAAGCGAGCCGCTGGGTGCAGGTGCAACGAGATGGAGCACTTGCTGAGTCATTTCCTGTAGGGCTGGAGCCACAGGTTGAAGCATATGCGTCCTTTGAGACCCCCTTTGATATATATAAGAGACCTCAAAGTAAAGCTTACTTAAATGTTGTCGACCCAGTCACCTATTGCATCACTTCCTTAAGGGCTTCGGCCTCCTAATTGATCATTGTAGTAACTGAATGCCCTCTTTCAATATATGATACCTCCCCCACTGGGACGTGGCAACAATTCTCCAAATCCATATGGGGAGGGGGGGGGTGATGCTTGTGGTCAGTAGGGTTGTACATCTAGTGTACACTAGATGTATTTTCAGTTTTTGAGGAGGTGCTTCAAAGATGCAAATTTTTCTGCAATAATCCAAAATCAAATGGAAAAACCCGTTGGCTTTTTGTCAAGGGAACCCAGGGTGACGCTCACTTCCGGGTTGGCCAACATACGTCATCCCTCCACCACTATACTGTAATAACACATGTTGAAGTTGAATGATAATGAATTAATTTATTCTTTATTCTGCCTTAGTATTTATTTATTTATTTGCAGTGTGTGTGTGTGTGTGTGTGTGTGTGTGTGTGTGTGTGTTTGTGTGTGTGTATAACACGCTATTTTATGTTGAAATGCGACGTAATCCAGTGTTCACGAAAACGTACATTGTCAACGTATGCTTTTTGCGACTGGGTTGGCTCTCAGATATACGTGTTTCTAACAAGATGATATCATTAAAAGTTACATAAAGTAACGGTTTAATAACACAAACGCAGGAAACACGTGAGTTGCTAGTTTAGCGAAAGCGGCGTCCCTAACAACCTGACGTCGTTGAAACATGCGAGCGAGCCGATAAAATCTTCCTGATATAACTATAAAACTAAAGATCAGACACAATCACTGACTGAAGATTATGCAAGTAAAAAGTATATTTCTCGCTAGAAATGTTATTAGAAACACGTTTAACGGTGAATCGGTCCTAAAATATTGCATTTCCCATTCAGATAATAAAGATTAATAAAGATCATACACATTCACTGACTGAAGATTATTCAAGGGAAAAGTACATTTCTCGCTAGAAATGTCATTAGAAACACGTTTAATGGTGAATCTGTCCTAAAATATTGCATTTCCCATTCAGTTAAAGCTGGGTTTTGCGTATCATGCACGCGAAATGGACGTATCTGCCCTCCACAGTAGTTAATGCTGGGTTTTGCGTATCATATGCACGCGAAATGGTCATTTGGCGTATGTACTGCAAGCATTTTGAAAGTGTCAAACCGTGCGATCTGTACGCATATTGGTGAGACTGGGTTGGCTATAGGACAACGCATAATGCATCCTGGAATGAGTGAAGCTTGCCTGCTGACACGTTAAAATGACTGTCACAACTGCCATGAGCAAAACCATTTGTACATAGTGTAGGCTACAGTAGGCCTATTCGATATTGAATGAAGTAGGTTACTTTACACTCCCTGTCACTGTACAGAGTAGACAATATGATTTGCTTGTACAGCACCTTAAAAAACTCAGTTTTTTAAGGTTTTTTAATGTTTTTCACTATATTCATAGGCACACCCAGCCTCGCTTTCAATATAACACGCACTCGCATTCTGTAAACACCATCAGTAAATAAAATATGAAAACAATATAAAATATCTTATAAACAAGAAAAAATATTTGTTTACTTTAAATGGATAAAGGTCAACAAATGCGCAATTTTCAGCTGTCAGAAATGTGTTGTGATCACTTGTATTCCTCATAGCTCTCAGGCTGTGAGGAAATCATCAGCCAGCGATCTCAGGTCTGCTCTGCATGTATTAACTGTGGCTAACATCAACTGCACTGAAGTCATCATAACTTCATAACTTCTCATTTTCAAATTATTATGAATACTATTATTGTTATTTGAAGCCGTGTCAGTCTTGACTGTGGGTGGTCTTGTCCTCTGTGTCTGCTAGTGTCTATAATACAGTAATATTTTTGTCGACATTATCAAACGGAAGAACTTTTATTATGAAGAGCACAGGGCAATGAAGCACGCTAGCCAATAAGAGGACCCCCCACCGGCGGAAACCAGATATTGAGTGGTATATTCGTTTCGCTCAGTAAGAACCAAAAAACGAATAAACGAACTGAAATTTACATTTTCGTTTTCTTGTCAAAACGAAAAAACGGCCTGTTTTCTGGTTTCTGCTTGCGTCAATTATTCCCAGAAAACAGAGTAACAAGACGTACCTTGCTCGCGAGGTATGTTGAGCTCAACCACGAAAGTCGATCTCTTTTAGCGTTGCTGTATCACCATGGTGACTTATGCTCGCAACCAAACCTGGTCGGGAGCAGTTTTTCGGCTTAGTCTAGCCGGAGATCGGCTACTTAAATCGGCGTGCGCAGCTTCCTAGCCCCTCCTCTGACAATGGCGTCACCATTTGTGGGTGTTCCCGTGGACCTCGGCGCACTTATAATAAATGAATTTATATAGCGCTTAATATGGTACTCTAAGACGCTTTAAATATTGCCCTATCAAAACTATGTAAGACAGACGCCTCGTACAGGCGTCTCCGGAGACAGAGGTTTTACGGGACAGAACCGATCCCTTGGCATTGTCTGACGATATTCAGATTTCAGACCTTATTGTCATTGTGCAAACAACGAAATTGGGGTTCTTCATGAGAGATACAGATTCTCATCAGAGGGTGTTCGTTATTTGATCGTCCTTTTGATCGTAGACAATGCTTACTGTTGCGCATTGTGTCTCCGTGACAGAGTGCTAGAGTGGATGTAGCGCGTCAGTCTTGAATTTCTGCGTGGGGGGTTCGACTCCCAAGTGACGCGAATTTATGTGAAGCTTAAAAAGTCCCAATTCTCATGCATATGGAATACTTATTCACTAAAGCTTATGGAATTATATTTTTGTGCTTATTTCGAACTTGAACCCATATTTTCAAGGACGTGCTGGCACCACATCTATGGGGGTAAAATGCATGATGATAGACCGGCGAATTTGAACCCCGGTCGCTGGCGTTCGGGTCTACTAATCCGCTACGCTACAGCCGCTACCTCTCAGCGGTTGATAAAATGCGATACATTTCTTACATAGGGTGTATTTAAGTGAATTCCCTAAATTATAGAATAAGGCAGGATGGACGTTGCTTATGCATTTTAAATCATCATCATTCTATTTGGATTAATGGCGAACAATTCTGCATTTGGCATAGTTATTTTATAGACAATATGCAGAATCTTTTCACTTATACGCATATAGACTGCTTGATCTATCGTAAAGGTGAGAAAAATGACGCAAAAAATGCCCCTTTCAAGTGAACGCGCACTGAACCTAAAGCGGAAAACCTGGTTCCACTAATAGAATCTAAAGTGAGCTTTCGCGGTACCATTTAAATCTGATTGCGAGTTGCAGCTCTGTCGAGCCAGGTTTTCCCAAGAAAGCCTGGGTATGTACAGCGAGGTTCGTGGTATACCCCCCAGGGGCCTGTACTACGAAGCTCGATTAGAGGGTTAGCGAGGTATGTTGAGCTGAAAGCCTGGGTTAGCTGTACCACGAAAGTCGATCTCTTTAAGCGTCGCTGTATCACCATGGTGACTTATGCTCGCAACCAAACCTGGTCGGGAGCAGCTTTTCGGCTTAGTCTAGCCGGAGATCGGCTACTTAAATCGGCGTGCGCAGCTTCCTAGCCCCTCCTCCGACAATGGCGTCACCATTTGTGGGTGTTCCCGTGGACCTCGGCGCACTTATCGTACAGGCGTCTCTCCGGAGACAGAGGGTTTTTCGGGACAGAACCGATCCCTTGGCATTGTCTGACGATATTCTTTATGAGAGATACAGATTCTCATCAGAGGGTATTCGTTATTTGATCTTCCTTGTTGGACCGTATGTAGTCAATGCTACACAAAGAAGCCGTGCACTTACTAGCCGCGTTTACATGGACACATCTGATCCGCATAGATTTCTATGCGGAATAGAAAATGATCATATATACGCCTCATTCGGAATACAATTATCTGTTCGGCATATAATTCCATGCCGAATAGAAGAGGTGGTGTAGTCCGTTTTAATCGACATGTATACACTTATTCCGGTTTAATTTAGAGCAGCTGCAGTAGTTCGCAATTGGTCCACTGAGCTCCGTTGGTACTTTAATGCACACCGAATTTGACCGCTATCAAGGAAAGTGGATTTATTGCCTGATTCACGTCTTTGTTCGTAAGTAGTCCGGTAAGCGTGTCCTGTTGCTAAGCGACGGGACATGGGAGTTTATTAATGACGTGTTCGCGTATCATAGTGTCCGCGTGCGTCCGAGATAACTGTAAATGAGTAGGCTACTACTAGTACTTTTGCAGGCTGAACGTTAAAATACTTCTTAACTTAAAGAGACCACTCTCTCTCACCAGTCTTGGCTGTGGACTCGCATTCAAATTCCTCTTGTTTGCGGCGGAGGTGGTGGTAAATATAAAGATCGGACGGAGCTGTGCTGTCCTCCTTCTTAATTTAAGGAGCAGGCAGAGAAAAGCTCTCTCCTGCTGTGCTTTCATTAAAATCAAATTCACAATGCCAAATAGTGATAAGACGTCCATTATGTCGCCGCCGGTCCAGAGATGTGTCAGGTGTGCGAGAGAGAAATAACGGACACTTTTGTTACTGCCATGTATACAGTAGGGATCACATTTTAGGAACAGATCTATTCCGCATAGAAATCTATGCGGATCAGATGTGCCATGTAAACGCGGCTAGTGTTGCGCAGTGTGTCTGTGTTTCAAGTTCGAAGGTGGCCCCGCACGTTCAAATTAACCTATAGTCAAGTGCCGTGTTGTCCATTATCCCTTATATAACCGCTATGTCAGTGACACAATTAGGCCTAGGCATTTTTTATTCTACAAATTCATATTATAGCTGTGAGAATTGTTAAGAAAAATCACCTCAATAGTCGGAAAACCAAATCATAGGCTAGATTCACCGGAAATTATTCAAATGGATGCTTACAACTTACCACATTGAATAATATTTTTATATTTATTTTTGACTTGGCCCCATGTTCGTAGGAGCAAACATGGGGCCACACATATATATATATAGCTTCGTGGTACCATTTAACTCTGATTGCGAGTTGCGGCTCTGTCGAGCCAGGTTTTTCCAAGAAAGCCTGGGTATGTTCAGCGAGGTTCGTGGTATAACCCCCAGGGCTATTCAACCTCCTTAACAAGTGGGCCGAAAAGGAAAACCACTGGGGGTTCATGGGCCACACGGAGTAAAACTACGTGAATTAATTGCTATAAATAAATCTACTTAAAGTATATATAGTACTACTACATGGAAAAAACTTGTCGGACGCATTCCTTCCTTCTTCACTTTTAATCGTATCATTATAAAAGATTTTGTTCTCACGTATTTTGGACACGTATTTAGAATAACAATGTTGTTTGAATCATCACAAAAGCAGAACTACTGTACATATGAGATATTTTGAGCCAGTGAGTCAGTGAGAAAGATTGCACTGCCTTGTTTGCCTAGTTTGGCTCATCCTGAGACACTCATGCAGCTTCTCATAGGTCATGGAGCAACGTGCCCTTGTTCTGTTGGCATTCATATGAGAAAAGCTAGACTCACACGAATTGGTTGCGCCTTACATTGTCAGAATAAGTGATGCCAGTTCCTGATTGTGGGGTACTGATACTGGCTAGCATCACCGGCTACCACAGAAACCTGATTTGCATGCAATGTTTCTCCTTTATTTTATTTATTTTTTGCATGCAACTTCTTGCGGGCCAGAAAAAAATTAAGAGGGGCCGCATTTGGCCCACGGGCAGCTAGTTTGGCCTGGTCTACACCGTCAGACACAATAAAAAGCAAATAATTTCTTATTTATTTGGTCTAAAATTTATTTAGAGTTTTTAAATCATTATCTGGCATTCTTAGTACACGTATATGGTGTTAAATGTTGAATGTTCACTTTTGTTAATTTTTTATACAGTTTCACTTGTACTCCTTTAAAAGATCTAACATCACACAGCGTTTACTTTAAGTCAAAACAGAAAAAGTAATGTTTTTTTATTTGACTAACATATATTTTTTTTAAAAGAGACTACTTGAATAAGTCAACAGCAGTGAAGAAACATTTGTAAGCATATTCATTTAAAACAAATAAAACTCCCTCTGACGGTGGTGACTTTAGAACTGACGGTGGTGACAGTAATCTGATGGCGGTGACAGTGGCCTCATAAAACATGCAATTCCAAAATGTATACCACTCCAGTCAATGGCTTCTTGCTCAACAACTTTATTTAACTTTTGGTCCAAAAAATAACAACCCTGGGCACTGTGATAAACATTTTTCAAGGAATATAAGGTACAATTAAGCAACATCATTAAAAGTACCCCATCCCCATATCACCAAATATCAAATCATAGTAAAAAATAAATTCATTACCAGTAGGAATAATGTATCATGCATCACTGACATCTTAAACTGTCATCTAGTGCCCCCTACTCATAAAATAATAAATTATGATCTTCTGTAAACTGGACTGTAAACTGTATATTGGACGTGAAGAACAGATAACAAATAACAATTGTGAGCACTGTGGCAAACATTCAATAAGAAACATATAGGTTAAATTAGCAATAGGCTATCATTAATAAAAGTACCCCTTAATAATCATCATAAGTAAAAAATAAATCATTACCAGTAGCAATAAGATATAATTCCGCTGACCTCATATTTAACTTACATAAACTCTCATAAAAATATAGATAATATTCTTCTGTACACTAGACTATAAACTGTATAATATAATTGAATAACTGAAATGTTTCAAAATACAGAAAGCATTCTATGTAAATACCAAAAAACACATCTGGCACAAAAATACTAATTCAAATGTGAACTCCTGTGAGTATTTCCTGACTGCTTTGCATCACTCCACCACTCATTTAGCTTTATCAGGAAGTATATGGTGTAGATCAGTGGTCATCAACCTTTGTAGATCAGTGGTCATTCAACAGCACAGAATGCATTTCCAATTAAAGGCCTTTTATTGAGTCTAATTGTAAGAATTACATGTAATTCTTTGCTCAGCTTTTCTTTTTTTTTTAATGCAATCAATCAAAACGAACTGAAAACAAAAATAAAGCCATGTGCCCTATTTCCCATTTATAAAATTGTACAACTGTGCAACAACACACACATAACACAGCAAACACAACACAACAAAGAGGAAAAAATCTAATGTAAGTTAAAAAATGTATGATTCACATTTTAGAAAATGGAACTGTAATGTGTATCAATATATATTTTTTTTTCATTGCAGCATCACCTCACAACGCCATCTAAAGGCAAAAGACAGCCGTTAGGTCTGTCATGTTATTCAAATTAGTGTGATGGCTGTGACTGAATACTGTCAGTGAGTGCCTTGAAGTCTGGTTCATAGCTACAGACAGCCAGCCTGAGACAGTCATCTCAGGCTGACAGTCACCTCACTGTCAGTGAGGTGTCGGTCTGTAAGGCGGCTCCTGTACTTGGATTTGATTATTTTCATTTGTGAAAACGCCATTTCACAAAGATAAGTTGATCCAAAGTAGGCACTCACCCTTAGTGCACATGCAGTGAGGAGAGGATACTTCTCTTTGCTGACCAGTCCCCAAAAGTCACTGTCCCTTGATCTGGTTTTTAGCTCTATGTCATTTTGCAAATCAACCATCTCCATGTCAACTCCACTTGGCAAAGCAAATACCTGCTGGAATCTGTCTGCTACCTGGTCTATATCAATGGGCAGAAATGGGTTTGAGAGGAATGCAACAATAACGTCCATGACGTCTAACTCAACAAAACGCCGATTGAACTCAGTTGTCACTTTGTCCAGCTGGGCACAGTACTGCTCTGGGTTAAAAACATCCTTGTTTTTGATTGTGTGTGACTTTTTCTCCAGGTTGGGGAAGTGGGTCAGCCTCTTGTTCTTTAGGTGTGTGGTCCAAACACCCAGCTTGGCCTTGAACCCATTCACTGCGCTAATCATGTGGGGCAGGTGTCTGTCCTTTCCCTGCAGCTCGTTGTTGAGCGTGTTTAGTTTTGCCGTTAGGTCTGTTAAAAACCCCAGATCCAGTAGCCACTTACCATCGGGACAGTTCCTCGTGCTCCTCGTTCCTTGTTGACAAAAAAGTCTTTATCTCAGGCAGCAAGTCAACAAATCGCTGCAACACTTTGCTGCGACTCAACCACCGGACTTCAGCGTGGAGAAGCAGGTCTCCGTATGCGGCATCGAGCTCATCCAATAACGCCTTGAATAAGCGGTGCTGAAGCGCTTTTGCTCTAATGGAGTTTATCAGTTTGACCACCATTGTCATGACATGAGAAAAGTCCAAGACTTTCCCAACCAAGGCCTGTTGATGGATAACACAGTGATAATCCATGAATGTGGGAAATTTGGGGTCATTACGGCACAGCGCTATAAATCCCGCCTGCACACCTCGCATTGCCGGGGCCCCATCAGTAGTAATGGCAACTAGTTTATCGATGGGGATGCCGTTTTCTTAAATATACTTGTTGAACTCCTGGTAAATATCCTCACCTCTCGTTCTCTCCTTTAAGTGCAAAAGAGTAAGGAAGTCCTCATTGGTTGTCGAATCCTGGAAAGCCATTCTGACGAATACAACAAGCTGGGCTGTGTTCATTACATCCAGGGATTCATCGAACTGTAGTGAAAAATATTCACAGCGGGACAAGTCTTTCAATACTTGTCGATCCACGTCCTCTGACAGTGATTCGACCCTCCTTGTCACTGTCGCAGGGCCAAGCGGCACACCACGAAGTGCAGTTCTAATGTCGTTTTTGTTTTTGAAATCGTTAAACTGTCTCTGCGGTGATGGCCATCGCTTCTTTGATTAAATCTCCATCTGTAAAGGTTTCTTGTGTTTTCAGCAGGTGGCTAATGCGAAGGATGCTTCAGTAGCAGCCTTATTTTGCGTAGTGGGTTTTGTGAAAAGTGATTGCTGGGCCTTCAACCCCGATTTCAGGTCCTCAATTTTTCTTGCACGGATTGCGCTCTTTGGGGGTAGCTGTCATTGAATTTCGAGTGGTTTGTTGTGGTGCCGTTCCCGGTTTCCTCTTTTGGACAGTGCTTATGTTTGGTGGCATAACATGTACACACACTTGTCTTTCACTAAAGTAAAAATAAACTCCTCTTCCCATTCTGAATGGAAGTTGTACGTTTTCTTCTTCTTTCGTGGAGCCTCCGCCATGCTAACTGTCACCAGAGAGCCGTATCGTAGCAACCATAGACAACAGGCCAATATTGACGTTCGCGCCCCACGCCCCCCTTGTTTTATCTCATTGGTCACTTAAATCAGACACCGTTAAATGCAGCACTGCTACGCTGAAAAAAAAAATTGGGCCTCCAGAGAGGGAGAGAGATGTGCTTGCAAAACGTATTATGAAAATGTATCATGCATAATATAGGATATTGTGTATTTATTTTTCTATTATTTTCGGGATCTACATGGAAAGGCTCAAAGATCGACCAGTCGATCGCGATCGACGGGTTGGCGACCAATGGTGTAGATGTTTCTCCTCTATGAAGTCCATGACTTCAGCAGACAGGTTGTAAATCTCCCTCGTCCTGCTTGCAAGACCTGGTGATGAAGGTTTCACAAGTTTGACCAGAATATGGTCAAATGGTATGAAGCACATATCCTTTCCACCTCCTTTTGGAGAGAATTGTGTGTTGGGCCCATGAGGTGGAAAAACTCCACTTCCACATCTTGATGATGAGCATCCACAGTGACAGCCTTTGCTAACCACCAGTTCTGGTCATAAATGACTGCAAGCCAATCTCCGCAATGAACTACATCAGCAGATAGATCTGTCACAGTCCCATCAGGACCACTCTTGGTCAGTGGTTCTTGCTCCATTGGCTCTTGCTCACTTTCCTCCCGTTCATTTCCTCCATCAACATTGTCAAAGGACCTTTCCTCTTTTGCATTGGTATAGGACCACCATCCTCAACCTGTATCCTGGGTGTGTTGGCAGTCAACTGGAATATTGTTGGGCTGAAACACTCGCACATCTGTGGCTCACTGCAGAAACAGGACAGTGATCTGCAATGGATCTCGTTTCGGTGTCGGTGTGATCTGATGGAGTTTCCTTGTTGCAGGTACAGGTTTTAGGGGTTGAGAAAGGAGTGCATCATATGGTGCATCATATAGCTTCAGTAATGATATAGAGCTTAGTGCTGCAGAGGCTTCTGCCAACCATTTCATGGAAGACACTCCCATTCACAATGTCATTCCCCCGCAGTATGAGGCTGTCTGCAGACCTTTTCACAGTTCCTCCAATGCCTTCTGCGGCTCTCTTTCCATATGAAGTGGGGAAGAAGTTCCAGGTTGTTCTCTTGAAACCTAGAGTTGGAGGGACACTGCAGAGGAGAGAAAAGTTGTTTTGTTCTTGTATTGCTTGCTGGGGCCATCTGACCAAAAGTGAATAGTATCAACTTCTGGAAACTTATTACGAATATCTGTCAGGACTGGTTCCATGTGAGTCCAAATGGCAGACGCATCTTGTCGCTTGGATTCTGATACTGTGCAAAAGCCCTGTTCTTTTGTATAGTACATGCCAGTGTGCAGGTTGAGCTGTGGGAGGTTCTGACCAAAATGGCATGACTGTACCTCAGAACTATACTTACATTTCCATGCCTCAGAAAAGTCTACATGCACAATTACTGTGCTATCATTGCCCTTCTCAATCATGCTCCTGTACTCTCTGGCCTGGTTCTGAACAGAGCACACGTGTGTTGTTGTTTCTGTCTTCAGTTTGTCTTCATATCGCTGGACAAGCTCTCAGAGGGTGCCACTGTGCATCACAAGTCTTGTGTTGAAGTGGAGCCCTTCTGCTGTTTGATCCTTAACTCGTTCCCATTGCTGCCATTCAACATTGGTCTGGTCTTGCTGTGGTGTGGGAAGTGTATGTTTGTGGAGACACCGGGTGCAGGAGCGCAGAAGACATGCCCCTAGTCTGTGAACAGCAGACAAGTTCAAAACTACCCTCCAGTTTGCTGGACTTGAGGACACCATTTTCTCTTGACTTTAAGCATCAGCTTAGCATTTTCATGGTACTGACATTGGCAGGTCTTACGATCCGACGGTCTTGGTGCTGTGACATAGAATGGACGTAAGGCACAGAAAGATGAATAACTGAGCTTCACTCTTGGTTCTGTAGTGGATTAACTGATATATATAACACTTAGACTAATTCAAGAGAGAGAGAGAGTAAAATGAAAACGAGGGGTCCGGAGCAAGAATTGACAAAAGACTTTATCGTGCAGAAAAGCAACAACGACAACAGCCTGAGTGGGTCTATAGAGTCACTGGTTGAACATCAATTCCAGCTTCTCTTTATACACACAAACTGAGCGGCTTCTCCTTGAGGTGTCTGCCTCCATTCAGTCATAAATTCATCTTAACCTGAGTGGTCAACAAATGGTCAGCAAATGGTCAACAAAGATAGCCCAAGACACTAGGCTAAGGTCAGCATGCCTTAACCCCGTAGCTTCCTGCTCCTTTTAGGGGCCCCACCATCTGTTCTGAACCCAGACTCCCAGGCATCATGTGTTTTTCCACTATTAGATATACAGACCTCATAATAATCATGGTTTACCATAGAATATACTCCTTAATTTCTACCACAGTTCCTTCTTGTGAACTCCTTGTGAAGGTTCAATACTGTATCAGTCAGAATCATTCTCTGATGCTTTATTTTCTTGCGTGTGATGTGTCCTGCTTGTCAGTTGTCATTCGTGCTGAATTATGGTAGAAATCCTGAACCTTCTGAGTAATTGTTTGAATGTATGCAGGTTTTTTGTCAGTAATCCTCCTCTGCCGCAGTGCGTTATAATTAGAGCTGTCAAGCGATTAAATAATTTGTGATTAATCGCGATTAATCATAGTTAACTATGACATTAATGCGATTAATCACGATTAAATATTTTAATCGCTTGACAGCTCTAATTATAACGCACTGCGGCAGAGGAGGATTACTGACAAAAAACCTGCATACATTCAAACAATTACTCAGAAGGTTCAGGATTTCTACCATAATTCAGCACGAATGACAACTGACAAGCAGGACACATCACACGCAAGAAAATAAAGCATCAGAGAATGATTCTGACTGATACAGTATTGAACCTTCACAAGGAGTTCACCAAGAAGGAACTGTGGTAGAAATTAAGGAGTATATTCTATGGTAAACCATGATTATTATGAGGTCTGTATATCTAATAGTGGAAAAACACATGATGCCTGGGAGTCTGGGTTCAGAACAGATGGTGGGGCCCCTAAAAGGAGCAGGAAGCTACGGGGTTAAGGCATGCTGACCTTAGCCTAGTGTCTTGGGCTATCTTTGTTGACCATTTGCTGACCATTTGTTGACCACTCAGGTTAAGATGAATTTATGACTGAATGGAGGCAGACACCTCAAGGAGAAGCCGCTCAGTTTGTGTGTATAAAGAGAAGCTGGAATTGATGTTCAACCAGTGACTCTATAGACCCACTCAGGCTGTTGTCGTTGTTGCTTTTCTGCACGATAAAGTCTTTTGTCAATTCTTGCTCCGGACCCCTCGTTTTCATTTTACTCTCTCTCTCTCTTGAATTAGTCTAAGTGTTATATATATCAGTTAATCCACTACAGAACCAAGAGTGAAGCTCAGTTATTCATCTTTCTGTGCCTTACGTCCATTCTATGTCACAGCACCAAGACCGTCGGATCGTAAGACCTGCCAATGTCAGTACCATGAAAATGCTAAGCTGATGCTTAAAGTCAAGAGAAAATGGTGTCCTCAAGTCCAGCAAACTGGAGGGTAGTTTTGAACTTGTCTGCTGTTCACAGACTAGGGGGCATGTCTTCTGCGCTCCTGCACCCGGTGTCTCCACAAACATACACTTCCCACACCACAGCAAGACCAGACCAATGTTGAATGGCAGCAATGGGAACGAGTTAAGGATCAAACAGCAGAAGGGCTCCACTTCAACACAAGACTTGTGATGCACAGTGGCACCCTCTGAGAGCTTGTCCAGCGATATGAAGACAAACTGAAGACAGAAACAACAACACACGTGTGCTCTGTTCAGAACCAGGCCAGAGAGTACAGGAGCATGATTGAGAAGGGCAATGATAGCACAGTAATTGTGCATGTAGACTTTTCTGAGGCATGGAAATGTAAGTATAGTTCTGAGGTACAGTCATGCCATTTTGGTCAGAACCTCCCACAGCTCAACCTGCACACTGGCATGTACTATACAAAAGAACAGGGCTTTTGCACAGTATCAGAATCCAAGCGACAAGATGCGTCTGCCATTTGGACTCACATGGAACCAGTCCTGACAGATATTCGTAATAAGTTTCCAGAAGTTGATACTATTCACTTTTGGTCAGATGGCCCCAGCAAGCAATACAAGAACAAAAACAACTTTTCTCTCCTCTGCAGTGTCCCTCCAACTCTAGGTTTCAAGAGAACAACCTGGAACTTCTTCCCCACTTCATATGGAAAGAGAGCCGCAGAAGGCATTGGAGGAACTGTGAAAAGGTCTGCAGACAGCCTCATACTGCGGGGGAATGACATTGTGAATGGGAGTGTCTTCCATGAAATGGTTGGCAGAAGCCTCTGCAGCACTAAGCTCTATATCATTACTGAAGCTATATGATGCACCATATGATGCACTCCTTTCTCAACCCCTAAAACCTGTACCTGCAACAAGGAAACTCCATCAGATCACACCGACACACCGAAACGAGATCCATTGCAGATCACTGTCCTGTTTCTGCAGTGAGCCACAGATGTGCGAGTGTTTCAGCCCAACAATATTCCAGTTGACTGCCAACACACCCAGGATACAGGTTGAGGATGGTGGTCCTATACCAATGCAAAAGAGGAAAGGTCCTTTGACAATGTTGATGGAGGAAATGGAACGGGAGGAAAGTGAGCAAGAGCCAATGGAGCAAGAACCACTGACCAAGAGTGGTCCTGATGGGACTGTGACAGATCTATCTGCTGATGTAGTTCATTGCGGAGATTGGCTTGCAGTCATTTATGACCAGAACTGGTGGTTAGCAAAGGCTGTCACTGTGGATGCTCATCATCAAGATGTGGAAGTGGAGTTTTTCCACCCTCATGGGCCCAACACACAATTCTCTCCAAAAGGAGGTGGAAAGGATATGTGCTTCATACCATTTGACCATATTCTGGTCAAACTTGTGAAACCTTCATCACCAGGTCTTGCAAGCAGGACGAGGGAGATTTACAACCTGTCTGCTGAAGTCATGGACTTCATAGAGGAGAAACATCTACACCATTGGTCGCCAACCCGTCGATCGCGATCGACTGGTCGATCTTTGAGCCTTTCCATGTAGATCCCGAAAATAATAGAAAAATAAATACACAATATCCTATATTATGCATGATACATTTTCATAATACGTTTTGCAAGCACATCTCTCTCCCTCTCTGGAGGCCCAATTTTTTTTTTCAGCGTAGCAGTGCTGCATTTAACGGTGTCTGATTTAAGTGACCAATGAGATAAAACAAGGGGGGCGTGGGGCGCGAACGTCAATATTGGCCTGTTGTCTATGGTTGCTACGATACGGCTCTCTGGTGACAGTTAGCATGGCGGAGGCTCCACGAAAGAAGAAGAAAACGTACAACTTCCATTCAGAATGGGAAGAGGAGTTTATTTTTACTTTAGTGAAAGACAAGTGTGTGTACATGTTATGCCACCAAACATAAGCACTGTCCAAAAGAGGAAACCGGGAACGGCACCACAACACCAACCACTCGAAATTCAATGACAGCTACCCCCCAAAGAGCGCAATCCGTGCAAGAAAAATTGAGGACCTGAAATCGGGGTTGAAGGCCCAGCAATCACTTTTCACAAAACCCACTACGCAAAATAAGGCTGCTACTGAAGCATCCCTTCGCATTAGCCACCTGCTAGCAAAACACAAGAAACCTTTTACAGATGGAGATTTAATCAAAGAAGCGATGGCCATCACCGCAGAGACAGTTTAACGATTTCAAAAACAAAAACGACATTAGAACTGCACTTCGTGGTGTGCCGCTTGGCCCTGCGACAGTGACAAGGAGGGTCGAATCACTGTCAGAGGACGTGGATCGACAAGTATTGAAAGACTTGTCCCGCTGTGAATATTTTTCACTACAGTTCGATGAATCCCTGGATGTAATGAACACAGCCCAGCTTGTTGTATTCGTCAGAATGGCTTTCCAGGATTCGACAACCAATGAGGACTTCCTTACTCTTTTGCACTTAAAGGAGAGAACGAGAGGTGAGGATATTTACCAGGAGTTCAACAAGTATATTTAAGAAAACGGCATCCCCATCGATAAACTAGTTGCCATTACTACTGATGGGGCCCCGGCAATGCGAGGTGTGCAGGCGGGATTTATAGCGCTGTGCCGTAATGACCCCAAATTTCCCACATTCATGGATTATCACTGTGTTATCCATCAACAGGCCTTGGTTGGGAAAGTCTTGGACTTTTCTCATGTCATGACAATGGTGGTCAAACTGATAAACTCCATTAGAGCAAAAGCGCTTCAGCACCGCTTATTCAAGGCGTTATTGGATGAGCTCGATGCCGCATACGGAGACCTGCTTCTCCACGCTGAAGTCCGGTGGTTGAGTCGCAGCAAAGTGTTGCAGCGATTTGTTGACTTGCTGCCTGAGATAAAGACTTTTTTGTCAACAAGGAACGAGGAGCACGAGGAACTGTCCGATGGTAAGTGGCTACTGGATCTGGGGTTTTTAACAGACCTAACGGCAAAACTAAACACGCTCAACAACGAGCTGCAGGGAAAGGACAGACACCTGCCCCACATGATTAGCGCAGTGAATGGGTTCAAGGCCAAGCTGGGTGTTTGGACCACACACCTAAAGAACAAGAGGCTGACCCACTTCCCCAACCTGGAGAAAAAGTCACACACAATCAAAAACAAGGATGTTTTTAACCCAGAGCAGTACTGTGCCCAGCTGGACAAAGTGACAACTGAGTTCAATCGGCGTTTTGTTGAGTTAGACGTCATGGACGTTATTGTTGCATTCCTCTCAAACCCATTTCTGCCCATTGATATAGACCAGGTAGCAGACAGATTCCAGCAGGTATTTGCTTTGCCAAGTGGAGTTGACATGGAGATGGTTGATTTGCAAAATGACATAGAGCTAAAAACCAGATCAAGGGACAGTGACTTTTGGGGACTGGTCAGCAAAGAGAAGTATCCTCTCCTCACTGCATGTGCACTAAGGGTGAGTGCCTACTTTGGATCAACTTATCTTTGTGAAATGGCGTTTTCACAAATGAAAATAATCAAATCCAAGTACAGGAGCCGCCTTACAGACCGACACCTCACTGACAGTGAGGTGACTGTCAGCCTGAGACTGACTGTCTCAGGCTGGCTGTCTGTAGCTATGAACCAGACTTCAAGGCACTCACTGACAGTATTCAGTCACAGCCATCACACTAATTTGAATAACATGACAGACCTAACGGCTGTCTTTTGCCTTTAGATGGCGTTGTGAGGTGATGCTGCAATGAAAAAAAAAATATATATATTGATACACATTACAGTTCCATTTTCTAAAATGTGAATCATACATTTTTTAACTTACATTAGATTTTTTCCTCTTTGTTGTGTTGTGTTTGCTGTGTTATGTGTGTGTTGTTGCACAGTTGTACAATTTTATAAATGGGAAATAGGGCACATGGCTTTATTTTTTGTTTTCAGTTCGTTTTGATTGATTGCATTAAAAAAAAAAGAAAAGCTGAGCAAAGAATTACATGTAATTCTTACAATTAGACTCAATAAAAGGCCTTTAATTGGAAATGCATTCTGTGCTGTTGAATGACCACTGATCTACAAAGGTTGATGACCACTGATCTACACCATATACTTCCTGATAAAGCTAAATGAGTGGTGGAGTGATGCAAAGCAGTCAGGAAATACTCACAGGAGTTCACATTTGAATTATTAGTATTTTTGTGCCAGATGTGTTTTTTGGTATTTACATAGAATGCTTTCTGTATTTTGAAACATTTCAGTTATTCAATTATATTATACAGTTTATAGTCTAGTGTACAGAAGAATATTATCTATATTATTTTATGAGAGTTTATGTAAGTTAAATATGAGGTCAGCGGAATTATATCTTATTGCTACTGGTAATGATTTATTTTTTACTTATGATGATTATTAAGGGGTACTTTTATTAATGATAGCCTATTGCTAATTTAACCTATATGTTTCTTATTGAATGTTTGCCACAGTGCTCACAATTGTTATTTGTTATCTGTTCTTCACGTCCAATATACAGTTTACAGTCCAGTTTACAGAAGATCATAATTTATTATTTTATGAGTAGGGGGCACTAGATGACAGTTTAAGATGTCAGTGATGCATGATACATTATTCCTACTGGTAATGAATTTATTTTTTACTATGATTTGATATTTGGTGATATGGGGATGGGGTACTTTTAATGATGTTGCTTAATTGTACCTTATATTCCTTGAAAAATGTTTATCACAGTGCCCAGGGTTGTTATTTTTTGGACCAAAAGTTAAATAAAGTTGTTGAGCAAGAAGCCATTGACTGGAGTGGTATACATTTTGGAATTGCATGTTTTATGAGGCCACTGTCACCGCCATCAGATTACTGTCACCACCGTCAGTTCTAAAGTCACCACCGTCAGAGGGAGTTTTATTTGTTTTAAATGAATATGCTTACAAATGTTTCTTCACTGCTGTTGACTTATTCAAGTAGTCTCTTTTAAAAAAAATATATGTTAGTCAAATAAAAAAACATTACTTTTTCTGTTTTGACTTAAAGTAAACGCTGTGTGATGTTAGATCTTTTAAAGGAGTACAAGTGAAACTGTATAAAAAATTAACAAAAGTGAACATTCAACATTTAACACCATATACGTGTACTAAGAATGCCAGATAATGATTTAAAAACTCTAAATAAATTTTAGACCAAATAAATAAGAAATTATTTGCTTTTTATTGTGTCTGACGGTGTAGACCAGGCCAAACTAGCTGCCCGTGGGCCAAATGCGGCCCCTCTTAATTTTTTTCTGGCCCGCAAGAAGTTGCATGCAAAAAATAAATAAAATAAAGGAGAAACATTGCATGCAAATCAGGTTTCTGTGTGTAGCCGGTGATGCTAGCCAGTATCAGTACCCCACAATCAGGAACTGGCATCACTTATTCTGACAATGTAAGGCGCAACCAATTCGTGTGAGTCTAGCTTTTCTCATATGAATGCCAACAGAACAAGGGCACGTTGCTCCATGACCTATGAGAAGCTGCATGAGTGTCTCAGGATGAGCCAAACTAGGCAAACAAGGCAGTGCAATCTTTCTCACTGACTCACTGGCTCAAAATATCTCATATGTACAGTAGTTCTGCTTTTGTGATGATTCAAACAACATTGTTATTCTAAATACGTGTCCAAAATACGTGAGAACAAAATCTTTTATAATGATACGATTAAAAGTGAAGAAGGAAGGAATGCGTCCGACAAGTTTTTTCCATGTAGTAGTACTATATATACTTTAAGTAAGATTTATTTATAGCAATTAATTCACGTAGTTTTACTCCGTGTGGCCCATGAACCCCCAGTGGTTTTCCTTTTCGGCCCACTTGTTAAGGAGGTTGAATAGCCCTGGGGGTTATACCACGAACCTCGCTGAACATACCCAGGCTTTCTTGGAAAAACCTGGCTCGACAGAGCCGCAACTCGCAATCAGAGTTAAATGGTACCACGAAGCTATATATATATATATGTGTGGCCCCATGTTTGCTCCTACGAACATGGGGCCAAGTCAAAAATAAATATAAAAATATTATTCAATGTGGTAAGTTGTAAGCATCCATTTGAATAATTTCCGGTGAATCTAGCCTATGATTTGGTTTTCCGACTATTGAGGTGATTTTTCTTAACAATTCTCACAGCTATAATATGAATTTGTAGAATAAAAAATGCCTAGGCCTAATTGTGTCACTGACATAGCGGTTATATAAGGGATAATGGACAACACGGCACTTGACTATAGGTTAATTTGAACGTGCGGGGCCACCTTCGAACTTGAAACACAGACACACTGCGCAACACTAGCCGCGTTTACATGGCACATCTGATCCGCATAGATTTCTATGCGGAATAGATCTGTTCCTAAAATGTGATCCCCTACTGTATACATGGCAGTAACAAAAGTGTCCGTTATTTCTCTCTCGCACACCTGACACATCTCTGGACCGGCGGCGACATAATGGACGTCTTATCACTATTTGGCATTGTGAATTTGATTTTAATGAAAGCACAGCAGGAGAGAGCTTTTCTCTGCCTGCTCCTTAAATTAAGAAGGAGGACAGCACAGCTCCGTCCGATCTTTATATTTACCACCACCTCCGCCGCAAACAAGAGGAATTTGAATGCGAGTCCACAGCCAAGACTGGTGAGAGAGAGTGGTCTCTTTAAGTTAAGAAGTATTTTAACGTTCAGCCTGCAAAAGTACTAGTAGTAGCCTACTCATTTACAGTTATCTCGGACGCACGCGGACACTATGATACGCGAACACGTCATTAATAAACTCCCATGTCCCGTCGCTTAGCAACAGGACACGCTTACCGGACTACTTACGAACAAAGACGTGAATCAGGCAATAAATCCACTTTCCTTGATAGCGGTCAAATTCGGTGTGCATTAAAGTACCAACGGAGCTCAGTGGACCAATTGCGAACTACTGCAGCTGCTCTAAATTAAACCGGAATAAGTGTATACATGTCGATTAAAACGGACTACACCACCTCTTCTATTCGGCATGGAATTATATGCCGAACAGATAATTGTATTCCGAATGAGGCGTATATATGATCATTTTCTATTCCGCATAGAAATCTATGCGGATCAGATGTGTCCATGTAAACGCGGCTAGTAAGTGCACGGCTTCTTTGTGTAGCATTGACTACATACGGTCCAACAAGGAAGATCAAATAACGAATACCCTCTGATGAGAATCTGTATCTCTCATAAAGAATATCGTCAGACAATGCCAAGGGATCGGTTCTGTCCCGAAAAACCCTCTGTCTCCGGAGAGACGCCTGTACGATAAGTGCGCCGAGGTCCACGGGAACACCCACAAATGGTGACGCCATTGTCGGAGGAGGGGCTAGGAAGCTGCGCACGCCGATTTAAGTAGCCGATCTCCGGCTAGACTAAGCCGAAAAGCTGCTCCCGACCAGGTTTGGTTGCGAGCATAAGTCACCATGGTGATACAGCGACGCTTAAAGAGATCGACTTTCGTGGTACAGCTAACCCAGGCTTTCAGCTCAACATACCTCGCTAACCCTCTAATCGAGCTTCGTAGTACAGGCCCCTGGGGGGTATACCACGAACCTCGCTGTACATACCCAGGCTTTCTTGGGAAAACCTGGCTCGACAGAGCCGCAACTCGCAATCAGAGTTAAATGGTACCACGAAGCTCACTTTAGATTCAATTAGTTGAACCAGGTTTTCCGCTTTAGGTTCAGTGCGCGTTCACTTGAAAGGGGCATTTTTTGCGTCATTTTTCTCACCTTTACGATAGATCAAGCAGTCTATATGCGTATAAGTGAAAAGATTCTGCATATTGTCTATAAAATAACTATGCCAAATGCAGAATTGTTCGCCATTAATCCAAATAGAATGATGATGATTTAAAAATGCATAAGCAACGTCCATCCTGCCTTATTCTATAATTTAGGGAATTCACTTTAAATACACCCTATGTAAGAAATGTATCGCATTTTATCAACCGCTGAGAGGTAGCGGCTGTAGCGTAGCGGATTAGTAGACCCGAACGCCAGCGACCGGGGTTCAAATTCGCCGGTCTATCATCATGCATTTTACCCCCATAGATGTGGTGCCAGCACGTCCTTGAAAATATGGGTTCAAGTTCGAAATAAGCACAAAAATATAATTCCATAAGCTTTAGTGAATAAGTATTCCATATGCATGAGAATTGGGACTTTTTAAGCTTCACATAAATTCGCGTCACTTGGGAGTCGAACCCCCCGCGCAGAAATTCAAGACTGACGCGCTACCTCCACTCTAGCACTCTGTCACGGAGACACAATGCGCAACAGTAAGCATTGTCTACGATCAAAAGGACGATCAAATAACGAACACCCTCTGATGAGAATCTGTATCTCTCATGAAGAACCCCAATTTCGTTGTTTGCACAATGACAATAAGGTCTGAAATCTGAATATCGTCAGACAATGCCAAGGGATCGGTTCTGTCCCGTAAAACCCTCTGTCTCCGGAGAGACGCCTGTACGAGGCGTCTGTCTTACATAGTTTTGATAGGGCAATATTTAAAGCGTCTTAGAGTACCATATTAAGCGCTATATAAATTTCATTTATTATAAGTGCGCCGAGGTCCACGGGAACACCCACAAATGGTGACGCCATTGTCAGAGGAGGGGCTAGGAAGCTGCGCACGCCGATTTAAGTAGCCGATCTCCGGCTAGACTAAGCCGAAAAACTGCTCCCGACCAGGTTTGGTTGCGAGCATAAGTCACCATGGTGATACAGCAACGCTAAAAGAGATCGACTTTCGTGGTTGAGCTCAACATACCTCGCGAGCAAGGTACGTCTTGTTACTCTGTTTTCTGGGAATAATTGACGCAAGCAGAAACCAGAAAACAGGCCGTTTTTTCGTTTTGACAAGAAAACGAAAATGTAAATTTCAGTTCGTTTATTCGTTTTTTGGTTCTTACTGAGCGAAACGAATATACCACTCAATATCTGGTTTCCGCCGGTGGGCGGGTCCTCTTATTGGCTAGCGTGCTTCATTGCCCTGTGCTCTTCATAATAAAAGTTCTTCCGTTTGATAATGTCGACAAAAATATTACTGTATTATAGACACTAGCAGACACAGAGGACAAGACCACCCACAGTCAAGACTGACACGGCTTCAAATAACAATAATAGTATTCATAATAATTTGAAAATGAGAAGTTATGAAGTTATGATGACTTCAGTGCAGTTGATGTTTAGCCACAGTTAATACATGCAGAGCAGACCTGAGATCGCTGGCTGCTGATTTCCTCACAGCCTGAGAGCTATGAGGAACACAAGTGATCACAACACATTTCTGACAGCTGAAAATTGCGCATTTGTTGACCTTTATCCATTTAAAGTAAACAAATAATTTTTTCTTGTTGGAAGATATTTTATATTGTTTTCATATTATTATTTACTGATGGTGTTTACAGAATGCGAGTGCGTGTTATAGCCTATTGAAAGCGAGGCTGGGTGTGCCTATGAATATAGTGAAAAACATTAAAAAAACCTAAAAAACAGTGAGTTTTTTAAGGTGCTGTACAAGCAAATCATATTGTCTACTCTGTACAGTGACAGGGAGTGTAAAGTAACCTACTTCATTCAATATCGAATAGGCCTATACTGTAGCCTACACTATGTACAAATGGTTTTGCTCATGGCAGTTGTGACAGTCATTTTAGCGTGTCAGCAGGCAAGCTTCACTCATTCCAGGATGCATTATGCGTTGTCCTATAGCCAACCCAGTCTCACCAATATGCGTACAGATCGCACGGTTTGACACTTTCAAAATGCTTGCAGTACATACGCCAAATGACCATTTCGCGTGCATATGATACGCAAAACCCAGCATTAACTGCTGTGGAGGGCGGATACGTCAATTTCGCGTGCATATGATACGCAAAACCCAGCATTAACTGAATGGGAAATGCAATATTTTAGGACAGATTCACCATTAAACGTGTTTCTAATGACATTTCTAGCGAGAAATGTACTTTTCCCTTGAATAATCTTCAGTCAGTGAATGTGTATGATCTTTATTAATCTTTATTATCTGAATGGGAAATGCAATATTTTAGGACCGATTCACCGTTAAACGTGTTTCTAATAACATTTCTAGCGAGAAATATACTTTTTACTTGCATAATCTTCAGTCAGTGATTGTGTCTGATCTTTAGTTTTATAGTTATTAAGAAGATTTTATCGGCTCGCTCGCACGCCAGGTTGTTAGGGACGCTGCTTTCGGTAAACTAGCAACTCACGTGTTTCCGGCTGCGTTTGTGTTATTAAACCGTTACTTTATGTAACTTTTAATGATATCATCTTGTTAGAAACACGTATATCTGAGAGCCAACCCAGTCGCAAAAAGCATACGTTGACAGTGTACGTTTTCGTGAACACTGGATTACGTCGCATTTCAACATAAAATAGCGTGTTATACACACACACACACACACACACACACACACACACACACACACACACACACACACACACACACACACACACACTGCTAAATAAATAAATAAATACTAAGGCAGAATAAAGAATAAATTAATTCATTATCATTCAACTTCAACATGTGTTATTACAGTATAGTGGTGGAGGGATGACGTATGTTGGCCAACCCGGAAGTGAGCGTCGCCCTGGGTTCCCTTGACAAAAAGCCAACGGGTTTTTCCATTTGATTTTGGATTATTGCAGAAAAATTAGCATCTTTGAAGCACCTCCTCAAAAACTGAAAATACATCTAGTGTACACTAGATGTACAACCCTACTGTCCACAAGCATCACCCCCCCCCCCTCCCCATATGGATTTGGAGAATTGTTGCCACGTCCCAGTGGGGGAGGTATCATATATATGAAAGAGGGCATTCAATTACTACAATGATCAATTAGGAGGCCGAAGCCCTAAAGGAAGTGATGCAATAGGTGACTGGGTCGACAACATTTAAGTAAGCTTTACTTTGAGGTCTCTTATATATATCAAAGGGGGTCTCAAAGGACGCATACGCTTCAACCTGTGGCTCCAGCCCTACAGGAAATGACTCAGCAAGTGCTCCATCTCGTTGCACCTGCACCCAACGGCTCGCTTGCAAGATTTTGGCCTGAAGTTCTTCCCAGACCTACACCCTAGCCATCCAACACGCATATCTGAGAATCAGGCTTCTCTTTAATAATGACAAAAAGTTATTAGAGAAATACACATTAACTTTTTGTTATCTCATAAGCGGCGTGGTGCCGGCTCCTTTTGACCTTTTGACCCCAGACTTCAAAAACGTGGCCACAGGCCAGCTGTGTCTACACACCTTAAGCCACAAATGTACACCTCCATCCCACAAAAAATTGGGACTAGAAACTAACCTCTGTCTTATGTACATTTACTGTACTGTTGGAGGTCACGCCCCTTTTCCGGCCTTTTCGAGATAGCTAGGGATGCTAAAATGTTTACACACATTTCCCGGGGCCCTGAGAACGACATATCCGAGATTTGGAGTTCTAGCCCTTAGAGAAAAAAAGTTTCCCCAAATGGACTGTCATTTGGACAAAGCCCCTCAGAAGTGTTACCTGCAAGACCTAATGGTTCAGAATGTGGTGGAAAAACTGTTTTTGAGATAGGAAGGTCCTACCGCCCTGACATTTGAATACCTTATTCTAAGGCCTAACTGGGACCCCCGCACCGAAACTTGGCCCGGTCGGACCCCGAGGGCAGGAAGGGGTGGCCCTTCCTGCCCGAAACTTGGCCCAGTCGGACCCCGAGTGCAGGAAGGGGGGGCCTGGACTTTCATAATCCTCGCTCGACTGTAAAGGATGTTTGGTCGGATGTTATGACGAAGAATCATAATGTGAATGGGAATATTCTATAAATGTCTTGATATCATCTTTCGTCTCAACACTTCTGCTGCAGCCGCTTAAAGTCTCACTCCGAGAACCTTAAAATATGAATCAATCCATTAGAAGTATAAAAATATCTTCCCGGTAGCGTAACGGGGCAAACAAGGTGTCCTTTGACATCTACGTTTCGAGGCGATTGCAACAGTGCCACACATGATCATATTTGAATATGTTTCGGGGTAGTAATTAGCTGTCGATTTTGGAGGCCTTTATCAATAATGACCAGCTATAGATTTGCTTCCCGATGGAGATTTTTGACAAATTACATGTTATTTAGCATCTACACGTTAAGCTGAGTCCAATGAGATCAAGCTCGCCCTCTTGCTACACCGAGATCATGTCCTAGACCTAGGTGTACCATGTAAAATACATGTTACCATTTTCTAGAGTGTCATGCTTGGTGTCATTGGACTCAGCTCAACGTGTAGATGCTAAATAACATGTCATTTGTCACAAATTTCTATCGGGAAGCAAATCAATAGCTGCTTATTATTGATTAAGGCCTCCAATTTCGACAGGTAATTACTACCATTAAACATGTTCGAATATGCTCATGTGTGGCACCGTTGCAACCGCCTGGAAGCGTAGATGTTGAAGGACACCTTGCACCTTCGCTCTCTTACGCCACCGGGAAGATATTTAAATGCTTCTGATTGACTAATGAATTGATTCAGCTATTCCCCCAGAAGTCTGGGGTCAAAAGGTCAAAAGGAGCCGGCACCACGCCGCTTATGAGACAAAAGTTCATGTGTATTTCTCTCATTCATTTTTGTCATTATTAAAGAGAGGCCTGATTCTCAGATATGCAGGTTGGATGGCTACGGTGTAGGTCTGGGAATAACTTCAGGCCAAAATCTTGCAAACGAGCCGCTGGGTGCAGGTGCAATGAGATGGAGCACTTGCTGAGTCATTTTCTGTAGTGCTGGAGCCACAGGTTGAAGCGTATGCGTCCTCTGAGACACCCTTTGATATATAAGAGACCTCAAAGTAAAGCTTACTTAAATGTTGTCGACCCAGTCACCTATTGCATCACTTCCTTTAGGGCTTCGGCCTCCTAATTGATCATTGTAGTAATTGAATGCCCTCTTTCATATATGATACCTCCCCCACTGGGACGTGGCAACAATTCTCCAAATCCATATGGGGAGGGGGGGGGTGATGCTTGTGGACAGTAGGGTTGTACATCTAGTGTACACTAGATGTATTTTCAGTTTTTGAGGAGGTGCTTCAAAGATGCTAATTTTTCTGCAATAATCCAAAATCAAATGGAAAAACCCGTTGGCTTTTTGTCAAGGGAACCCAGGGCGACGCTCACTTCCGGGTTGGCCAACATACGTCATCCCTCCACCACTATACTGTAATAACACATGTTGAAGTTGAATGATAATGAATTAATTTATTCTTTATTCTGCCTTAGTATTTATTTATTTATTTAGCAGTGTGTGTGTGTTTGTGTGTGTGTGTGTGTGTGTGTGTGTGTGTGTGTGTGTGTGTGTATAACACGCTATTTTATGTTGAAATGCGACGTAATCCAGTGTTCACGAAAACGTACACTGTCAACGTATGCTTTTTGCGACTGGGTTGGCTCTCAGATATACGTGTTTCTAACAAGATGATATCATTAAAAGTTACATAAAGTAACGGTTTAATAACACAAACGCAGCCGGAAACACGTGAGTTGCTAGTTTACCGAAAGCAGCGTCCCTAACAACCTGGCGTGCGAGCGAGCCGATAAAATCTTCTTAATAACTATAAAACTAAAGATCAGACACAATCACTGACTGAAGATTATGCAAGTAAAAAGTATATTTCTCGCTAGAAATGTTATTAGAAACACGTTTAACGGTGAATCGGTCCTAAAATATTGCATTTCCCATTCAGATAATAAAGATTAATAAAGATCATACACATTCACTGACTGAAGATTATTCAAGGGAAAAGTACATTTCTCGCTAGAAATGTCATTAGAAACACGTTTAATGGTGAATCTGTCCTAAAATATTGCAGTTCCCATTCAGTTAATGCTGGGTTTTGCGTATCATATGCACGCAAAATTGACGTATCCGCCCTCCACAGTAGTTAATGCTGGGTTTTGCGTATCATATGCACGCGAAATGGTAATTTGGCGTATGTACTGCAAGCATTTTGAAAGTGTCAAACCGTGCGATCTGTACGCATATTGGTGAGACTGGGTTGGCTATAGGACAACGCATAATGCATCCTGGAATGAGTGAAGCTTGCCTGCTGACACGTTAAAATGACTGTCACAACTGCCATGAGCAAAACCATTTGTACATAGTGTAGGCTACAGTATAGGCCTATTCGATATTGAATGAAGTAGGTTACTTTACACTCCCTGTCACTGTACAGAGTAGACAATATGATTTGCTTGTACAGCACCTTAAAAAACTCACTGTTTTTTAGGGTTTTTTAATGTTTTTCACTATATTCATAGGCACACCCAGCCTCGCTTTCAATAGGCTATAACACGCACTCGCATTCTGTAAACACCATCAGTAAATAATAATATGAAAACAATATAAAATATCTTTCAACAAGAAAAAATTATTTGTTTACTTTAAATGGATAAAGGTCAACAAATGCGCAATTTTCAGCTGTCAGAAATGTGTTGTGATCACTTGTGTTCCTCATAGCTCTCAGGCTGTGAGGAAATCAGCAGCCAGCGATCTCAGGTCTGCTCTGCATGTATTAACTGTGGCTAAACATCAACTGCACTGAAGTCATCATAACTTCATAACTTCTCATTTTCAAATGATTATGAATACTATTATTGTTATTTGAAGCCGTGTCAGTCTTGACTGTGGGTGGTCTTGTCCTCTGTGTCTCCTAGTGTCTATAATACAGTAATATTTTTGTCGACATTATCAAACGGAAGAACTTTTATCATGAAGAGCACAGGGCAATGAAGCACGCTAGCCAATAAGAGGACCCGCCCACCGACGGAAACCAGATATTGAGTGGTATATTCGTTTCGCTCAGTAAGAACCAAAAAACGAATAAACAAACTGAAATTTACATTTTCGTTTTCTTGTCAAAACGAAAAAACGAAAAAACGGCCTGTTTTCTGGTTTCTGCTTGCGTCAATTATTCCCAGAAAACAGAGTAACAAGATGTACCTTGCTCCCTCGCTAACCCTCTAAGCGAGCTTCGTGGTACAGGCCCCTGGTGTAGACAAAAACAAAACAATAACTGGAAAACGCCCATTTTATGAAAAAAATACAAAATGGGGAGGTTGTACCGATACATTGCTGAACAGTCAAGACCTTGGTCTATAATGATATACCTTCAGATTTTGTAATTTAACTAACTTTTTATTTTCAAAATCAAAACCTGTTTTATCCAAATTCCCAAGAATCAGTGAGCTGTTTTTCATGTCCTTATCTTTAGAAATGACGAAGACTGGGAAACCAGACTCCCGCTGGGCAGGTGTGATGACCCTGTATGCTCAGGGGAAATATTAATGTTCAACTGGCCAGAGACCGGGAGGCAGGAGATGGAGGGCGGTACTACATAGGATTAATGCTTGTCCCTTGACCCCCGTGTTCAGTCAAACTCCCCGCAAATTTTGGGGAAAAAGATCGACTGTAAGTGCAGATATCATGAGGTAGGTGATATTATACAACAATTGGGTTACATGACTTTAGACTTTTACTTTATTGTCCCCTGGGGGAAATTCTTTGTCACTCCATTGTACATTTGTGGGCCGCACGCCGACAGACAGTAACAGATGGACAGCATACACAACAAAAACAACATGCAGACAAAATATGTGAATAGTGTAGAACAGGGGTGAGTTATCTCTGCATTTTATTTGAGGCTGCTATGGCTGCAGGTACCAGGCTTTTGCCATAGCGTTATATGGAATGTTTCATTTGTTTCTGATGGACAACAGACATGCCATGAGTTGTAATATTCCAGGACATTCCCAGTCTGACTTTTCAATACAATAATCTGGTGTTTTATTAGTTGACAGTAGAATTGTTGTATAAAAGGAAGCTTATATACTCGGCCTCCGGCCTTGTGGCTACGACCAAACAACACCTGGTGGTATATCCATTACGAACACCACTCATGATATATTGCTTAAACATTTAATCTGCGATACAAATGTACTGGAAAAAGGTTGGATTTGATATGTCAGTGTTTAACAGTGTGAGTAAATAATTATTTGGATGCAGATTACTGTCAGGCTTAAGGGAAATGTACTGCAAATGTAAACCCAGTTTTGTTCTCCCCAGTCACCAGAGAAGGCTGGGACAGCATCAGCCAGTTCAGGTCAGCTGAGTGCCCCGGGGGCAAGTGCTGCAGCGGGAAGAGCTCCTGAGGAACCAGCCTGTGCAGCGGGGGGCTCCTGGTAGGGTTGCCACCTCGATCAAATGTTTGGGGCGGAGGGCTCGGCCATTATTACCAGTTCAGACTGACCAATGAACATACAATTCGGACAAAGGAGACAGAAACAAAGTCATGTTAATAAATGTATTAATTCAGGGGTCAGCAGGGTTGATGTACACCAACAGATAATTTCAGTCCAGCAGCCAGGTCAACACACTAGAACACAGAGAGAGAGACATCACATGAGACTTGATCACAATCTTTCAACATTGCTAGTATTACAACATTTATATTTTTGTATTTCTTGTTTATTTTGGTGTTGTGTGTGTGTTTGATTACACGTATGTGATTAGATTAGTATGTGTTTATGTTTAAACTAGACTCGGAATGTATTGTTAATATAATTGTATTTATGGTCTCCAGGAAGAATGTGCTGCTGTAAATGGATATCCAATAAAAAATAAATTAAATGCAGTGGAGGTGGAGGATGTGACAGTAGCATATTTGCATTGCAGATACTAGGTTAACTACCAAGTTATCTAGACTATACTATGTTATAGGAATCCCTGTTGCCTCTCTTATTGTCCCTTTGTTTTCTTCTTGACAGAGAGTCAACACAGGTTGACTCTCTGACACAGATGCTCTTGACTCTGTTGCACTGGATGGACTCCTTGATCTGCTGCTGCTACTCTGTTCTGCATTAATAGATTAAAAAATACAGATGAAAACATGATTGGACATTACAATATACTAGGTTGACAGTTGTAAGACTCCCTATTTCTTCGCTTACACATTTGTCATCCTGACACTGATTTTCTCCCTGACAAAGATGAACTTGACCCTGCACTCACTCTGGACTCATGTGTCTGCTCCTGCCCCTTTCTACATTGAATACAAATTAAAAAAATACATATGAAAACATGATTGAATGTCATATTATAATGCATTACAAACATTTTAACTTAATGAATTTGGGCAGCCACTCACCTATTTTTCCGTGTGTATTTGGCATCCCCTTTTGCTGCCTTCAGTAGTCCAATGCTGTCCCTTGATGAACGCTTTAAACTCCAAGCATGATAGTTTAAAGTTTAGTCTTACTTGAAGTTCTGCTTTGACCAACCCCACTGACATCCTGTTTCTTTTGTCTGACCAGACATCCTCCATGTCCAGAGATAGTTTGTTGACCAATCCCTCGAGTGCATCCCACTCCATTGGACCGCTTAGACGCAGACAGCTCGTTTGAGATAAAACTGGATCATCAAAATCAAAGTTAGCCTCAAGGTACAGAATGGCCTTTTCAAAGAAGCAGTCAATCAGTGTTGCAAACTTTGATTGTTCTGTTGCACTCAGTTTTCGGGTTGCTTGCTTTGTTTTATGACCATAGAACCTGTCTGCACGGCGCAAGTTTAGTTGGCTGCGCAGTCGACTCATTACTTCCAGAATGTCAAGTAGAGTAGCACTCTCATTTTCCAACTTCAGAATGGCGCAGTGAAACTCTTGCATGATATTGTGAAGGAACAGCAGGACACACTCAAACACTGTCACCTCATCCTCATCGCTGCTGTCGGCGGCAGCATCAGCAGCACTTTTGCAAATAACCCTCCAAATAATGTCAGGACAGTCCTTCTTTCTGATACGTATTTTAAGAACATAAGCTGCCTCCACATAGCCTCTAGGAAGCAGATTCAAACACACAAGCTGCATTACCCTCACATAGCCACTAGGAAGCAGGATCGAACACTTAAGCTGCAATAACTACTGTAGCCGCAGATGGCAGCACCTTTAGACAGGGGCGGAGCCATTACGTCACCCCGGCCACACCCACTACAAAGGCCACGCCCACTTGACGGCCTCTAGCGGGTGATCCGAAGTGAAGACGACAGAGATCTTAGGTACACCCGCGGAGAGACATGGGCTTTTGCCCGTGGCTCGAAGTAGCTCATGTTATTTCTCTCACACGTGTAAGACACGCTTCCTCTCCTTTTGCTCCATAGTTACCATACCGAAATACTTTAACAAATAAAGTAACTTAAAAAGATATCCGGATTCGACCACTTTCCTTGAAGAATGCTGCAATTCCCAATGACAAAAAGTAGCACTTCAAGGCAGGCCAACACTCCAAGATCCGCTGAATTGCAGGCAAAAGAGATAGCCAACTGGTTGGAACATGCCTAAGTATTTCTTTATACTGTACTGAAGTAAACTCGCAAAACTCCTTCAGAGAATCTGCTCTTTTGGCTGAGCATGAGAATTCGCTGTGGATTTTTAAGACAATAGCTTCAGCATCATAACCTGTAGCACTGAAAAATCTGTTTGCGTTTTTCAGGGTGTTGTGGATCAAGTGACATTTGCAATTTCCCTTCATGATGTGTGGATTGACTTCTTTCAGTTTTTGGAAAACTGAGTTATGCTTGCCAAAATTCACAGATGCATTGTCAGCTCCATATGCGCTAATCTGATTAACACGCAGAGCATTTTTTTCTGTGATATCCACAATTTGCTCATAGATAGCACACCTAGTTTCATGGGGGTCTTCATAAAATTCCAACAGCCCATATTGAACGCCCTGTTCTCTGTGGAAATACTGTACAGTATATGGATACAGTTTTGCGTTGCCCGAGTTTGATGCGTCAGAACACACAAATATGGTGCCTTTTGCAGTTCTGTGGCTAAATGCTCCTGGCTGTAAGAAGCTAGGACATTCTGAACTAAAGAGTCACTTTTTGTTCTTCCACATGACATTTTTGTGGCAATAGAAGAATCATTAAAGAACACTACAAAGCTCTGCCGCTGCAATCTTGTCTTCTTCTGGTGAGGCTTTTTTGGTCATAAAAGTTGCAATGGCTGCGTGTTTTTGTTTGTTTGATAGCACAACTTGATGTTTTTTTGGTTTTGCGTGGATTTCCAATGCGTTTTTCCCTTCATATTTTACTGAGATTTTCGCCGGACACAAAACGCACGTGGCTGAAAAATGGTCTCCCTGGGTCGGCCGTACCCATTCAAACTCAGAAAGTTTCGCCCAGTCAGGATTGTAACTTGTAAATCTTTTTTTTCTTACTGGTGGCTTGGATGTTTTATTTGCTCCATCTCCTTCCAGGTGCGCAGGAAGGTATTTTGAGTGGGGGTGCTGCGGTACTGTCTATAATATAAGATACAGTATTTACATGGGGGGAAAATATGCTTATATATACACAATATATAGGCTACGTGTTGCATATGGAAAATAAAAACATGGACATAAACTTGAACACTCTCGGTCTCTCGCTCACTAGCGCTCGCTCACACACACAAAAAAATCGAATTGGCCTATATATCGGTTGCAAACTAACACTTTTTTTTCCACGACATCCGATCGCCGAATATGTCATTAACACAGAGTATTAAATACGTCTACGTTAAGTATTCTGACTTGTACTTGACTATAATAAATCACCAGGTATACGCAATGTCAGAGTTAATTTGAATGCTTTGTTCCTCATGCCGTGCATGGTACAATCTTCAGGTTTCCGGTTCAATTGCATTTCAAAAGCAGGTCTTGTATTTTCATACAAGTCCTGCTTTTGGCAGTGCTAAACACTAATTTTTTAATTTCAGTTCCAAGCAGCTTAAATCCAGACAAATTGCCCCCAATTAATATTCCCTCTGACAGGGGAATATAAATTGGGGCAAATGGACTCGATTTAGGCTGCTAGGAACTGACGTGGGAGGGACGCTCGGAATCGGGTGGAAATAGGCGATTGCATGTATTTGTGACTGTGTGTGTGTATTCGGGACACCGGGAGAGAACCGCTTCTAAAATATTCCCCCAAAACCCACACACGATTTCCAACACGCAATCTAATCAGTACTCTCCCCAAATTCCCCCCCACACACAGTTAATGAAAACACGTTCAAACGATGGTCTAACGTCCCTCCTTCCGGTAGCCATTGAGACCATCCCGTCACTGCAACTTCAGTCCGTGGGCACCGGCGTCCCGGATACACACACTCACAAAAAGAGTCACAAATACATGAAATCGCCTAATTTCCACCCGATTCCGAGCGTCCCACGTCGGTTCCAAGCAGCTTAAATCCAGACCAATTGCCCCAATTAATATTCCCTGGCAGAGAGCGCGCACCAACAGTCCACACTCACTAAACTAATACCACAAACATGACAATGCCTAGTACACAGATTCTGCACGGCGGCAGCAATAACCAAAAAATGAATAAAAATGCATGGTCTTATCTATTTGAAGACTCCAAATGTAGACTTCCGTTCCGGAAGCCATCTGGCTGCGGCTCCTTGTCAGTGTTGGCTCGCTCGTGTTTGTCAGTAGCATTGTTAGCCGCTGAAACGTTTGCTGCTTTCTCTTCAGTGTGGTGGTCGTTGACTGAGGGCAAAGTAGATGAAGGTGCTGCACCATCTCCATCTTCTAAAACTAGCTCGTTTTTTGTCCTCGGTATTTTCGCATTTTTGCCGAAAAAATCTAAAATTCTCTTTTGCGCCATTCTGTTCGTTCACGTTCTTCTTTATCAACTTCCGCAAACCCTGTGAACCCGCGAACCCCATATAGCAAGATCTCCATGCATGCCTGTTATAGCTAAAAACTAGCAAACACATTTTTCCCACGTCTATTTTCGTCCCCAAAGCCTAATTATTTGTTATATCGTTTTAATATATATATATTTAATATATAAAAATTAAGAAAAACTTTTTATTTATTTTTTTCCTGCAGCTAGGGGGTGCTGCAGCACCCTCAGCACCCCCCTTTCCGCGCCACTGTCTCCTTCCACATCAGTCTCTCCTCCCATTTCAAATGAAGACGCAGTGTTCGACATACCCACACTGAGTGGCTGTTTCCCAATGTCAAGGAAGCATGCTCAACGGCCACCCTTTTAAGGACGCTACGTCATCGAACGCCGACAAGCACTGTTCCAATGTTGAGGACACTCGAAATACGCCCCCTTTTCGGGTCCTTCGTTTTTGAGAATTCCGAGATTTTTCAAGGATGCATCGCTGCATCCTAGACGAGCCAAAACTACCCACAATCCTCTGCGTTCACTGGGCGGGTTCTTGAAAATGGCAGAGAAGTACACGTTCAAACGAAGTGAAGTTATATTAGTTTTCAGAAATATTTTGTGCCGTATTGCTTTTTATAGATTCATCATGTTAATGCAAATAATCAAGCCTAAAGGCCTGTGCCACTTTTCAAACGTTTTTGCAACTTAATGATACGTTGCTATATTTTGCATGGACGTAGCTGATGTTAAACACCACTGTCAATTTACTCGCTCACAAGATTACATTATTTATGTATACCTATTTATGTTTTACGTTTTTTTTAGGGTCAGCCCAGCAAACGGAGGCTTTTGTGCGCCTTAGGGTGGCGCACAAACATTTGTTTGCCGGTGGAAGGGATAGTGCCACTATCCAATGTTGTAAAATTAATGCACAACCGATCATTTGCAATGTTTGTAATTTTTAATGAACGTATATAATTGTATTTTATATGATATACTTATGTGTTCAAAGCACTGGTAGATTGTAGGCATATATGAATGAATGAATCAGATCATATATCCAAATAAATACACGTTTATCATCTCTTTCTTTGTCTTTTTCCCCCTGCATAATAGTAATCAACCGTACTGTAAATGTGATGCATGAATTAAGTTCTCAGACAATTTCACTTAGTTTTATAAAAATTGAATGGATTTTCCTTTTGATAAAGACAATTCGATCAACCACAACAAAGCTTTTGTGACTTCCCCAAAGAGGCTCCATGCGAAGGAGACATGACCGCATTCATAACAGACAAAAGTCAAATAAATATCGATCAGCTTGATTGCTGATCGATATTTATTCATAAGCGCACATGTGTTTACAAGCGGACACGCAGTATTAAAAAGCGGAAGCGGAAGCGCTTCCACACTACCAAGTCGTTCCCAAAGTCAGACGTTACAAACGCTAGGAAGCACTCGAGCTAGCACTCTAGTCTCATCTCCATAGGACGCGACTAGCAAGGACGCGTCCTAGCAAGGCTGCAGCCTTCACTTTGGGAAACAGCCAGTGACTTTCCTCCCCTTTGAGTCCGAATGTAGCGTCCACGACACGTAATCCAAAGAGACACGTCTCTTTGGATTACCGTAATGACGTCAGTTTTTGCACTATCGGAAAAAATTCAATGGTTTCTGAAAGCTGAGAGTTTGCACTAGTGCCAACATGGTGTCATTACGGTAATTTCACTCCCGCCTCTCGCGGAAGCACGCGAAGACGCCCCTTTGTTTCCAGCGAATACACACACAGCGAGAGACTGGGGCTGTGTCCCAATTCCTAGGACGCATCCTTCGAAGGCTGTGTCACGTTAAAATTGTACCGGGGGCGAAAATTGTACCGGCCTACGTCATCGTTTGTTTACATCCTGACAACCTGACAACCTGCCCTGCAACAGACGACGCGATGCAGAAAACATGTTTCCAAACGACGAAATAACATAATACAGATAGCTGTGTTATGATAGATAGCGATAACACTTGTTTTTACTTTATATTTGTATTGTATTTAATTGTTTAATCGAAACAATAAAACAATTTGCCCGCGAAATGGGCGATCGCGTCAAATGACGCGTCAAATCACGTAGGAAGGTTCTTGAACATTCTAGACTATGAAACCTGCTTAAAACAATCAGTTTACTAGCTAAATTCGATTAAACAATTCAATACAATACAAATATAAAGTAAAAACAAGTGTTATCTAGCGATCCGTTATCTGTATTATGTTTCAAGAACCCTCCTACGTCATTTGACGCGATCGCCCGTTTCGCGGGCAAAACATTTGTCATTTGACGCGATCGCCCGTTTCGCGGGCAAATATTTTTATTGTTTCGATTAAACAATTAAATACAATACAAATATAAAGTAAAAACAAGTGTTATTGCTTTCTATCATAATACAGATAGCGATCCGCTATCTTTATTATGTTATTTCGTCGTTTGGAAACATGTTTTCTGCATCGCGTCGTCTGTTGCCGGGCAGGTTGTCAGGATGTAAACAAACGATGACGTAGGCCGGTACAATTTTCGCCCCCGGTACAATTTTAACGTGACAGCTGCATTCGAAGGATGCGTCGACGCAGATTGCGTCACAGCGACGCGCCAAGTGCTGTCCCAATTCCAAGGGTCCTTCAAATGCGGCCTACGAATGCAGCCTTCTTTTCCCGGATTTGAAGGATGCATCGGCTGTATCCTTCACGGCCCAACGTATCCCAAGATCCTTCACGGCCCAACGTATCCCTCCCAAGATTCATTGCGCACTCAATCAATGGAGATGGCGGAGAATGGCGATTTAAGTTCTGCATTTAAATGTAAGTATTTGGTTTCTAGTCACTCGAGTATTTAACGATACAAATGTTAAAAAAAACAAGGGCCCTTAACTTTTTTCATTAAAGTAATAGGCAATATAAGTAAGGTAACGTTACAGTTAGTGACGCTGTAACGTTAACTAAGAACACCCGTTAAGCCCTATAATTTGCTATTCTGTAACGTTAGATAAATGGACCAACGCGAACACAGGTTGTGGACCCTGGTTTTCAGACCGTAACGTTACAGATGTTGGGATTGATTACACTGTTAACTTGGTTATTTTGCTATTTAAGCTGCTTTTGTTTGGTAGTGTAAAGCAAAACTAATTCTAACATTTGGTTTTGGTTTAGGGAGCCAGCAGCATACTGCTCGATTTATTCTATTGAGGGGGGAGAAGGATGAGCTGTTCACCGGGATGAAATACTCAGCAAGTGTGGCTTGGGGGTAAAGAAACAATTGTTTATTTATATCGTAAGTTAGTTTATAAAAATTATTATAGGCCATTTATATATCTTCATTTGACCATCTTTTAAAGGTTAGTTAAATTAGCCCTCATTAAACAGCAGGACGGATACAACATCCCCAGAAATCATTTACTACGATGTCTTATTTTGGGTTATTAAAGAAAGAAAGAAAGACAAAAAAAGTCACAGCTCGCATCAGTACTAGACAGCACTAGAAAAACCCACAAAGAAAAAGGGTGTTTTGACTTCTACTGGTTGTCTTATTATTATTATGGGCTTCATATAGGATGAGCGCTAATTTAAATGTAACCTTTACAAGATGGTCAAATATATATATTATAAATGGCCTATTGTTAACATGGGCTATTAACATGATTGATAAATGTGTCTCTTGTTTTCTCTGATTAACAATGTCTCTGTGTTTAGGACAATTCTGGAGGAAATAGGCCTGCAGGGGAAGGTGACTCCCCCGTAGGGCTGAACGATCTATCGTTTTCGACCGAAAATCGCGATCTCAAGCATTACGATTTTGGGATCGTCAAAGCTGCTTTTTTTTTTTTTTTTATATATATATTTTACAAAAGTGCAATTATTTTGATGCTAATGAGCCATTGAAGCAAGTTTACTTAAGAAAGAGGGCTCCCTTTTTATTTGACTTTTTTGGTTGTTGTTTCTTAGGTACTTGAATAAACAGTCTTGCATTTGAAATCTGTTGCCAGCCGTTTTCATTATTGCATTACCTTAATGGAATTCATTGGTTATATTAATTTATACTGAAACTTGATTTAAAGAAAATAAATCGTGGTTGAAATCGAAACCGCAATCTCTACCAGAAAAATCGCAATTTCAATTTTTTCTTAAAATCGTTCAGCCCTACTCCCCCGCAGGCAAAGAAAAACTTTTGCTGAAATTTGTTTTGATACTGCTCTTGTTAACTGCCATGATTGATTTCCTCTGCCTTAGGATTGCAAGTATCCTGGGTCAGGAGAGGGGGTAGGTGGGAAACCCACTGCTGCCACTTGGCCCTGGTTTGTCCCCATGGATAAGGTATTGGATTGGGACAGAGGCATTCCACCAACCCCCCTGTCCTAATTGCATCCATCCCTGAGAACACACCGGGGCCAAGTACAGCAAGTACAGCAGTGGTGGATCAGGAGGTGACATGACAGACAACAGAGCGGAGAAGTAGAGCGAATACAAACTGACTAAACAGCTGCATCTAGCGAAATATTTTGAACAAATATGACAACAGGAAGACCTTCCCGAGTTATTAGACCACCTTTGAGGTTCACAGACGGCTTTGAGGAAGAAGAGACTTCTTGTGAAGAAAGGTAAAGTAAAAAAAAGGTAAAGGTGCTATTTGGGGATATTTTTTGTGAGTGACTGATTTATCTCTAGTTCAAACTGTTACTAATGGTGGGCTTATGGAGATGATGGAGATGATGGAGATGATCCAGATCAACTGCAAGTCAATTTACCAACCAAGGCAGCACATTGCAGTTGATGAGAGGATGGTTGGGACCTACACCTACAAAGCTCTCCACAACCTAGCCCCCAGTTACCTCTGCGACCTCCTCCAAGAATACACTCCCTCCCGCTCCCTCCGCTCAACCTCTGCTGGACTACTATGTATCCCCACATCACGACTCACTTCAATGGGTGCCCGGTCATTCAGCTGTTCAGCACCCAGGCTCTGGAACTCCCTCCCCCCACACATAAAACAGTCAGACACCATTACAACCTTCAAGTCACAACTCAAAACTCACCTGTTCAAACTCGCACACAACGTCTAACTGATCACTGTTTTGATTGTTTTTTTTTGTTTTGTTTTGTCTTGTTTTTGTTTTATTTATTTCTTATTGCTTATGTTTATTTATTTATTTATTTATTTATTTTTTTATTTTTTTTATTTTTTCCACAATGTCTTGTTTTTTTTTTTTTTTTAAATATGTATGATGACTATATGCTCTGTAAGGTGACCTTGGGTGTTTTGAAAGGCGCCTCTAAATTAAATGTATTATTATTATTATTATTATTAATGAATGAATATGGTATATAATATATGGTATACAATATGTAACACTCATGAAGGTAGTTTTCAGGCTACTGGGTTAGATAGATAGTTTATAAACATATAAATATACTATCTATGGTTTAGCTCTCACTCCAGTGTGTTGCTAATGGGGATCCCAATCAGATCAAATCAAACCGCATAGTTATGTATTAGGCATACGTTTGAATCAAACGTATGCCCAATACATAACTATGCGTATTCTTTGTTTGTTTGGTGATTTTTTTAGAATAGTGTAACATTACCAAGTCTTATTTATATTTATATGGTTGTACAGTGTATGATGCCTTGTTTTTATTTTACAGTGTGGTGGAGGAGGAGTCCCCCAGTGTCATTCAGGGACGTTCAGGGAGGAGCAATGGGGCTGCAGGTGATGCTGGCACTAGTAGAGACCGAAGCCGCTCACCACAGCACCAAGAAAGGTGGAAGACGGAGGCTGAGCCAGATTATGGAGTCCCTCAAAAGCTGAGATTCAACCCCCAACGCACCCCAGGTGTCCAACCCCCTCTAAGTATGGGAAACCCACCACCAGGTGAAATTTTCTCTCATTTTTTTGATGCTGCGGTTTTGCTTCTCCTGTGTCAAAACACAAATAAGTATGCGGCCAAAAACCTAGAGAAAGGGAGAAGGTTCCTCTGGAAAGAAATCCAGCCGGAGGAGATGACAAAATTCATTGGCATGTTGCTGTACATGTCACTGCTGGACCTGCCTAAGATACGAGATTTCTGGAGAACCCAGAGTATATTTAGTGTCCCTTTCCCCGCCACCGCCATGACCCGAGACCGATTTAGGGCAGTGTTAGGGAATATTCGCATAATAATAATAATAATACATTTAATTTAGAGGCGCCTTTCAAAACACCCAAGGTCACCTGAACACCCAAGGTCACCTATGAGTGACCCATGAGTGACCCAGCTCAAAGCGAAGAAAATGACGCCAAAAAAGGCACTGATGATCACCTCCGCTTATGGAGATGATCCAGATCAACTGCAAGTCAATTTACCAACCAAGGCAGCACATTGCAGTTGATGAGAGGATGGTTGGGACCAAGGCCAGGCTTGGTATCAAGCAGTACATGAAGGCAAAGCCTACGAAGTGGGGCCTGAAGCTCTTCGTGCTTGCTGCAGCAAACGGCTACACTTTCGACTTCAAGCTCTACACAGGCAAGTCCAAGACGGCCACAGGGAAGGGGCTCTCCTTTGATGTTGTTGACGGACTGATGGATAGAGGATACCTGGGGTCAGGTTATATTGTGTACACCGACAACCTTTACACAAGTCCCCTCCTCTACCGACACCTGAGCCAGGAGGGATTCAGAGCTTGTGGGACATACAGGTAATGTGCAATCTGCTCCTAGTGATGTGTATCATATGGATAAAATGGAAGTGAAGAGAATACATTTTGTTTCAATTGAATTATTCCTAACAAAGGACTACTTGTTCATCTGACCAACGTCAGGAAACTTTGCAACATCTACAGCAAGAGGTCAATTCCATACAAATGTCAACCTCACCATGAAAAAATAAAGTAGCCACATTAATAACAAAACCTATTTAAAATGTATCATCAAGGTCTGTATTTTGAAGTACAAAATACATCTGATCACAATATTCATGCAAATAGATGTTTTTCTCACTACAATGAGGAGACGCAATACTGTAAACATTTATTTTTCAGTGAACAAAATTGTATGACTTTCTGAATGGGCAGTATGGCAACAAAAAAAAATCACCTACGGATGTCTTCTAACCTGACTTTTCATCAGAAAGGGCTGTTGTGTCAATATGTAAATCAGTTATGTACTATGTGTCTTTCCATTGGCTGGTGGAACGTGCTGTTATGATGCCCGTTTATGGGACAACTCATGTAACGTCCATAACGTTTTTTAGGAAAAGTTGTCATAAAACATGCATTTTGAAAGCAATGTCAGCCAAACTTTCCAAGCAAAGCTAACTTTTATAAAGTTGACATATTAGCAACAATTGTCATCCTGGTCTTATTTTTTGTATTATTTCCGAGCGCTACGGACGCTACCGTGACGGACGTCACTTTATAGAGTCGAACCCCAGTCGCATGTGTGCACGTTAATAACACTGTATCACGTTAATGGTTACACCCTACTGTTAATAGGCTACTGCTCTTGTGGCTCGCTGTGTAGTGTAAGTTTAGCCTACTATCATCCTGAATGAGCAATTTGCAGGGATCGGCTGCCGACATGAGAAAAATGAACTGTATCACATGAATACTATCTCACGATAGTATTTCTCTTCTTGCTCGCTGTTTACAAGGGCCCGCGAGTATCCGGTGCGGATAAAGCACTTTTGACAAGTAATATTTTGTAATACGAGTCAGATGCTCGTTATGAAGGAAAATCCTGCAGCTGACCTGTCCACAATCTGCGCCAATCACACACACACAGTGACAACCTCTCTATCAATTACTCACGTTAGACAGATCATGTTCCATCTCTCATCTCGACTCGCGCATTCTGTACTCGCGCATTAGCCTACATTTGACAGCTGTTACAGCTGAGGTGATTTACGACCAGTCAGTCGCATCCAAAAAGGTAACGTATACTACCATGTAATGTAATCGATCAGTATTAGAGTAAATGAGACAGTCATTTAGTATGAGGGTACAGTATCATTTAGTACCAGGGGTAGCCTACATTTTAAGTAATATAGCCTGGCTGTAATTTTACTTTTCCCTGCTAACTTCTGGCTGGCTAACGTTAGCTAATGAAATGTTAACGTGTTAACTTTAGCTTGATATGAGTGAAAGATCAGGCACCATCAGCTAGTGTAGTAACTTTAACCATACTGTATAAGTGCTGAATCCTCTTGACTATTACCAATACAGGCTTGCCTGCTAGTTAGTTTATAGAGTAAAGATTAGTTCATAGAAAAGATCTCGATCTGCTGCGCTTAAAGCATCAACTGTCAATCAAAGTGCGTATTTCTCCCTGCAGTGAATCCTCCTGACAGCTGCGCGTCTACACAGACTCAGTTTAACACAGACTTACTCAGAGACACTGAAAGGTAGGCAGGTAATTTAGTGCAGTTTCATATAGAAATAAAAGGAATATGAGCTGTCAGTGAAAGTGACCCACCCAGTTTGTAAATAAATATAATAATAATAATAACAATACATTTTATTTGTATTGCACTTTACATTATACAAATCTCAAAGTGCTAATTATGAAAACAGTGCATACTAAACATAGCCTATTTTATTTAATTTCAGCATGGGCAAAACAGATGCAGAACGCCAGAGGGCATTCAGGGAGAGGAAAAAGTATGATGAAGCTTTTAAAGCAAAAGAGAGAGAGAGGAAAAGGAAGGAGAGAGAAAAGAAAAAGAACACTCAAGTCAAATGAGGAGGCAGAAAGAGTTTGGGCGTTAGGAAGGGAGAGAGTAAGAAAATGGCGTCTTCTCAAAAGTAATGCTCAGGAAGTCAGTCAGTCTGTGCAGCCTTTTAAAACGAGGCAATCTTTTGGGAAGGCATTAAAACGCACAGTCAAGGCTCTGCCACACAGCCCATCAAAGAAGAAAGCAGTGATCGAAAATCCAAGATGCAACTAAAGATAAAGTAAAGGAGTATTATTCCAGGGACGACATATCCAGACAGGCCCCAGGGATAAAGGATGCTGTGACCATAAGAGAGGGAGGAGTCAAACAGACGGTCCAAAAACGGCACATGTCCATGTCCCTTATGGAGGTGTCACGTTAATATTGTACCGGGGGCGAAAATTGTACCGGCCTACGTCATCGTTTGTTTACATCCTGACAACCTGCCCTGCAACAGACGACGCGATGCAGAAAACATGTTTCCAAACGACGAAATAACATAATACAGATAGCGGATCGCTATCTGTATAATGATAGATAGCGATAACACTTGTTTTTACTTTATATTTGTATTGTATTTAATTGTTTAATCGAAACAATAAAAAAATTTGCCCGCAAAACGGGCGATCGCGTCAAATGACGCGTCAAATCACGTAGGAAGGTTCTTGAACATTCTAGACTATGAAACCTGCTTAAAACACTCAGTTTACTAGCTAAATTCGATTAAACAATTCAATACAATACAAATATAAAGTAAAAACAAGTGTTATCTAGCGATCCGTTATCTGCATTATGTTTCAAGAACCCTCCTACGTCATTTGAGGCGATCGCCCGTTTCGCTGGCAAAACATTTGTAATTTGACGCGATCGCCCGTATCGCGGGCATTTTTTTTTATTGTTTCGATTAAACAATTAAATACAATACAAAGTAAAAACAAGTGTTATCGCTATCTATCATAATACAGATACCGATCCGCTATCTGTATTATGTTATTTCGTCGTTTGGAAACATGTTTTCTGCATCGCGTCGTCTGTTGCAGGGCAGGTTGTCAGGATGTAAACAAACGATGACGTAGGCCGGTACAATTTTCGCCCCCGGTACAATTTTAACGTGACAGAGGCGTACCGTTGTTTTAAGGAGGACAATCCTAACGTGGTAATCGGCAAATCCAAGTTTGCTGAACTCCGGCCACCTCAAGTCTGTCTCTGTTCAGAGACTCCAAGGAATGTGTGTCTGTGTAGGTACCACTAGAACACCCCTCTGCTCCTGGAATGTGTGCGGCGCCATGTTCCTCGCAAAGGGTTCAAGAGCTTAACTGAATTTGTCAGCTCCGTGGTGTGCAGCAATGATGACCCACAGTGTATGCTGAATACCTGTGAGGAGTGCAGGAATGCCCAACTGTTCCAGAGCAGTATTGTGGACCACATACCAGATGAGGGGAAACAACTGAAGACCACCTGGTGTGCCTGGGAGACGGTCGGGGGAGTGCAGGCGAAGGTCCAGAAGGCTGGAATACTAGGAGATGTACTCCGTCTTCTCACGAGCAGTGCCCCACAATTTCTGAAGCACTGCTTCATAAAGAGAAAACAGAGTGCGGTGTTTGAGGAGAAAAAGAGAACAGCCCAAGCAGATGGAGACTCTGTGGTCCGACTCTGTGGTCCGACTCTGTGGTTTTCTACTTTGCAGAAAATTACACTGCAGCATATCAAGATGAGATCCAGTCAGCCCACTGGAACCAAAAGCAGGTGACCATCTTCACCTCTGTTGCCTGGTCTGATGCAGATCCTTTGTCATATGTGGTGGTAAGTGACAGCCTGGACCATGATAAGAAGGCTGTGGCAACATTCCTGGTAAGGGCTGTTCAAAATATCTGCCAGAAACATCCCCACCTGAGGCAGATCCACATTTTTAGTGACGGCGCTGCCTCCCAGTTTAAAAATAAATATCTGTGGGCCTTTTTGTCATCAAGTTTCCAGGACATGTTCCCCAACCTCCATGTTGAGTGGCACTTTTTTGCCACGAGCCATGGCAAGGGAGCAGTCGACGGTGTGGGGGGCACAGTGAAGCGGGCTGTCAGCACGGCTGTGCTCAGCCGACAGGAGACTGTCCACACTGCTGCCGATTTTGCCCGAGTCGCTGCACAGAGGTGCCCAAAGGTCACCATTGAAGAGGTGGCTCCTGAGGAGATTAAGACCTTCACAGACACACAGGAGCTGGAGGCCAAGTGGAAAGATGTGCCCACCCTTCATGGCACACAGGCAGTCCATCATGTTGAGGTTGTGTCATGGGGAGTGATAAAACACAGGATGTACTCAACTGCTGAGACATCATACCTGCATGTTCTCTCTTCAACCACCAGAACCTCAGCTGTCTCCTCTACACAAGGGTCCACTTCTGCCATTGAAGAGGCCAGACACCCACCACCCAAATCATCAAAACAGGGGATTGTCTACTCATCAATTACAGAACAAACAGATCAAACAGGCAGTTTGTGGGATTGGTCACACAAAAAGATGACACAGGGGCCGAAATTCAGTTCCTACGAAAAAATGAGGTGTCTGGTTTGGTCTTCGCGCTCCCTGCAATAGAGGACAAGTCCTGGATTAGTTTTGATCAGATCGTTAAACATCTAAGTCCTCACATGGACAACAGAGGGAGATACCATTTCTCCGAACCAGTCCAGGCAGAGTGAATTGGACTGATTAATGTTACAAATATTCAGTATGTTTGTTGTTTGTTCCATGAATTTTGATGTTACCATTTATAATATGATTGTATGTTTTCAATATGTCTGTGTAGTATGCATTCAATATGCTTTAGGCCTAGCTTTTTAGCTTTTATAAAAAGAAATAAAAATCACCAAATAACACCAAACAATAAATCCCTGTGTGAGAGTGTGATAATGTGTGTGTATATATTTGTATGTGGTTGATAGTTATGTGTGTGATAGATATGTGTGATTCTGCAGGAAAGAATGAAAAGATAGGCATACATTAGCCATGTGCACAATCACTTACCAGCAGCTCTCTACAAAACTTTCTTCACCAACTGAACAGTCCACAGTTCGCGGTTTCCAGCAGAGGGCTGCGTGCTCTCTGATTGGCTGGTTTGGAGGCAAGCAATATGCCTAAACTAAGTAATATAACTAAACTAGAGTTGGCCCTCCAGACTGGTTTGAACCTTTAAATGGGCCACTGAAGTTAAACATGTGGGTAAAGCCCTATTTATGATTGTGGTTTTTGTCTATTTCAGACGTGTAACATCCATAACGCAAAAATGTAACATCCATAACGGCAATGTTTTGTGATTCTTTTTTTAACAGGAAAACATTTTTTTTCCTAAATGTGCTTTTTGGGTACCTCAAACCCTTCCCTACAAAATGATATCAAACATGTTAGTTTTTGAAAGATAAATTCACAGAGTTTTCATCATGTGTTCAGTGAGTCCGAAAAGCTTGTCCATTTCCGTAACATCCATAACGCTGGGTATTTTGTCACTTCTCTCAAAAACCAAAGGGTCAAAACATTTCATATTGCAGGCTTATCTTTATCCCAATAAGTGTAACTAAAATATGTATATTAAATTTTCTAATTCAAATCAATGCCTTGTCAATGTTAAGCTTAGTTTCGAAATTTCTCTCTGAATGTAACATCCATTACGCTGGAATTGCCCAAGATAAGCCTGGAGCCAGAGGAGGACACAAGACGCAAACTAACATATAACTGAGCATTTGTAACTTCTTGCTCTCTTCCCCTCTGAACTCTGATGTGATCACATCAACCTGCCTTGTCAATTTACTCAAATAAATCTGAGGCCGGATACCGAATTCTAAACCTTTCTCCTTGGTATTTATTCCTTCATAAATAAGGCTAAAGAACATGTTATTTTTTATTTCTAACAGTATGCATTTACTATGAAATGATAATAAAGTAACCATCTTCTTCTTATACAGGCAAGGAAGAGTCGGTGTCCCTACCACCCAGGAGAATGCCATAACGAAAAGGTCTCCACGTGGCACTATCCGGTGGATCAGGGACAGGGATCTTCTCTTCGTGAAGTGGATGGACACAAGAGAGGTCTCCCTGTGCTCCACCATCCACCCCGTTTACAGTGGGGATACAGTGCAGCGTTGGCAGAAGACGGGTGATTGGCCACACCAACATATCTCCATCCCCAGACCCACCACGGTAACCGAATATAACAGGTACATGGGGGGAGTCGATACATCCGACCAGATGATTGGGACAAATTCAGTCCACCGGAAGACGACAAGGTGGCCCACCACTGTGTTCCAGCATCTGGTGGACATCGCTGCGACCAACTCCTTCATTATTCACAAGGAGTGTGCCAGCCTGCAGCAGGTGAGACCGATGACCCATCAGCAATTCCAGGAGGAGCTTGCTGCACACCTCCTTGGGGTTGACCACAGAAATGGGCTTCAGAAGACGAGCTACCACCATCTGCCTGTTCCCACCAGCGAAGAAAAGACGAAGAGTAAGAGGGCCACCGGTGGGCGACGGCGCTGCAAACTCTGCCAGAGGAGCACTGCCTGGCAGTGTGAGGACTGGCCTGTGTCTGCAGCCAGACAGGAACTGTTTCAGGCAGTACCATCAAGGCGTGGAATTGTAAGTAGAATTAGCCAATAAATGTTTGTAAATACTAACCATAATATAATCAGTTTTTGTAAATTTAAGAGACCAAGAATGAAATGTTTTGTTGTAAATAGTTCTATACTCTTCAACCTTTCAAATTAACTTGCAAAAATTGTTAGTTATGGCCTGTTATTGTAAATAGTGGAGAATTGGCCAAAAAACGAATGTATATAGTAACCATAATATGACTTGTTTTTGTAAATTGAAGAGATCAAGAATCAAATATTTTCATGTAAATAGTTGTAAACTCTTCAACCTTTCAAATGAAATGGCAAAATCTGTTATTCATGTATGATTGCAGTGTTTTTTGCTCACTAAAACACTAAAATCCAGATCCGTTTTGGGGTTTTTCTTCATTTTGAACTGTGATTACACATTTATGACATGTAGTAAATTGTAAAAAAAACTGACAGATATTGAATGTTCCAGGTATTCTGAAAAAATGGGCAAAATAAATTACTCAAGACATTTTCTTGCCTTTTTATAGTCAAAATAAGCAAAAAAGTCCAGGCGGACAATTTGAGGCCTAGGACTCAAATTGGGTTAATATGTTTATGTTTGAAATTGTGTTCCCGCTCTGTCTGAGGAGCGCAAGAATGGGGGCGTCACGGTCACATACGCATAGACGGGAAGAAAACGGGGACAATTCTAAGTGCCATAGAAGCACAGGAACCGTATTGGGCGCCGTCCACACCAAGCCGATTTCATGGCGAAACCGCAAAAGTCTTGTACGTCATCGCCCCACGCCTCGACCCTCTAGCCCAGGGATGGGCAACTGGCGGCATTCGCCAGTTGCCCATGCGGCCCGCATCCTCACTCAGTGCGGCCCGCATCCTCACTCAGTCAGGCCCGCACATAATAAAAAAAATAAAAAATAATAATTGATCGAGTTACAGAAAACTCGGTCAAGAAAGATGAGAAGAATTCATAGAAATCAAAGGCAAACCCATGCGTCTAGTTTGCTTAGAAGCGATATCAGTCATTAAAGATATCCACTTAAGTCGCCACTACAACTACTGCAATAACTGCTTGTTGGGTTTGAGTTCATTGAGTTGTTGCACTTAATGTTGGGCCACTGTTTTTCAGTTTTTTGACTTCATTGAATGATGATGTATGTGAGCCCTTTGCACTGATAAAAATACTGACCATTCATGTGGCTGTTTGAGCATGGAAAACATGAAATGAATGTATGTTGGTTCAATTAACATACCGTACATAGGTTATGATTCTGGATGATTTTTTAGGTAGTGGCCATCCCCAAAATGCACCAGAATACAGGAAATCATATCTACCAAATTCAAAATAGTGTAGCTTCTCTCAGCTCACGTTTAGTTGAAGTGTGCAGTCATGTGGCCCTCTGATGGTTATGATGAAAAATGTGGCCCTCTTTATCATGAAAGTTGCCCATCCCTGCTCTAGCCAATGACTGTTAAGCTCACGGAGTCTCACCCTGGAATGTGTACTACAGCGTTTCTACAGATCTACCTGGTTTCCCTTGACGGTTTCGCCCATTTCGGCTTCGTGTGGACGGGGCCTTACTACAGAACGAAAGTAATCAAATGAGGTGTTGGCATTTCCCCCCAAAAACGGGACAAATTGTGTCCCGGGAGGGATTTACTTTTTCCCGGGACAGCTGGTGAAAAAAGAGAACAATTAACAAGCTCCTGGTGAACCATCCAGTGCAGCGGGAAGAGCTCCTGGTGAACCAGCCAGTGCAGCGGCAGAGGGGAGGGCTCCTGGTGAACCAGCCAGTGCAGCGGCAGCAGCGGGAAGAGCTCCTGGTGAACCAGCCAGTGCAGCGGGAAGAGCTCCTGGTGAACCAGCCAGTGCAGCGGCAGAGGGGAGGGCTCCTGGTGAACTAGCCAGTGCAGCGGCAGCAGCAGGAAGAGCTCCTGGTGAACCAGCCAGTGCAGCGGCAGCAGCGGGAAGCGCTCCTGGTGAACCAGCCAGTGCAGCGGCAGCAGTCGGAAGTGATCCTGGTGTACCAGCCAGTGCAGCGGCAGCAGCGGGAAGAGATCCTGGTGAACCGGCCAGCACTAGTGCAGCAGCTGTAGGTCAGAAAAACCCAGCTCTCTGCAGAACGAGTGAGGGGAAGACTGTCACGTGCTCGCTGTGTACTCGGGAGGTGATGGGTGAGGACTACACGCAGCACCTGTCAGACTACCACGTCCAGGAGCGATGTGAGCAGTGTGGCGCAACGGCCTGGGGACTCGTTGGATTGTCGGAGCACATAGAGAGTGCTCACCTTTTGAGCTGTCCAACAGAACAATACACTACAATACAGCAACACAGCAACCCACCAGTTGTTCCCGTCCCTGCTCCTGCCCCTCCCATAGCCCAAGAGACGTCACCGGCGGCACCACAACCACACACACTAACTCTGCGGCCTCCTCAAGTGAACTGGCTGAGTTTTCAGCCAGCAGTTCTTAAAAAGTTATAAATCAGGCTGACCGGGAGTGGATCGCACAGATCCTATACGACAGAACATGACAGCTAAAGCAAAAGCTCACACAGAACTGGTACCATCCTCCAAGCCCCACTAGATCCACCTCACCTCCAGATCCACCACACTATTTTAGGCAGCGGATGTTCTTGTGGGCTCCAATGAGGATGTGGGGCATCCCTCTTAAATGCACATTGTGTAACAGGAAGATAAACCACTATGGCATTGACACGAAAGTGAGAGAGATGATAGATGTGGACTCCAGATATTATCTGGTTATTGGAGACTACCCAAGGTTAAGTAAATGCATGATCCCTGTCTGCCTTGGAGTAGTGAGATCTTGCAGCAGCTGGATCTCTCCCACCGTAACAAGTATCCTGCTGTCCTAACAACACAGCAGGCACTGGAGAGAGTGGGTCACAAATGTTGCGACCACGCACGGTAGGGAACAGCTCCAGCTACTCACAACAGGTCTTGCAGGAGGTACACAGCGAGGAGTGGGCAAGGCGGACTATCGACTACCTCACTGATTGTGAGGTCCATAAAAAGGTGTTTCCAAACCTGTATACGAACAGCCACCCACCTTCAGTCATCTGCTCCTGGCTCAGTGGTTTGAAAACGTCCACATAAATGTGGTTCTTGGCCACCTGGATGAGTTGAAAGGTGTTATAACCTCAACTTATGGCAGAATCTTAAAGCTGGACTCCACCAAGAAGGTAAAAGTTAAATTTGTTTTCATTCTTGTTTAGTATGTCCAATGATTTGCTAATGTCTTCTGTAGATCAGTAAAAAGCTTGCATCTGGCATTGTTAACACGGCCACGTGGATGAGCAACATCGGCAATGAACTTGGCCAAGTTCTTAACTCAGTCCTGACCACTGGTGAGGGGGCTGGCCTTGATGACCTGTGCCAAGGCGTTGTCCGGAGGTACAGGGATGCTGGTGAGCCAGAGCCAGATGCCATATATGTGGACAGGGACTGCTGCATTGAGTCAGGTGTGTTGCATTCAATTTGTGCTGTGATGTTTCTTATGAATTTGCTATGTTTGATAAACAGTTTCAGCAGGATATTAATGCAATTGGTAATGGGCTAACTGGAAACAATCTGAATTACATGTATTTATGGCGTGTTGTTTATTATAGGGAAGAGCCCAGTTCTCACTTGATTTCGTCCATGGACCTTCACAGTGAAACTGGATGTCTTTCACTTCATGAGGCGCTTCACCAATGGCCTGACCAATGAGCACCATCTACTATATGTCACATTCTTCTCAAAACTGTACAGCTGCATTTTCGAATGGGACTAATCAGACATTGAAAACTTGAACAGGCCAAGAGGGCAGAGCTGGTGGAAAAACACCCTGGTCACATTCCTACTCATAGCCAGGTGTTAGTGGGCATCACCTCCAGCGAACTGGCTAAGCACTGCCGCAGGAAAACTCGAGGGGTTGGGGAGACTCACGCCCTCATCCAACAACTGCTGGACTCCATGTGGGACCACACGGACACCACAGGGTTATCGCTCATCAACAAAGAGAGCATGTCTCCTGTGTTGGAGGTGCAGCAGAAGCTCTTGCCCTTCATCCAAGATCCACCTGGTGTGCAGTTGTACATCAACACCGGATCAAGGTACCCAATTGTTGTATAATATCACTTACCTCATGATGTCTGCACACAAAATTTGCGGAGAATTAGGAACAAGCATTAATCCCTTGTATTACCGCCCTCCCGGTCTCTGGCCTGTTGAAAATGTATGTTTCCCATGAGCATTCAGGGTCATCACACCTGCCCAGTGTGAGTCTGGTTTCCCAGTCTTCGTCATTTCTAAAGATAAGGACATGAAAACAGCTATTATTAGGTAACAGCTGTAAATATCCTGGCCTAGACTACTTCATCCCGGATCATTCAAGGAAAATATTATAAATAAGAAATATTGAGATACCAGAAATAGTAGGATATGCATACCCCTGACATAATGCATATACAGCAGTGGCGGCTGGTAGTTTTTAAAGTGAGGGAGGAAGGACTGCGCGCTTGGTTGCCATTGGCCTGCTTGCACTGTTGGTGTATGGTGGCATAAGAATGTGAGACTCAAGTTGTTTCAGGGTGTTTTGGTGAACTACAAAATAGTAGGGCGGGATAGTTATGTGAATAAATTTGATACAAAGCCACCAGTGGCATCACTGTAATTTGAAAGCTGGTGGGCAGCAAGTCTTTGAAATGGACTACAAGGGCAGAAGGAAAGGATGCAAAGCCCATTAGTCAAATCAGGCCTACTATTGATTTGTAAAAGTAAATAAAAAAATCTGGCCTATTTTTGCCCTCAATGACTGAAGTTATTGGTTGTAATTTAGCTATGTTTATTTTCATTCACAATTGTTTTAAGAAAAGGCTGACCAGAAGTGATGCCATTTAAAATGCATCATGCTCTGAATCATTCACCCGTTCCACACCATTTCCACAATATCAAACAGAACGGTCAGAGTAACAAATGTTACGTATTTAAAGAATCTAAGCTACCCACACATAGACCCAATGAAGCAGGACCAAACATATGAGCCGTAAATACTATACATAGCCACAAGGGGAGCAAGACCTTATTGAAGGCTGCTCCACCACAGAAGGCATCACCTGAAGAAGCCGAATCCATTACGTTACCCCGGCCTCGCCCACTAGGCCACGCCCACTTGACGGTCTCTACCTGTGGACTAGAGGTAGAGAGCGGCAGAGATCAATAGGTAGACGTCGCAGAAAGCCACCCGGGCCTAAGCCCTGGGGGCTTGAAGTAGATCACGGTATTTTCCTCTCACACGTGTTAGATACAATTCCCTCCGTAGTCTCCATTTACCATACCGAAACATGCCGACTTTATAACGAATAAAGTGAGTTAAAGTAAAGCAACCCGGGATTGGACAACTTTCTTCAAGAATATGCAACACAAACTAGTAAAAGAACAAGAACATTATTCTAGATTCAACCTGATCTATAGGCATGGTGCCTTGCAAGGAAAGTTGCATAGCAGCACCAGAGTGAACTTGACACTAGTGGTGGCGTTTGGTTGCCCTATCAAGATTTTTCACATCAGAGAAACCATGAACAGCCCACATTGGAGATTTGCCATTACTCATTAGCAAACAGAGCCAGCAATACAGTCGATTGCTAGTAATGCTACCAGTAAGCCATGAGTACCTAGCAAACCATGTAGCACCCACAACACTGACGTTGCCATTACTTTTGGTGATCTCGATTTTGCGAAGTGCTCTACCTTTTTCTTTGGTCGCTAACTTAGCACTGTAACTCAATGAATGGAATGCTTTGTGTAATTAAACATGAACAATGTCCTCTGTTTCCAATGTTTCCATTGTACACTTTATTCGCAAATGTTAGAATCTCGTTATCCTTCAGATGATTTCACCTGCTTTGCGTCTCTTCGACTGAGCGGGAATGCAGGCAGAGCGGGTTTGTTTGTTATCGACAGCGTTGCCAGATTGGGTAAATTTCCCGCCCAATGATAATTTTCCCAGCCGAAAGAGGTTAAACGTAGCCCTATTGGGATCCTGCTGATTGGTTCATAGCGCAACGCGACTAGATTTTTGCGCGAATCAGACGCCTGTAATGTCACACCCACTCAGAGGAGGACTTTCCTCCTCTCTCCCATTGAAACCCATGTTATTCACCGGCCGCCAGTACTTTCTGGGAAATGAATGGGAGTCAACGGAGGCTGAGGGAGGACCTTCCTCCCTGAAGTAATTGTCCAAAGGCGATAGGGGGTGCTAATGTCCCTTTACCCAGGGAAACGAATATTATATATTCAAAGGCACTAAAGTAGTCATATTTAAGGGCATAATTCATTACAGTAGTCTGGGCAATCTACATTTTTTATTCTCAACAATTTTAAGGAGGATCTTCCTCCCTCTCCTCAATGGAGAAGCCTCCACTGATATACAGTATAGTACAAGCAGCGATTTCACAAATTTGTTAAATCATAGCCTATATACGGGATAGAGAACAGCTGCAATCCCTTCCATTAATACATTGTTGAGTTTCTTCAAGGAAAGGTTCAAGTCCGGGATAGCTTTTAACTGACTTTATTGTTAAAGTAGGCATGTTTCGGTATGGTAACTGGCTATGGAACGAAAGTTTAGGAATCGTGTCGAACACGTGTGAGAGATAATAACTCTGTCTACTTTCAGCCACGGGCAGAGGCCCGTGACTGTCCACGGGTGTCGCTGAAAATCTCTGGCCCCTTCACCTAGTGTGCACAGGTAAGGGACCGTCAAGTGGGCGTGGCCTAGTGGGCGTGGTGGCTTCTTCAGGTGATGCCTTCTGTGGTGGAGCCGCCCTCAATAAGGTCTTGCTCCCGTAGTGGCTATGTATAGTATTTATGGCTTATATGTTTGGTCCTGCTTCATTGGGTCTATGTGTTGGTAGCTTAGATTCTTAAAATACGTAACAATCCCTCCTTGGTTATCTTAGATGACCATACAATAATATTTGAAATCATAAACACCATTTACCACACCGAAAACATAGTCAAAGTAGGATAATTCATCAACACCACCAACCGAGTGGGAAAACTCGTTTTTTACCGAGCAAAAACCACCACGGATTACCATAACACTGTAACGGCATTTGCCCTGATGGGTCTCATAGGTAATACAAGTCATATTAACAATACAACAATGTACATGTATCCTGGTTATCATACAATCATATGGTTAAACAGCACACAAACAAAACTATCCATAGAAATCCTGAGCTAATACTTTTGGTTATGTGCTACAAGGTAATACAATTTTCAACATGTGCAAAAGTAAAGTAAAAATTGTTCATAATAACATTTTTAAAAATTCAAAATTATTGATAGGCTAGCATGGATTTGGGTGGTTCAGGTGATCTTCGTGTATTGCATGTGGGTAGTTTTGGGCGTTGTTATTATCGTAGCCATTGTTTCTTCTGTCGCCGTCGGGCCTGTAATTCCTGAACCCAAGACTCGTCCCTCCTTGTCAAGGGTTCAGCTCAGAGAGGTTACTTTTACATCATGGGAGCCTCCAAACAGGTTCTCCGTCGTCGTCGTGTCAGCAACAGGTGGCCTGTAAACAACCGTCTCAAAGATCAACAGTACCATTATCAATGCAGCGATTCAGAAATAACGGGTTGCACTCGCAACCAAGCAACACTACACAATAACAAACAACTCGTCTTGGTGGTTCAATAATTAATTATTCAAGTAAATTCAGGATATTGATTATTTTAGACACAGGTGATTCTACTAGAATAGTATAGGTGTTGACTATTCTACATATTACAGCTGGATAGGGTCGGGCCCCTCAGGTGATGTATCGTTCACTTTCATCGGATCATATCTGATCCCTACGTAAGCCTGAATGGCACTTGGCGCTTCTGTAGCGCCCACTGCTGTGGTGATCAGCAGATGCAGTAGCCCTCGTGCACAGGGAATACAACGGCAGCCGGTGACAATTAACACGGTCTCTGCATTTATTCCCGCGACGGGCACTTACTGGATCGTGCCTTTCCACCTCCCAAACATATTCTCCATCCATCCTGTGAAAGGGTCATTAATGCCGGAGTTCTCTGCCAATTCTAACCTGAGGGATTGTAATTATGCCACCAACCCATCCGGAGCTGTGTTATTGGGGATAAAAGTACAACATGTTGTGCCTATCATCGCATTTACCCCTCCTTGCTCTGTCAATAACATTTCCATATCTATATATATTCCTTTTAACTTTATCTGGTAAACTGAACGAAGTGTTGCTGATTATGATACATGTAATTTATCCAAACTATATATATATACATATTTTTTATATGGTGGACAACCAAAACAGAACCGATTCAAATCCTGCCATTATTTGATTTCCTCATGTGACTGTTACTCCTTGCTCGGTGGACGTAGTTTTATAGGCTCCGGGTGTGTCTGCATCTGGTTCTGGAACTTTTGTTTCTATTGTAGAAATACAAACTCATGTACAGCAGTTAGTTGTTCAAAAACATATTTCCTTTAATTCTATTTTTAATTGTTCGAATGGAAGTCCATTATGGGACCCTAGAAATGTAAGTGTAAGCATGAATCTAACCGTAAGCATTACGTGCAAAGTTAGCTGTGTCAGAGTGATACACGGTACTCATCTTGCTTCTGGAAACATTGGACCTGAAAATTGTATGCGTTTCAAATATGTTGGTATTATAATTAATTTTAAATTTTTTGTTTTGAGTGTCTCATTCCTTTTTCTGAGCTGATTTCAACCTTCAACCTTGATTTAATATTCACGCTACATCCCTCCTTGCGCATTGCTTCAGCCATGCGCATTAAATTAACCAATCCTAGCAACGGTGTAGTGCAACCAAGTTGAAGTTCCTTTCCTTAATCATCTGTACATAAACCAATCCATTATGAAGAGAAATGAAGACCAGTACATACAAAACCAAAGGTCGATAGTTGTGGGTCTATGCAGCCGTCTTGAGACTGAGGGGAAAAACGATCTGTCTAGTTACTGGACCAGATGAAATGAGACGGAGAGGTAATAAAGTCTGTCGGCACGAGGACCTTGGATGTATTAAGTAAAGTGGCAACGGTTATACAGAGTCATAAAGCGTGAGAAATCGAATATGTCTAAGTCCCTAATCAGCGCTGATGGTTCGTCCGGAGCTTCGCCTCCGTGGAAGGTCTGCTTCAGAAGAAGATCAAGAGTCCCTGTGTGATACAGTTTTATGCTGTATCCTCCTCTCGATGAGGTGTGTGCGTTTGAGGTGTGTGTGGTTCTGTGTGTTTTTGCTTGGCCTTGGCTCCCAGGCCCTGGGAGAGCTTCGTAACGGGGGAGAGCTCCTCGTGTCTCCGGTGTGATGAATGAAAACGGGGGAGTGCCCCCCCGAAGTGTCTCGTGTGTGATAATTTAATGTGGCTCTCAGGCCCCTGGTATGGGCAGGTGTTTCTCTTGGTTCCTTCTAACGGGGGAGAGCTTCAAAGTGTCTCCTGTGTGATAAATTAATGTGGCTCTCCCGTTCTTGAGGATGACTGGTGCATTGTCTGAGTGTCTACCATTTGCCTGGGAAATGGGGCCTTCGGCTCTGGCCTTGACCTGACTATATATTATCATGTTTGTGTTCGTTGGGTTAGAGCAAGAGTTGACTATATTGTAATGTGTCTGCCATGTGATGTGCTCATCAGGCTAGGGTAGGAGTTAGCTATATTTATAATGTACATGTGATGTACTCAGCAGGTTATTTTGCCCAACAAGACCACGCTGTTGTTAAATGCAGTAAACCGTAAATGTTTCATGAGTCAGTATACCTGTGTGCCGTAACTTATCAGAGTAAAAAGAAAAAAATAATAATATATATATATATATCAGACAATGAGACGCTGACGTTGTAACAAAGCGTTACAGCGGTAGCAGTGGCATTTGAAAGGTTAGCCCACTACTTCTGAATCTAAATTGAGCCTATATTGTCCCTGGCGAGCAGAAGTATTGCTAATCCCTTTCCTATCTTATAAACCCAAAAAGGTGAAAAAAGGGAAATTACAATGTTAAAATTTGTATGTTCAATATCACTTCTTTGTAACCGTATCTGGTTCCAACAGTTACCTTCATTATACTACCCAATTGTCACATCTGGGCATTAAATATAGGATGATATTCTAAAACAAAACAAAACCTGAACCTAAAAGAAAATTTCAGAAGTTATTGGGTGAAGCAAATGTTATTGCAAGTTAATTATAATGAACCATTTTCTAATTATCTTAGTTTTATATGTGGTATGCTTTCAATATCCCCTCGTGTATGTATCAGTCGAGTAACCTCCATTATTTTGGTGGCTCTGACACACACAAGAGGACATTCACACATGGTATATGAATCCACCATTTGTTTTCATTTTATATTTTTACTGATTTTTATTTTCATTTTATTTTTATCTCTATATACACATTCTTAAGAAAAGCACGAACGAAGAATAATCATAACATGCATCAACAGACCTAAAAATAAGCATATTATTCAACAATTTGAGACTTCAGATGGGATTTCTTCCTGCGGAGCCCTTCATTTTCTAAAGGGTCTGCAGAAAGGCCGCTGAGTGGCCAGGAGTTCTTACACCTTCAGAAGTTTTGCTGAGGACAGCTGCCTCACAACAAACCAAAAGCCTTTGTTAACCATATGGTCATCTAAGTCATCATTCCTTAAGATGTCATAAATATGGGGTTGGCCGTTCCTTATCACTTGCGTCTCTGCGCTTCTCTGGGGATCAAGGATAACGGGCCCAAACCAACACAGGACAACAAAGGAACAGAGTGAGAACTGATTTCCACTAACCTCAAAGGATTTTGAACGACCCTGCAGAATAACAGGGTGACAAGACCACATGGGAAAATACAAACATACAAAACTTACATTTTAACATTATCAAAATATCTTAATATTCAAAATCTGCATTTCAATATTAGGCATAATACTTCTGTTGTTACCGTAACGTTGTCAGTTTGGGACAGTCGGGGTTACGTACGGCTGTGCGTTTTGGTTGACCATTAAACTGGTTGTGATATATTGTAATAATCGAGTATCCACTGTATTGGCATGTAAAGAAAAAACGTAACACGTATATTGTTTATCAAAATTATGATGAATTATGGATTACATTTTATTACTTATGTAATTTAATTGTAGATTACGTGAAGACTTTTATTATTTTCATAGTTTGCAATGAAATATATTTTATTCTTTCTTATTTTGGTATTTTGGACCTCGTCAGGTCTGTTGAACTATGCATTTCTACCGCTTGTCCTCAGGATCCTCTATTGGGGGGGACCCCTCTATTGGAGGTTATCCCAGAACTCTTCTAATAAGAATCCCCAGGCCTGGATAACCCCGGATTTCTGTGGACGAGCGGTATGCACGCTATGGACAACTTTAAAGGCTAACCGTTCATGATGTGGAGTCTAGATAATTATTTATTTTTTAAGATCACTGTGTAACTGCCGTACAGGGATCTGGTTGATGCAAGACCCCTGGGTTGGTGCCCTTTTGTAGGACTTCTTTCGGTTCTGGAATCCGGCTTTCCTAATTGTTGAATACAAGATAATGCATGCATATTGTGGTACGATATTATATCTATTGCAATCGCTCCAATGGAAGCAATAGTTGACCTTTGAACATTTCACGCAGTGTTTATTCGTAAGTAGTAGCTGATTATAGCAGAATTTAACCCATGTAGATTTAATATTCGCAAAAAACGTATAGCAATTGTGTCTACAGCAGTTGAGCTAACTCCCTCCTTGGGCACAGTTTAAAACCATGTGCACCATTTATCAATTAGACATATTATTCTAGCAGTTGAACCCCATGTCTATTTGAACCAGCCTGGTTCTCTACCTGTCTTACTACACAAAACGCATGTTTAATAGACAGAAGGGCTTAGCAACCTGAAAAAAAAATAAAATTACTGTCAGTGTTTGTCATTCGTTCTTATACTGCCATTTCCTGGAGAGAGAGAGAATTAAGATCAATGTAGAGAAGTAAAAAGATGAGTGTTTGGCAAATATAATGCTTGTGTTGCCACCTCCTAAAGAGAAAAGAGAATTAATATTTTATGCACAGAAGTAAAATGATGATCGTGGGCAACTGATCGTTGTGTTGCCACTCCCTGATTAGAAAAGAGAATATTTGTAGTAATGTTAACGATTAAAAATGATGAATGTCGGGCATCCATTACTGCTCGGGTTGCCAAGGCCTGACGAGAAAAGAGAACAAATTTAGTACAAATGCAAGAGATCGGCTACTTGGAAAGCTGGGGGTCGTCTAGTTGGGACTTATAATAGTTATATACTTGTGGTACATTTGGAGATGTTGAGATGTAATTGGGAATAATCTCGTGTTAACGAGTAGGGGGCACTACCAAGAACTACAAATATGGTTGCGGTGCATACTACATACGTATCAGCCGACTACAGAAACTTCTGAGTTCTATCTGTCCGGCTGAAAACTGTGGTACCTTATGGCATAAGGCTACCACTTAACCGCATTTTGCGCTCTCAATACACTATGTCTCTGCGCTGTGTGTACATTTACATGTATACAGATAGCCCTATGAGATCCTTGGATGATAAGTGGAACTACAAATAGAAGTTATCGTTGTTAAAAATAGCGAGAGCGAGAGAGAGAGAGTTGCATGGGAGGGGTTGGGGTTTGGATTTACGAGTGTAAAGGGTTAGGAGGGACTCGTAGACTAATAATTCGCGTTTTTAATAACAAAATATCAACAGACTTGAATGTAAAATGTAAGCATGCATGTTGGATGGTATTAGCGGATCATCAGATAATTGGTATTTACTCTGAACGTCCGCTATGGAGCTACTGCTTAGGAACACAGACCGTGCCGGCCTCAGGAAAGTTCTGAAGAATGGGAGAAGTGAAAGATAATAATGATTGGAACTCTCGTTAATGTTCTATTGTGGCTCGATCTTCACAGAGACCGATAGTGGAGGACCTTGCCTCCCACCTATAACCATGAACAATCGTTAACGACGAGTACTCAAAACGACGCCAGAGTGGGGCATTAAAGACAAAGCTATTCTGTGGGGGGGGGGTAACGCAGATGGGAAGGTGTCTTCATGAGGGGGTGAGGGAGGGCCTACTTTTAGACAGGCAGGCAGACAGAGGGAGAAAGAGAGAGAGACTGGGAGAGTTACAAGATTGTACAACTTTAATTACTTTTCAATATTCCATATTGAAACTGTGGAACAACCTTCCTGGTTGCCCAAAAGTAATATGTCTGTACAAACAAAGTGGATTTACAGATATTATCACATGTATACATAAATATTGTTCTCCCATAGATATTGAATGTTATTAGTTACAAAATTATAGTCAAAATATTATGTGTCCAGAAACTATTGCTTTACCGATGGTTTCAACTTATTGTTATGGATTTATTGATTCGTAGAGGATGAGGGCACTTAATGAGCGTGCGGAAACTGTAGTTATGAACTAGATATTGATATTTAAATCAAAATCAAACTAAATACCTCAAGTATTGGAATGAAATATACAATATAATACTTCCAGCTATTGACTAGTGAAATGTGACAATTATACTCGCACCATTGGCTGAATAAGTAGCTGCCAAAACATTGTTATAATTTGAAACAGATGGATCTTTAAGGGAATATATTTATGGAGAGAGAACATATTTCTAGACACAGAGACAGAGACACAGACACAGACAGACAGACAGACATAACACACCGGGGGTCCCTTTGTGCAGGCTACCATTGCCTTATCAAACAGCCAGGAGCGCCCAGGTCAAAAATGACACTTGTTGCCTTCAATAAGTGTGTGTTTGGAGAGAGATAGAGAGAACATATCTCTAGAGAGAGAGAGGTAGAGAGAGCAAGAGAGCGAGAGAGAGAGAGAGAATGAGCTAAGGAGAGTGTGAGCTAGAGAGAGAGAGAGAAATAAATAATACCTTATGGTGGCCCGGCTTAACTTCGGCACATTCACCATTTACCTTATGGTGGTCTCGGCTTAACTTCGAGACATTCACCATTTTAACAAATAACCACAGGTAATACGTCTCCCATGTTGGTACAAACATTAGACAAAAGGATGGGGAGAGGGGGGGGGGGGGGGTCTGACGACCGGACCTGTGAGGACAAAAGGTTGGGGGGGGTTTCACGATAGGATCTTCTAGAGCAGTGGTTTTCAAACTGTGGGGCGCGCCCCCCCTGGGGGCCGCCAGAGTTCTTCAGGGGGGGCGCGACGTGAGAAAAAAATAAACCCGAAGAAAACCCTGAAAGACGATGATTCAAATCATCAGTCGTACTTCAACTGTAGAAGTAACATAACCAGTGTTGGGTATCGTTACTTTTGAAAGTAATCTGTTAGGTTACTTTGTTACTATCAATTAAAAGTAATCCGTTACGTTACTACGTTACCTATAAATAAAAGAAACGCGTTAGAGTACTCTGCGTTACCAACAATTAAAATGCGTTTGGGGTGCGTGCGTGTCCGCCTAGCGCAACAACAACTCACATCCTCCTTTAGATGCACCAACAGTGCTGACTGTTTATGAATCAATCATGAACCTATAGCATAATGACAGGAAAGACAGTCATCATATTGCACGTTTTATTTAACAGGCATTCATCCTTTGATCATTTGAACAGCTTCCATGAATAACATACTCCGGTAACAGGCAGTTATTTTAACAGAATGTAGCTTACCGTATTGGCTGCGCACAAAAGAACAGTGCGTCACACATAGCTTATCCACTTTACAAGTGCAGGCGCCTAACAAAGTGCTTAACAGGTAGGCACGCAACCTTTTAGAATTGGAAATTTAATTCAATTTAACCGTATGCGTTGCACAAAAGAACAGTGCATGGCACTAAAAAAACATTGAAGAACTGAAAATGTTCGTGTGACCCTATAGCCCTACATTCATAACAAACACGTAGGCTACCTTTAGCCTATTTATCACCAAAGTAATGGTTGAAACGTAGGAGAAGAAGGTGCTCAAAACGACCACTATGTTCTTCTTGTCCTTTTCGCTCTGTAACTCAAAATAATGAGCGTACCTCCAGGAATCTAAGGCTATCTTCTCGTCCATCTTGCCGCCGTAACACACGTAGCTTACACACACAGGTGCGCGCGCACACACACACAGAGAGAGAGAGATGCAAGGAGCAGGGCAGCAGCATCTGACTAAATGCAGAAATACCGGGACTTTACTTTCCTTATCGAGGGAAAATCTTAAAGTAACGGAGTAACGAGTGGTTATTTTGGAAATTAACGAGTTACGGATTACTGAATTCGCAAAACTAACGCGTTAGGTTACTCGTTACTGAAAAAAACGAATAAGAGTACTCTAACGCGTTAGTTCTAACGCGTTACCCCCAACACTGAACATAACCAGTGGCGGGCCGTACTATTAGGCAAACCAGGCATTTGCCTGGAGCCCCGGGCCCCATAGAAGGTTTTTGGGGCCCCCAATTTTTTTTTTTTTTACCTTTATTTTACCTTTATTTTTCCCGATAAAACATTAAGAACAGTTACTTATTTACAATATTGATCTGGTCAAGAGGGTCCCCATATTTATTGTTTTTATAAAAATCTCTTCACAATAGTAGCATCGGGATGTCTAATTATTACTCATGTTTTGACGATCTTTCCGTGTGCACCCCCCTTCAGTCTGCAATACATGGACTATTCCATGTTACGCGCATCACGCTCATCATGCGTATGCGGAAATTATGTCAAATTCAAAACAGTAAGCGCTAAGAGAGAGAGAGAGAGAAATCGAGTGAGACATAAATCGAGTGAAACATGAAGCGATCGTACGAAAGCGGGTCACATAAAAAGAAAGACCAAAGGCAGGACTTTCTTTCAAAGCTGCCAAAGCTATCCAGCTGTTTTACAGCCACCGCAGTGGCAGCGGGACCGTCGGCGGATCAAGAGCAGCCGTCAACGTCGTTTGCTGTCACGTTACTGCTCCTTTCATTCCAAGTGGCTCTGGCTCAGCCAGCAGCGATGCTAATGACGTGTGTCAACAAACTGACGGAGATGATGCACAACTGGTAGTGAATATTTCTCACTCTCCTTCTTCCACTTTGGTTATTGAAATTTATGACAATAACGATAACAATGACTGCGAGACACATATTCCTGTGGATGACCCAGCACTCTGGCCCAAGCTGCTGTGTCTTGGGCAGGTGCACACATATTCTTGTGGATGACCCAGTACTCTGGCCCAAGGGCCGCAGATTCACAAAAGCATACTATTACATAGTAATGAAAAATGGTGAGAGGGTGAACAGGTCTTGATTAGTCTACAGTGAAAGTGCAGACCGTGTTTTTTGCTTTTGTTGTTGCCTTTCTGGAAAACAAAAACAACTGAGTGAGGAAGGATTTAAAGACTAGAATAACCTTGCAATGCATCTAATCAACCATGAAAGGTCTGAAGAGCACAGGAAATATAGTGATAGCTGGACGCAGCTATCAGTGGGTTTCCAGTAGTGGTTTCCAGTAGCTCACAGCAGATAGCTGCTGTGAGCTACTGGAAACCCTCAGGTAAATGAGGACTTATGGTTAACAGTCAGTGTAATGTGTCAACATAACTAATCTTATTGTTTTGTATGTTATTCTCAATTTGTAAATAGATAATTAACATTTGCATGAAAGAAGGATAGTGACTTTTGTTCATCCCTTGTATGGAGTATCTCATTATGCGATATAAGGTACTGAGACTGTTGGGCAAAATAACCTGCTGAGCACATATAAATATAGCTAACTCCCACCCTAGCTTGAGGAGCACAACACATGGCAGTCACGTTACAATATAGTCAGCTTTAAACACATAACACATACTTGATAACATAGTCAGGTGAAGGCCAGAACCAAGGCCCCATTTCTCCTCCCAGCAAATGGTAAACACTCAGACAATGCACCGTTTCATCCTCAGAACGGGAGGGCCACAAACAGGAGATTCTGTGAGGTTCACACAGGGACTCTGCCCCCTTCTTCTGAAGCAGACCTTCCACGGAGGCGAAGCTCTGGACGAACCATCAGCGCTGATTAGGGACTTAGACATATTCGATCTCTCACGCTTTATGACTCTGTATAACCGTTGCCACTTTACTTAATAAATCCAAGGTCCTCGTGCCGACAGACTTTATTACCTCTCCGTCTCATTTCATCTGGTCCAGTAACTAGACAGACCGTTTTTCCCAACAATTTGGTGACCCTCGACGTGATTTTTTCTGAATTGAACACGCAACTGGGAAACGAGAGACGGAGAGCGGCACGACCTCGGGACCCCGGAGCACCGGACCGATTCCTGCAGTCTCACCTCGCGATCGCACAACAAAAGGTAGGCAGAACCTGTTGATAAAATCCAAACTCTGCATAGTTATATAGGAATCAAATTAGGAGGTGAGACTGTGAGAGCGGTTCGCTACGGGATATCTCGTGGGGACGAATAGGACTGCATCTCAGTATTTCCCCATAAATCCGATTGACCCTGAACGCGTGACACATCGAATATCGGCTCGTTGCATGGTGAAAGAATACCCTCGAGACCATAGGGCCTATAATAATCGGTCATAGTGATATGAGACTACCGATGGCCGGAGTGATGGATGCCTGGGCCGCGGGTGGAACCCAGAGGAAATGAGAAGAAACTAGGCTCGTTGCATGGTGAATGAAATACCCTCGAGACCCTAGGGCCTATAAGAATCGGTTATAGTGATATGAGACTACCGATGGCCGAGTGATGGATGCCTGGGCCGCGGGTGGAACCCAGAGGAAATGAGAAGAAACTAGGCTCATTGCATGGTGAATGAAATACCCTCGAGACCCTAGGGCCTATAAGAATCGGTTATAGTGATATGGGCCGAGTGATGGATGCCTGGGCCGCGGGTGGAACCCAGAGGAAATGAGAAGAAACTAGGCTCGTTGCATGGTGAATGAAATACCCTCGAGACCCTAGGGCCTATAAGACTCGGTTATAGTGATATGAGACTACCGATGGCCGGAGTGATGGATGCCTGGGCCGCGGGTGGAACCCAGAGGAAATGAGAAGAAACTAGGCTCGTTGCATGGTGAATGAAATACCCTCGAGACCCTAGGGCCTATAAGAATCGGTTATAGTGATATGAGACTACCGATGGCCGAGTGATGGATGCCTGGGCCGCGGGTGGAACCCAGAGGAAATGAGAAGAAACTAGGCTCGTTGCATGGTGAATGAAATACCCTCGAGACCCTAGGGCCTATAAGAATCGGTCATAGTGATACAAGACTACCGATGGCCAAGTAATGAATGTGTATTAAATAATTCTATGTGGTAAGAAGGTTAGAGTCCCTTTGCAGAGGAAACCGTATGCCTGGGGCACGAGTGACACACAGAGAGACAGTGTGTGTATGCGTGAGAGAGGCTGTGTGTGTGTGTGTGTAAGAGGCCCAGGGAGGTTGAGACGGAGAGACTGTGTGTGTGTGTGTGTGTGTGTGTGTGTGAGAGGCCCAGAGAGAGAGAAAGAAAGAGAACAAGCGTATTTGTGGGCCGGCTAAATATAGAAATAAATCAATTAATGATAACCCGGCTATGTGTGCAACGCTTGCTTGCTTTGTTATGCTCAACGCTATTTTGCCGTATCTGATGATTGTGGGTGCGGGACACAGAATGAGAAGTCTGTTGATATGTGTCTGTGTGCGTCTGCGCGAAAGAGAGAATCTGTGAGTGAATCAGTGAGTGTATGCGTGGTCCGCTCTATCTTCGCCCGTTAAAACGGGTAAAGGAAAGAATAGATAGATTGATAATAATGAATAATGTCTCTCTGACGTATTGCTTCGGTCTATGGCTTAACCTGCGGAAATAGATAAATTGACAATGATAAATAACCTTTTTACTGTGTTGCTTCCATTTACTGTTGGACCCGTTAAAACTAAAACTTAGATAAATTGACAAATGACAGATAACCTTTTACGGCGTTGCTTCCATTTACTGTTGGACCCGTTAAAAACTAGACCTAGATAAGTTGACAAGGATAAGTGATATCTCTTTTACTGTGTTTCTTTGAATTACTGCTGGACCTGTCGCAGATTAATCAATAAAGGATAGATAACGATTATTGGCTATGAGGAATGTCTGGATGTATTGAATGACGCCTCTAGGCCCTGTTGTTGTTTTTTGCTTCCCCCCCTGTTTTTTCTTACTTTTTTCTCGTTCTCCTCCTCCAAAAGTGACAAGAGTTACCCCCTAGCCTCTCATCCGCTCTCGTGTGTTAGACAGGTCACACAGAGTTATAGCACCACGGCCGCCATTTTTTGAGTTCTCTCACTCAGTCCCAAGCCACACCTCCCCCTCCGCCAAATCTGGACCACTCCAGCCCTGCCCTTCCCCAACTACACCGCCCCCTACTGGACCACTCCGACTCTGCCCTTCCCCAACTACAGCGCCCCCTACTGGACCACTCCGACTCTGCCCTTCCCCAACTACAGCGCCCCCTGCTGGACCACTCCGACTCTGCCCTTCCCCAACTACACCGCCCCCTACTGGACCACTCCGACTCTGCCCTTCCCCAACTACAGCGCCCCCTGCTGGACCACTCCGACTCTGCCCTTCCCCAACTACAGCGCCCCCTACTGGACCACTCCGACTCTGCCCTTCCCCAACTACAGCGCCCCCTGCTGGACCACTCCGACTCTGCCCTTCCCCAACTACACCGCCCCCTACTGGACCACTCCGACTCTGCCCTTCCCCAACTACAGCGCCCCCTGCTGGAACACTCCGACTCTGCCCTTCCCCAACTACAGCGCCCCCTACTGGACCACTCCGACTCTGCCCTTCCCCAACTACAGCGCCCCCTGCTGGACCACTCCGACTCTGCCCTTCCCCAACTACACCGCCCCCTACTGGACCACTCCGCCTCTGCCCTTCCCCAACTACACCGCCCCCTACTGGACCACTCCGACTCTGCCCTTCCCCAACTACAGCGCCCCCTGCTGGACCACTCCGACTCTGCCCTTCCCCAACTACAGCGCCCCCTACTGGACCACTCCGACTCTGCCCTTCCTCAACTACAGCGCCCCCTGCTGGACCACTCCAGCCCTGCCCTTCCCCAACTACACCGCCCCCTACTGGACCACTCCAGCCCTGCCCTTCCCCAACTACAGCGCCCCCTGCTGGACCACTCCGACTCTGCCCTTCCCCAACTACAGCGCCCCCTACTGGACCACTCCGACTCTGCCCTTCCCCAACTACAGCGCCCCCTACTGGACCACTCCGACTCTGCCCTTCCCCAACTACAGCGCCCCCTACTGGACCACTCCAGCCCTACCCTTCCCCAACTACAACGCCCCCTGCTGGACCACTCCAGCCCTGCCCTTCCCCAACTACACCGCCCCCTACTGGACCACTCCAGCCCTACCCTTCCCCAACTACACCGCCCCCTGCTGGACAACTCCAACCCTGCCCTTCCCCAACTACACCGCCCCCTACTGGACCACTCCGACTCTGCCCTTCCCCAACTACAGCGCCCCCTGCTGGACCACTCCGACTCTGCCCTTCCCCAACTACAGCGCCCCCTACTGGACCACTCCGACTCTGCCCTTCCCCAACTACAGCGCCCCCTGCTGGACCACTCCGACTCTGCCCTTCCCCAACTACACCGCCCCCTACTGGACCACTCCGACTCTGCCCTTCCCCAACTACAGCGCCCCCTGCTGGAACACTCCGACTCTGCCCTTCCCCAACTACAGCGCCCCCTACTGGACCACTCCGACTCTGCCCTTCCCCAACTACAGCGCCCCCTGCTGGACCACTCCGACTCTGCCCTTCCCCAACTACACCGCCCCCTACTGGACCACTCCGCCTCTGCCCTTCCCCAACTACACCGCCCCCTACTGGACCACTCCGACTCTGCCCTTCCCCAACTACAGCGCCCCCTGCTGGACCACTCCGACTCTGCCCTTCCCCAACTACAGCGCCCCCTACTGGACCACTCCGACTCTGCCCTTCCTCAACTACAGCGCCCCCTGCTGGACCACTCCAGCCCTGCCCTTCCCCAACTACACCGCCCCCTACTGGACCACTCCAGCCCTGCCCTTCCCCAACTACAGCGCCCCCTGCTGGACCACTCCGACTCTGCCCTTCCCCAACTACAGCGCCCCCTACTGGACCACTCCGACTCTGCCCTTCCCCAACTACAGCGCCCCCTACTGGACCACTCCGACTCTGCCCTTCCCCAACTACAGCGCCCCCTACTGGACCACTCCAGCCCTACCCTTCCCCAACTACAACGCCCCCTGCTGGACCACTCCAGCCCTGCCCTTCCCCAACTACACCGCCCCCTACTGGACCACTCCAGCCCTACCCTTCCCCAACTACACCGCCCCCTGCTGGACAACTCCAACCCTGCCCTTCCCCAACTACACCGCCCCCTACTGGACCACTCCGACTCTGCCCTTCCCCAACTACAGCGCCCCCTACTGGACCACTCCGACTCTGCCCTTCCCCAACTACAGCGCCCCCTGCTGGACCACTCCGACTCTGCCCTTCCCCAACTACACCGCCCCCTACTGGACCACTCCGACTCTGCCCTTCCCCAACTACAGCGCCCCCTACTGGACCACTCCGACTCTGCCCTTCCCCAACTACAGCGCCCCCTACTGGACCACTCCGACTCTGCCCTTCCCCAACTACACCGCCCCCTGCTGGACCACTCCGACTCTGCCCTTCCCCAACTACACCGCCCCCTACTGGACCACTCCGACTCTGCCCTTCCCCAACTACACCGCCCCCTGCTGGACCACTCCGACTCTGCCCTTCCCCAACTACACCGCCCCCTGCTGGACCACTCCGACTCTGCCCTTCCCCAACTACACCGCCCCCTGCTGGACCACTCCGACTCTGCCCTTCCCCAACTACAGCGCCCCCTACTGGACCACTCCGACTCTGCCCTTCCCCAACTACAGCGCCCCCTACTGGACCTCTCCAACTCTGCCCTTCCCCAACTACACTGCCCCCTGCTGGACCACTCCAACCCTGCCCTTCCCCAACTACAGCGCCCCCTGCTGGACCACTCCGACTCTGCCCTTCCCCAACTACACCGCCCCCTGCTGGACCACTCCAACTCTGCCCTTCCCCAACTACACCGCCCCCTGCTGGACCACTCCAGCCCTGCCCTTCCCCAACTACACCGCCCTCTGCTGGACAACAACAACCCTGCCCTTCCCCAACTACATCGCCTCCAAATAGACAGCATCAATACCAATCCAACCCCAACTCTCGATCACCCCCTGCTAGAAGAATTATCCCAGTTACTAATAAAGACAAAAAGACAAACCTCCCCGCATCCGGCCTTCAGTGTAAAGGCGTCCACAACCCCGACCACCCCATACCAGGCTGCTGTAAGAAGAAGCGGCGAACGCGCCCACTATGTCGGACGAGCGACGAAGAGCCCCCGGAGAGGTTTGGCAAGACGAACACCAGAGAAGCCAAGACAGAGAGCGATTCTCAGCCTCCCGGCCCACTGACAGCCACTCACCCCCACCCTCCCCGGAGAGGGCTCACCTACCCATGGCATCCAAGCCAAAATTGTTCTGTCCCCTGGAATCGACAACACCAGTTCAGTCCCAGCCAAAAGCCCCCGCCTCATACACCCTACATTCCCCATTAATGACCCCCTCCCAGTTCAGCCCTGACCCAGATCACTTAAGGGACCCCCGTACCAATAAGAGCGAGCCCCGCCGCCCCCGGCCAGGTATACAAGAGGCTGTTATGGCACCTCTATTGATAGATGCGGAGGGAAGAGCAGCATACACACCATGGAGCCACCGGGACATGACCACCCTGGTCGCCCACTTGCCAACGCTCACGGCAGGAGCCTCGGCCTGGATCAGAAGATTTGAAACTGAGACGTCTGGCGATCTCCTGACCCTGGGAGACATACGAGCCATCATCGGCAGGGCACACGGTGCCAGACGAATCATTGAACTGGACACACTGACCAAGACTGAGGCCCTACCTGACAACACCCCCTTCGACGCTTACCGAAACCTCTTCTGGAAGAGTCTCAGGGCGCTCTTCCCAGCCGACGCAGGCCGAGTGGGAATCTCCGGCCTGACCATCAAACCTGAAGAATCTATCTTTCAGTACATAGAAAGGGCCGAAGGATTGTGGACGGATAATATTGACTGTCCCCCACACAGTAGCAAACCGGCGACACAGACATTCCAGCGGGCAATAATACAGGGACTGCCACCCACGGTCCAGAGGAGACTGAAGACAGTGGTGGCACTGCACTCCAAGCCATGGACGGAATGGGTGGATCACCTTGATCACCACCACCGACTCGAGGAAGACAAACGACTTGAAAAGGATGATGATTACGAGGAATTGAAGAAGCAACTCGTGAGGATGCAGATCAAGGAGCTAGCAGAGAAATCCCAGCTGCACAAAAGACCAAGGACGACATGGGGACCCATGAGTATGATGCCTGTAGCGGCCCCACTGCCGACACCCCCAATGCCCCCAGCCCCGCCACCTACCCCCAACCCCTTGGTCCAGCCAGGCGGGCCTCCTCCGACCCAGGTGCAAGCCCCTTCCGCTCAAGTGTGGGGGCCCCAACCCCCGCCGTACCCATACCCATACCCACTCTCGAACCCAGTGACACAGACGGGGCCCGGGATGTACCAGAACCAACAGTCCAAATATAGAGGCGGATCCAAATGGAGAGGAAGGTCCCGGGGCCAAAACACAAACCCTACCCGGTCCTACCCCTGCTTCGTTTGTGGGCTCCTAGGACACTGGGCGAAGGACTGCCCCCAGACGGGACCGCCGGGGATGCAACACGACCAACATGATCGTCAACCGCGACCCGGTCCGCCCTACGGTAACCCTGGAATGGATCGACGCATGCCTCAAACCCCGGAACCCAACCCCCGCCATCGACTGCGTCCCCGCCGTGCCGGACATCTACCCGTGAGTGCTAGTGGCCTCTCCAGGTGCACGGCCCCGGCGTCCTGTTTCCACCACCGTATGCTGAAACCCCACCAACACACCCCCCTTCCCCCCCCCCCCGCCTGTGACGTGCTAGTAACCTCTCCAGGTGGGCTGCCCCATTCCCGTCCCCGCCAACGGCACCACCCCCCCTCCCACCTGATGCACCCACGTCGCCCGGACCAGGGATCTGCGTTCCGGTACCAGGGGCTGCGGCCCGTTCCCTTAAGGCTTGAGGGCGCCCCTGGCTGCATTCGCTTCTGTACGCTTCACTGTTTTTAGCCGCTCCCATATCTATGCCCGCGTCTACGCAACCGACGCCGGGAACATAAATGTTGTTGTTTATATCGCTGTCCCACTAGATGGAGCTCGGGGATACACACGGGCGAGATTCCAGGGGCCTTGATTGCCCGTTTATCAGATGAGGTCCTGAGCGCAGTTGAATAAAAGGGTCTAATGCTCAGGTGGCGCCTTGCGACCACCTGCCCGTGATGACGCTCAGGACTATTCCGTGGTTTCTTAGTTGTTCCCGTGCCCCGGGCCTACCCCGAATACCCCATGCGTGTGATTGCTTATTGTTACACGACCAGCTAACTCCTCCTCACATCCTTAGTGTGTGGTCATCTGGGGATGGGTTGAGGGGGATTGCCATTCGTTATCTACCTCATATCTTTCTATTATTATTACTATTATTTAGGGACACGTTTCATGGTTGCATTTCTTTCCTGTGATTTTTATTGTGTAGTGTCTGCGTGATTGTTGCATTTTTGTTATATTGTTATTGTTTACTGTTAGTCTTATTGCTGCTTTTTGCTGATACTGTTTTTGTTTGGAGTTTGTTTTATTGTTGCATTTCGTTGTTATTATTATGGTTTGGTGTTGGTTTTGTTGTGTGGCCAGCTTTGTTGTTGGTTGTTGTTTTTTGGTATTGTTTGATATTTGTTTTAGTATTGTTGTATGCTTGTTGTATTTTTTTTTTTTTTTTTTTTTTCTCTTTTTTGTGTATTATCTGCGGCCAGTATTGTTGGTATTGTCTGTTCGCGATGTAAGGCCGGGGTGGATGCCACCCCCTAGGTGGGGTGTGTATGGCATACCCATGTCTGAAGCATGGGTGGCGTTTCTCCCACGTGGTTCCCCATAAACCCGGTCCAGCGACTTATTTTAGTCCCATGCTCATGGTTGTTTGTTTTTATGATAATTTTGCCTTCTTTCTGTTATTTCTAAAAGTGTTATGATGGTAGTCCCGCGCTGAAGTCCTATCCCTCGTACCCCTAATGAGTAAAAGTCGTCTTGCGACGACTTGAGGGGGATATGTTGGGCAAAATAACCTGCTTAGCACATATAAATATAGCTAACTCCCACCCTAGCTTGAGGAGCACAACACATGGCAGTCACGTTACAATATAGTCAGCTTTTAACACATAACACATACTTGATAACATAGTCAGGTGAAGGCCAGAACCAAGGCCCCATTTCTCCTCCCAGCAAATGGTAAACACTCAGACAATGCACCGTTTCATCCTCAGAACGGGAGGGCCACAAACAGGAGATTCTGTGAGGTTCTCCCCCGTCAGGAAGAACACAAGAAGATACACATGCATACACTAGGGCCTGGGAAGCAAGGTCAAGCAAAGACACACAGAACCATACACATCTTAAACGCACACACCTCATCGAGAGGAAGATACAGCATAAAACTGTATCACACAGGGACTCTGCCCCCTTCTTCTGAAGCAGACCTTCCACGGAGGCGAAGCTCTGGACGAACCATCAGCGCTGATTAGGGACTTAGACATATTCGATCTCTCACGCTTTATGACTCTGTATAACCGTTGCCACTTTACTTAATAAATCCAAGGTCCTCGTGCCGACAGACTTTATTACCTCTCCGTCTCATTTCATCTGGTCCAGTAACTAGACAGACTGTTTTTCCCAACAAGACCGGTAGATGCAGGGGCCCCCAAATGACTGTTCGCCTGGAGCCCCCAAAGGGCTAAGTTTGCCACTGAACATAACTAAAACCGTTTATCAACCGTTTATCTTCGTGCAAACCATTTAACAAATCTACACACTTGTATCTTCAATAATATCGAAAAATAATTTCGATATCATTTAAAATGTCTTCAGAATCACAGTTTTAGTTTCATACTGCTTCATTTTCAGCTGTTTTCATTGAAGACGTCAGCCCATTCTGATACACCTACTTCTAGACATCGTAACTCATTCCTTTTTCAACCGTTTACCATCGTTCAAACCATTAAACAAATCTACACACTTGTATCTTCAATACTATCTAAACGGAATTTTGATAGCATTTATACTTTTTTCAGAATCACAGTTTTAGTTTCAAACCGGCGTCGTTTTCAGTTTGTTATAATAATTGAGGTCACCATAGCAACGCCGGTAAACAAACCCCGCCGAATAGTCGAATCCTTGGACTGAAAAGGCAGATCTGATTCGACTCAGAAAATTCAGAGTCGGGAACCCTGAATGAATCTGTAAACTGGCAGTTTACACAGATTAAGATGTTCAAATGTATTTAAAAAAAGGTTAAAGGCCATGGTGCAGGTTATATTTTTTTCGAATTTGCGCAATTTTCTTGTTGGTAATAAACATTTGAATGGTTACCTATTGTATTTAATGTTGTTGGGTATCACAAAACGGATTTTAATACGAAAACTGGGTCAAAACTGGGTCATATTGGAGCGGTTTGCGATAGCTTCTCATTTCTCCCGGAAGGCGTTGCATGACGTCACGGTAGGGAGACGACAGACGTAGCCCTTCGAAACCCATTGAGAGTAGAGTACGAGAGAGATAAGAGATAGATAAGTAAGAGATCAATTCATAGATACATATATAGATAGATAGATGGATAGACAGCATAGATAGATAGATAGACATATATAGATATAGACCGAGAGATAGGGAGAAAGACAGATAGCATAGCATAGCATAGCGTAGGTAGGTAGGTGGTGGGTAGGTAGGTGTAGATTTAGAATGGTGTACAACTGTGTTTGTGCTGGGTGTAATAACTCTAATAACTCATGCCTTTCCGAAGGACAAGGCAACCCTCAGACAGTGGGTACAGTTTTTCCGCGTTAGACGAGCAGATTTTTCTATTCCCTCGGTCACAAAGAACTCCAAGGTCTGCAGCGCTCATTTCACGGAGGAGGATTACGACCAAGGGGATGTCAGGATGGTATCTCTCGGGTTAAAGAGCCTGGCACAGCTTATTCCGAACGCCGTGCCTTCTGTGCACACGCATCTCTGCTAGGGGTGTAACGATACATCGATGTAGATCGATACATCGATTGATTGGCGAACGATCCAACTGCATCGATGCAACGGCCAAACATCGATGCATATCGCAGTATTACACCCTTTTATTATTATATATCTCCTTTCGCGGGTGTTTGTGAAACTATTTCTGCGCAAAACGCCAAGCCGCTCGTATCCATTCACCGGTTAAACGAGGCAACAGCGAGCACATGTGTTAGCGCGAGGATGTCTAGTTTCGGTTTGTGTTGCCAGATTGGGCATATGTCCCGTTTTTCCAGCCTAACGTGATTAAAAGTAGCCAAATCGGGCTGAAAAATGTGCCCAATCTGGCAACACGGACGGCTTATTTTAACAGCCAAGATGATTCCGAGGGATGTTTTGTTTTTAGAAGAAAACTATCCACACAGATAGGTTGGGAATGGTCTACGTTCAAAATGAAAGATCATTACAGGCTCTTTAATTTAAGCCATAAAAAACCTTTGGCGCTTAAATGCAATTATGTGGCACTTTATTATTTGTATTAAAAAATTGATTTTTTTTGTTTTAAATATAATATTGTTTTAAAGAAATAAAATGATGAAATTATAATTAAGTTGATGTGAGTTGATGTGATTGTAAGAGGTTGTGTTAAATGGGCATATGATATCGTCTCATATCGATCGCATGCCCCTGAATCGAAATCGTATCGCGGCAGACTTTTGATATCGGCAAATATCGTATCGTTGTCCAATGAATCGATATAATATCGTATCGTGATGAAACCAGAGATTTACACCCCTAATCTCTGCCTGCCCTGCCCTGAGACCGAGAGGCACCAAGATCAGTGCCGCCAGCCGCAAGCGAGAGCTGGCTATGGTAAGCCTCATGCTAATGTTTACAAGCTGTGCGTTAGTTAGCCCTGTGTATACTACATACCGTATTCCCTTTGACACCGCCTCCACTACAGTCATGACTCATGATCAGTCTGACATTAGAAAAGCACATTTCGTGATTCATGAATATGAACCAAAACAAAATTGTCCTGAAGTAAATGTCCAAAAGCTTGTCATATCTAACTAGAAAGCGCCATGGCTAGTGTTTGGATCACTGGCGCTCATCGGCTTTCACAACAGTGTGTGTGTGTCTGATTTAGTTGATGTATTTAATTGCCCTTTTCCTGATGGAAAGTGACTATTACGGTCCTCTTTCATATGTATTTAGACGTGACCGTGTCGCTGACGCTAATTTATTTATGCAAGATGTTGACAGATGCCTCACCTTGTGAGACCACGGACAGTGTCAATGCTGCTACGGTAGAGGACCCCTTGCCCTACTATTTGCTATAATTCATATGCAGGACAATTTCATGTGTGTTTCCACTGGAGAAAAGAAAATCTGTCTATTTGTATGTCTGCTGTGTGTGTGTGTCTGTCTGCGTGCCTGCCTACCTACCTATCTTGGTCTCTTGCAGGCTCAATGGCAGCAGTAAAACTGGAGGGTATCATCACAAGGACATCCTTACTGAAGGATGTTCGACAGCTGTCTCCGCAGCACCAGACTTACTCCCTTGAAGCCTTCCACTCCCTGATCCTGCACTTCGCGCCCAAGCACACTGGGTTTTCATACCATGGCATGTATAGCAGGTCAGTGCTGTCCCATGGAATAACAATGCCGTATTTGATCATACATACACCAGGTTTCGAAAGTGTTCTCAAATGTGTTATTCTGTAGGCTTCTCTTAGCGGCGCTGCATTACAACTATAATGCGAACCGAGAGACCGCACGAAGAAGCGATGGTTTGGAGAGGTATAGCGTGCGATATCCACGTTTCAGAAAAGGTGCCTGGGTAGTTGAAGAGAAGGCCTCATACGGTAGGCAGTGTCATGCAGTTCTATCATATTTTGACATTTGCGCACAAGACATCTGTAATCAGTGACAGCGATCTTTATACAGTATTTTATCATTATTATGTCTGCAGGTTATGCAACGTCATTAATCAAGGCCCTTCGGGAGAGCTACATGGATTCACCCAAGGCTCTTCAAGAGGTTAGCGCCAATTTGTCAGCCTGTGCACCTGCCCCCATCGCCAAATCCTTCCAACAAATTCCCAAGGAGGAGGCCGTCAGCCTCTATCTAGCCCAGCAGTCACGCTACAAAAAATTGAATTAGAATATTTTTTTTCCCAGACAGGTCCAATCATTTAGTTGTGAGTATGTATATGTATATAGTAAGTATATGTTATTTTATTTGGTGGTGGTTTTCTGTATGCCGCATGTTTTGTTTTCTCTTTGTGTGCTGTTTATTGCTTGTTTTTTTTTATTGTTCCAGGAAGTTTATTATAACCTTACATTTGAACCCCTTGCGCTGACCCTAACATCTGTAGACTAACATTATCTCTTGGTTATTTATGGCATTCATTCCTTTATCAGCATCACCATGGTCACTGCATGTCGCATGTTTTGTTTTTATTGATTGGGTTTTTTACTTCTTTTTTTTGTGTGCACAAATCATTCCTTTACAGCTCCATTTGCCCCATAATTCATAAAAAATAATTTAAGAATCCGAAAGGGACCTCTGTGTGCGCTTTTCTCTTGGATCACTATGCGTCTGCTCTATGTAATATCATTGCATGCATGTGTCCGTGAGTGAGTGAGAGAACCATCAGCTGACCCTCAGGTAAGACCACACTATTGCAAGATTATTTTATGTTGGTTTCTTTGTGCCTAACCCTTTTTTTCTTGAGATTTGTTTACTTTATCAGGCCTTTCAACCTGTCCCTTTTTTCAGTAATCGATCCCCATTACTTGGGATGACCTAATAAACTGTTTTTATATGAATTCACGTGTTCTGTGTATTTTATAAAATTTTAAGGGCAGTTGAGCGATCGCAACACAACAAGCATGAGTTCATTCTTGAACTGAAAAATAATTGTATTCATGTTGCACGTGCCAATATGGTTTTTATTCTTCATCCAAACGAGGCCATTGAAAGCCATGATAGGTCTGGTCACCACTCTGAAATTGTTGCCTGATGGCTGAAACCAGACAGGAGGGTAGAGGCTTCCTTATATGCAGGCCAAGAACTCCATAAGCCCAGCGTATAGCCTGCCTGTATGCAGTGTACCGGTATTGCCTGGGAAGTAGGTTGGAAAATAAAAAAATGTCATGCATGTTTATTGTCTATGCAACACATCTCTAGTCGCCTATAACTGTTTAAGTTGGTTCATAGGACTCTATAAAAAGAATGCAAAAGTAAACAAACAATTAACATACTCGTGCGTGCTGGCTTGAAGGGGACCATGATCCTGCTTGAAATGTGTGTATGCTATCTTCAGCACAAACGGATTCAGGCAGCATGCCTCAAATCCTGGATGCTGAGTGAGGCATGTCACATCTGCTGGTCTTGGGCTGAGCTCCTCGACCAGCGACCAAAACGCACTCACTTCCCTACAGCACAAGCTCTCCACCACAGATTCCATGGGACGGCACCGCCCACACAAACACCAGCCAAACACAGCGACACAGACACGCTTACTACTCTCCCTCCCTCGGTAAGCGGTACCCTGACGGTGTCAATGACAATCAATCACGAGGAGTAGAATCGAAAATAATCACGCTGAATTCATGACCAGCCTACGTGACCGGCGGCTACCGGGTACGTTTGCAACAACACTTTCACCGGAGGAATAGGTAAAAGCTTAGAAATAAACACTAGGCAAAATATGTAGTTACTGGAGCTATTAGGCAACCATCAAAACGTGGGATAACTAATCGTAGGGGTTATCGGGGGGGGGAAAGCTCGTACAGCAACGAGCTCAAGCACTCGTTGCTGCATTGCTAAATGATAGCAACTCACTGGACACCTCACCAACTCTCCACCCATTCTCCTCTGACCATGAATTTAATTGGCTTTGACGGCCATCAGTCCTCGGCAATTCCTCATTCGCCCTCTCACGTCTAACAGGCTCGAAATTATACGGCTGCGGGCCATCATAAATGTAATTTGTGGTTCTTGCCACCTCTTCCTCATCCCAGTTAGACGCCATAGTTCTAGTACTAGGCTGAGGCTACCTTCCACCACGACTCCCTACCGTGACGTCACCAGCGAACGACGTTAGAAAACACCCGTTACTACAAAAAACGACAGAAACTGGACTTTAACACCATTTTGGAGACATTAGATGAATGCTATACATATTTTGAGTGCTTTATGTACCCATTAATCGAAACTTCCGGTTAACCTGCACCATAGGCTTTAAGCTAAAACATGCTTAGATAAAGTTGTTACATTTTGTTGTTTAACCCATTCAGACCGGATCACGCATACGTGTGTATTTACCTTTAAGACCGGAACACGCATCTCTGCGTAGTTACCATTGAGACCAGGAAACGCGTCTGTGTCATTTTCAGCAATGCGGTCTTTTTCAAGGCAAATGACCAGTTATACTCACTGTGATTGGTTGATATATTCTTGGGGTGAGCGAACGAGATGCTTGGGATTTTTTTTTAATTAATAGCGAAGCATTCTATTGGTCGAAATACACGTGGATCATGTTTTAGTCAGTGGGACGTTTAAACTTTAAATCGCCGAAGCGATCGAATATGGCATCGAACATCACACATTCGAGTGAAGTTAGTGACATCGAAGACACTGAATTAGATAACTTAGATGAATTAGATAATTTGGAAGAAAATATTTTACCATCTGATCGCGTGGTAAGAGAGCAATGGATTCAAGCGATGTTTGGGGAAGAAGAGGATTTGAGCGAGTTTGAAGGCTTCGCGAACGAGTGGAAGAGTGGCAACTTTCACTCGCGGGAAAAGATTCCATTCAATCGCCAACCTGGCATAAAGATCGAGCTGCCAATGCCAGATGTTATAACACCGGTGCAGGTATTCTCCCATATCTTCACGGAAGAAATGTGGATGCGTCTTATAACGCAAACCAACCTCTATGCTGAGCAAACGCGGAGTGCAACGCCTTCGAACAGCAAGTGGGATCCCGTCACAATCCATGAAATGAAGACGTTCGTGGGACTGTGTCTGGCCATGGGGATACATGATAATGATTTGATCCTGATACTAATTACAATACGTTATGTCACAAGTCACTGATAATAATGGATGATTTGAATAATAATATGATACATAAAAACAATACAAATGACAATTATAGATTATTCTTACGATAATAATTCATGTCTGATGATAATGATTTGATCCTGATACTAATTACAATACGTTATGTCACAAGTCACTGATAATAATGGATGATTATGGATAATAATATGATGATAATATGATCCATCAAAATAATACAACAAAGAAAATGAACATTAATACAAATTGAAATTATTAGGTAAAGAAGAAGTAACCCTCTGTTTTGTTTTGTTCTATATCTGTGTTTCAGTGTCTATCACTTGTCACTTTGGTACCTCAAAAGTATGACATAGAAGCAGATCTGTATTGATTTTCAAAATGTTCTTGATGTTTTTGATGTCTATTGATTTTTTAAAAATATGCAGTTTAAGTTTATGGTCAAGCAAGTCAGTCAAGTTGACAGCCAAAGAATTAATCTCTCAAATGCCTTTTACCTCATGTTTTTATCTGCTATAGAGCCTGAGAAATTAAGGTTTTATTAGGCGTTGACAAACTTTGAATATTGTTCTGAAAACCTTCAGGTTTTGAGAGGGGGTTTACAGAAAAGTTCTTAGGCATAAAAAGGCCTTTTTTAGTAGGCGTTTTAGGCCTAAATGGGTTAAAAACGCAAAAAGATGTAATGTTTCAGAAATATGTTAAAAAAATATGTTAAAAAATTTGTTTCAAATGTTTTAAAATTATGATCGGAGATGTTTCAAATGTGTAAAATAATTAAAATAGCTTTCAAAACACAGGTATTTAGAAAAAAAAATTGGGGGGGGCTCAGCTGAATTTTTTTCTCTGAGGGGGGGCTCACTCTCTCACACTATGAAAACCCCTGTTCTAGAGAGAAACAAAAGGATGGGGAGAGGGGGGGGGGGGGTCTGACGACAAAAGGTTGGGGGGGGTTTCACGATAGGATTTTTTAGAGATAAACAAAGGGATGGGGAGAGGGGGGAGGAGGGAGAGAGAGAGGGGGGGGGGGGGAGAAGAGAGAGAGAGAGAAGGGGGGGGGAAGAGAGAGAGAGAGAGGGGGGGAGAGAGAGAGAGGGGGAGGAGAGGGAGAGAGAGAGAGAGAAGGGGAGAGTGTGGGCTCTAGCCTTTGGCCCCCTACATAGCGGAAGATGGCGCCTGTTTTCACCAAAGGCAGTGACTACTGGCGAGGGTTGATAACAAAAGAAACCGACGTCATGAAGACGCGCCGTCTCTTTAAACCGTACACCCGTAGTTACACTCAAGACTCGCGGAAGAAGCAAAGTATAAGCAATTTGACCCTGATTATTGGTCAAACGCGTTCATGGATCTCTATAAGAATATTGAGATTGCGGTAAATCTGCTTCCACGGCGGGTTAGCGAGGCACTCACAGCAGTTGGGTTAAAATTGCGCAAGTGTATAATTACCTCTACGGCTGCGTTTTACACTATGCGAAATTGCACATTTGATTTTCTCATGAACCGGGCCGAGAGGAATGAATCCCATTCTAACTCCAGGTCAAACAAAGGCCTAGCCTTCGGTTTAATATGCAATTAAGCTAGATTAACGTTAAAAACCCTGACCTTTCCTCCCCCCACCGATCTAGAGTTTGGAAGTTTATGGTCGGTATAAATAATACCTTATGGTGGCCCGGCTTAACTTCGGCACATTCACCATATACCTTATGGTGGTCTCGGCTTAACTTCGAGACATTCACCATTTACCTTATGGTGGTCTCGGCTTAACTTCGAGACATTCACCATTTACCTTATGGTGGTCTCGGCTTAACTTCGAGACATTCACCATTTACCTTATGGTGGCCCGGCTTAACTTCGGTGCTTTCACCATATAACACAAAAACCACAGGTAATACGTCTCCCACGTGGTACAAACATTAGATCTAGACGGGATTGGATACAGTCTATCGACAAACCCATAAAAACACACTCCTAGCCCTTTGTTCCTTTAATATAATTATTTAATTTCGTTCTCAATCTGTGGTACGCGTACCACTGGTGGTACGCGAGCGCCCTCTAGTGGTACGCGGAGTATGAACGATTTTTTGAAGCAATTTTTTGAAGTTGAAGCAACCGTTTCTGATATCTGGGGAATCGATAACTCGAGTACTACTCGTTACAAATGAACTCGGTTGGTGGACAGGCAAACTCGAGTTTGCATACACACAAACAAACAAAGTTTTCTGAAGCAAATGTATACATTTTCTGTCGGCGCCACTAACGCATGCCGTGGGCACAAAGCAAATTAAATGTATCCATTTCTGTGTGGCGCGTTCCGTGCCGTGTGCAGGCACGCCAGAATTCAAAAAGTTAAGAGATGGCGGTTAAAGCAAAGCGCAGCGAAGAATTGAAATAGGCCTACTTTAAAGAAATAGGAGATCATAAGGTGAAATGTAAAATATGCCAAGCGAAATCGAGCTACCAGAGTAGCTACTACAAGTAGGCTACTAGGCGGCAACATATGCTCCTGAAACACAACGGTGAGTTCGGGAAAGCAGGCCCGCAGCAACCAAGTGTGTCGGCTATTTTAACCGCCGCAAGACGCAGCCGTAATCCCGGCCGTGTAGAGAAGATCACAATGCGTAATCCATAGTCCATTTGCTGCCATTTTATTTGCAGCTTTAAATTATTTGCAATGGTTAGGCTACTTGTTTTGTTTTAGGTTTTTTTAAACTGTTACAGGCCTTGGTTCGACGTGATTTAAATTGTGAGACGCATAGGCCTATTTATTTTTGTAAGGAAAATGTGTTTTGAACGTTTGCAAAAAAAAAAAATGATGACTCTGATAACGCTGACTGTTTTGATGGAGAATAAGCATTACATGTTTGGTTGGTAATATTGCCGTTCATCATCAGGCCTATTCCTGCTGCAGATGCGTTGCATTCTAAAATAGATTTGATTAAACGAGTACTCGATCTCGATTGATCCTCGAGGATTTCCTTAGATCACTCGAGTTTACTCGTGCCCATCCCTAGGCCATGCACCCATCATATGCAATCATCTTAAACCTGCATTGACTAACTGCTGTGACGACGAGTAGAGGGAAGCAACATTTTTGCAACAATCGTCCCTGTGCACGAGACGTTGAAAGTCTGCTTTTCAGAGGCCAGACATTTCTGGACTTTCTGGGCGATGCCCATCGCGAATATCCTGCGCCCTTTCAGACAAGGCACTGTGCTGGGGCTTTCTCATCCCATTTGCGACCAGGCTTCTCTTGGTCGCAAATGGTCGCAAATAAGAGCGATGACTACTGTCATGTCATCGCTCTTAATTTATCCCCAAAAACGCAGCTGATCGGACGCATCACACGATTCGGAGGCATGCATCACATTTAAGGATTTCAAAAACTGATTCTTCTTATTTTTTTTTAAAAAATGCATTCGGAAGAGAAGGGAGACTAGCGTTGCTCACGGGTTGGAATGAAAGGGAGAAAAGGGGACAGAGTTTCCTGCGGAAGCGATGTCTGAGATGCAGAGACTGCTTCACGCTAACAGTGTCAGTTTCGTACGGTGTGGAATGAGAGCTCGGGAAGGCACTATTGCGCAAGTACGCCTGCGTGCTTGCGCAATAAGCATACTGCCCGAGAATGCAGTATCGCTGTCAAATCTGTCCCTGGGAAAAGTAACGTTGCTTGTGCCGAAATGAAAAAGGAAACCGCTATAATGAAATAGCGGTAATATTTCCACATTAATTGATAAAATAACAGGGGATGGTAAAGGGGGGATGGCTGTTTTCAGAAGGGGGATGATTTTGCTCATTTTAATTCCAAGGGGGATGCCCAAAATTTTCCCCCCCCCCTCAACTTTGGTGTGCTGGAAGCAGGGTTTGGAGACTGACCAGTCTACGCTAAGCTAACCTCAATCGAGCCCACATCACCGCCCTCCAGCTAGCATGATGGCCTAATTTCAATGTGTGCCTGAGTAACATACTCCTTCAACCTATAACATATTTTATATTCTGACCTTATGGCACTTACTGCACAGTATTTTTTTAATACTGACAATACGTGTGTTTTTCTATGATACATTGTTTCTTGACTCATGATCTAGTTTGATTCTACAGTGTATCAGCGTACACATGAGTTCTCCTCGTTGCTCGCATGCTATACTTATAAACAGATTGTTGACTCCAGTATTTAAATATTCATCTTCAATTCTTTGAATTGTTTGAATGCAGGAACAATTATACCTCACCATATTGGTTGACGTGCAGTTGTTTAAAAATTATATATTCAGTGCTCTGAATGCTTTAATGCAGTATACTTGTTAATAACCTCACTAGATTGACTGGTATGTTATATGCCAGATGATATCCCCATTTGCTGGGTAGCCCTATTGAGGCAGTTGTTCAATTGTTAGTATTATCCCGTTGCAAGTGTTTAAATACAATACATGAGTTATAGACAGTTGGTTGCTTCAGTCAAGTCAAGTTATGTGAATAATAAATCGTGTTATTAATATTAATGCCTTCTGTGTAAACTCTATGTAGTTATAGGCCTACGCACTTTATTTTAATTCCGGTGGTACTTGGAGAGCCAAATCATTTCTAAGGTGGTACTCATGGTAAAAAGTTTGAGAACCACTGTGTTAGCGTATATGAGGCCGTCCAAGTAACCGGCTGTTTTGAATTACAATCGGATGGCCGAGACCCCGGGACCACGCAACCAGACGGAGGCAGTAAAGCTATTTGCCTAAATGTTACTATTCTAACTATTACAGAGTTTGGTCATTAACAACAGGTTCTGTTTACCTTTCAATGGCGGGGCCTGCATCCAGCCTTGTACTAGCATCTCGCACGATCGCACGTGGGTATATGAGTTCTCGGTAGATAGAACATTTTTCCAAGAAGAACGTCACTTCGGTCGACCAAATGGTTGAGTTTTCTTCAAGGAATAAGAGTTTCAAGTCCGGGAATAGCTTGTTCAACTGACTTTATTGTGTCTTAAAAGGTACGGCATGTTTCGGTCATGCGTAACTGGCCTAATCGGAAACGACACGTTCTAGGAATCGTGTCGAACCTCGTGTGAACGAGACTAATACACTCTGGCCACTACTTTCAGCCTACGGGCTAGACAGACCCGCCCCGTGATGCTGTCCACGGGTGTCTGCCTGAAATCTCTGCTCCCCCTTCACCCTAGTGGTGCACAGGTAAGGGACCGTCTAGTGGGCGTGTGCCTAGTGGGGCCGCTAGTGTGGCTTCGGCTTCCTCAGGTGATGCCTTCTTGTGGGTGAGCCGCCTTCAATAAGGTCTAGCGAGCGGTTTCTGTGCAAACGTCATCGCAGATGTGCGCCGCGCAGCCCCAGTGGCGCGCAGAAAGCGGGACATTGTCATTTGTTTACCAGCGGAGTCAGCGGAGAACTGAAAATGACAAGGAGCTGTTGTGCTGTAACTGCACGAATCGGCAAAAGGATGCGATGGGAACTGTTTAATATCCGAGAGGATCTCATCCTTTTGCCAAGAGAAGAAGAAGATTGTGGCTCCAGGCCATTAAAAGAGTCTGTGCAGCGCCCACTTCGTTTCTGGTATGTTTGTCTTTTCCAACATGAGCTGGATAATGAGTAGCGACTGCGTGTGATTTTACCATACTTAATGAGGATATATTAGCCTGTCGAATTTACTGACTAACTGGCCAACAACTTTGTCCGTCTTCTACTGAGTTTGTAAAGTTTAACGTTGGCTCTCGCGGTCGTAACCTATAAGTTAGCTTTAGTTGTTACCGTAAGTACCAACATTAGCTGCATGGCTGGTGTAGGTTTCTTGGTTCAGGCTGAAAGTCATACAAGAAAGTGTCTTCACAGTTAATGTTGCAGTATACGATTTTCTTTAACTCTGAACCCGTAACTTAAATGCTTGTGCTATTTGGTGCTCATTATGACTGAGCTCGTAATTAGCAAATAGGTTAAAAAGGTGAACAATAAAAATAAGCATAGCTAATTCTCATTCTTTTTTCTCAGTGGTCACCTGTCCAGGATTGCTGATAGTCCAGATTTTGTTCCATCCGTTTTTTCACACAGCAGAAACAGAGACATCTCGGGAAAGGTGCCAAGGTCAAGTGTCATGTCATGCTATTGAAATTTTCTAATTTCTTGGTAGCTTGTTAATTACGTCTGAGCAAATAAGATATTCTTGTGTGTCTTTCTGTATTATGTAATTGTACTTATCTCTTAATGTGTTGATTATTATTTTGGCGCTTTTTTAACCTTAACTACTACTCTCGTTTGTCCTAGATATGAAACGAAAAGAGACCAAGAGATGAAGATAAGCGCCCCTGCTACCTGCCCCACAAGCCAGCCTGAAGCAGATACTGTAGAGTCTTCTGAAGGTAGTGCACAAGTCATACTATTAAGTGTGTGTTTGTGTCGGTCGGTTGGTTGATTGGTTGGTTGGTGGTCAGGTGAGTAGAGTGACAGAGAACTAGACAGATAGTTTGTGTGTTGTGTCTGTGTGTCTGTGTATGAAAGATGATGTGTTGCACATGAGTTAATTTATCTCCGTTTTGTTGTGTTTGTAGATGAATGTAAGTTTGAGTCCAGAAAAGAGATGCACCAACTCAACCTGCAGTACAACCAGCTCCGTGATGATTATGAAGCTCTTGAACAAGAGAACTGTATGCCACACAGGAAGAAAAAAAAACATCTGAAGGAGCAACTGAATGCAGTCAAGTTTTGGGTTTGACTTCCATAAAGACACAAACGCTAAAATATTTTTTTTTACTGGTTTACAATCATTACAAATGGTTATGTGGCTGCTGGATATTGTAAAAAGAAGCACCTGTTGTCCTCAATAGTGAAACCTTTGATAATGTTGGGAAAAACGGTCTGTCTAGTTACTGGACCAGATGAAATGAGACGGAGAGGTAATAAAGTCTGTCGGCACGAGGACCTTGGATTTATAGAGTAAAGTGGCAACGGTTATACAGAGTCATAAAGCGTGAAAAAATCGAATTATGTCTAAGTCCCATAATCAGCGCTGATGGTTCGTCCGGAGCTTCGCCTCCCGTGGAAGGTCTGCTTCAGAAGAAGGTGGTCATGAGTCCCTGTGTGATACAGTTTTATACTGTATCCTCCTCTCGATGAGGTGTGTGTGGTTCTGTGTGTTTTTTGCTTGACCTTGGCTCTCAGGCCCTGGTGTATGCAAGTGTATCTTCTTGTGTTCCTACTAACGGGGAAGAGCTCCTCAGTGTCATCCTTTGTTTCTCCGAAAGTACTTCCTTGGTGTGCTCGAAGTATCTCTTGTGTGATGAATTAATGTGGCTCTCCCCGTTAGTGTCTACCATTTGCCTGCTTGGGGAAATGGGGCCTTGGCTCCTGGCCTTGACCTGACTATATTATCATGTTTGTGTTATGTGTTAAAAGCTGACTATATTGTAACGTGACTGCCATGTGTTGTGCTCCTCAAGCTAGGGTGGGAGTTAGCTATATTTATATGTGCTCAGCAGGTTATTTTGCCCAACATATCCCCCTCAAGTCGTCGCAAGACGACTTTTACTCATTAGGGGTACGAGGGATAGGACTTCAGCGCGGGACCACCATCATAACACTTTTAGAAATAACAGAAAGAAGGCAAAATTATCATAAAAACAAACAACCATGAGCATGGGACTAAAATAAGTCGCTGGACCGGGTGTATGGGGAACCACGTGGGAGAAACGCCACCCATGCTTCAGACATGGGTATGCCATACACACCCCACCTAGGGGGTGGCATCCACCCCGGCCTTACATCGCGAACAGACAATACCAAATAAAGTGGCAGCAGGTGATACACAACAAAACCAACACCAAACCATAACAATAACAACAAAATGCAACAATAAAACTAACAGTAAACAATAACGATACAAACAAAAACGCAACAATCACACAAACACTACACCATAACAATCACAGGAAAGAAATGCAACCATGAAATGTGTCCCTAAATAAAATAATAATATCAGAAAGATATGAGGTGCATAACGAATGGCAATCCCCCTCAACCCATCCCTAGGTGACCACACACTAAGGATGTGAGGAGGAGTTAGCTGGTCGTGTAACAATAAGCAATCACACGCATGGGGTATCCAGGGTAGGCACGGGGCACGGGAACAACTGAAACCACGGAATAGCCCTGAGCGTCATCACGGGCAGGTGGACGCAAGGCGCCACCTGAGCATTAGACCCTTTTATTCAACTGCGCTCAGGACCTCATCTGATAAACGGGCAATCAAGGCCCCTGGAATCTCGCCCGTGTGTATCCCCGAGCTCCATCTAGTGGGACAGCGATATAAACAACAACATTTACGTTCCCGGCGTCGGTTGCGTAGACGCGGGCATAGATATGGGAGCGGCTAAAAACAGTGAAGCGTACAGAAGCGAATACAGCCAGGGGCGCCCTCAAGCCTTAAGGGAACGGGCCGCAGCCCCTGGTGCCGGAACGCAGATCCCTGGTCCGGGCGACGTGGGTGCATCAGGTGGGAGGGGGGTGGTGCCGTTGGGGGGACGGGGGAATGCGGGAATGGGGCAGCCCACCTGGAGAGGTTACTAGCACGTCACAGGCGGGGGGGGGGGGGAAAGGGGGTGTCGTGGTGGGGTTTCAGCATACGGTGGTGGAAACAGGACGCCGGGGCCGTGCACCGGGAGAGGCCACTAGCACTCACGGGTAGATGTCCGGCTCGGCGAAGACACAGTCGAGCTCGTACTCAAAGTCAGGGGTTGCAGGGCGAGGGAGGCCATACTCACAGTCAAATTTTTCAGGCACCATCTGGTCGTCCAGGGGAAGCTCGTCCAGGCAATCCAGAAGGGGCATGAGGGGGGCTGCTTCGGAGTAGGGAGGGGGCTGTTGTTTCTCCTTTTCGAGGGCCGTGGTGATGAGGCGTGAGCAGAGGGTGCGGGCACAGGGGATGCAGCAACACCCGCAGCAGACCACAATCCCGACGAAGCAGGCCAGGGATGTCAGGACGGCCATGAGAAGGCCCTTCCACTTGCCGAACATGTCGGTCATCCATTTCTCCATGGGGTTGTCGATCCCAGAGTCCTCTGCCATCTGGACGGAAAGAGCTCGAAGGCCGGCCAGGGCCCTTGTCACTGACCCGTCAGGGGCCGTGTTGTTGGGAATGAAGGTGCAGCACTGAGCCCCAAACATCGAACAGACCCCCCCTTTCTCGGCTAACAACATGTCTAGGGCTAGACGGTTTTGATACGCCATTAGAGAGGTGGCGGCCAGTTGTGAGGCCAACCCTTCTACCGCGTCGCGAGTCAGGTTGGATAGGCGCTGGACGTTGTAGTGAATGTAATTAATGCGATCTACGTTTTGTTGGGGGTGATTGGAATTATGGCAGAGATAAGGGGTATGTTCTCGAAACCCGCGGCTATCTGGTCTGCTAACTTAAACTGGTTCGGAACGCCCCGGGGAATGCCTATGCTATCCATGTACGTGGGGGTTCTTGGTTAGGTCAAAGTGGTCGGTGAGAGCGGAGTCGCGGCGGTGTCGAGAGGTAGTTCGGTTATCGGCCCGGGCGAACCCCGGGTAAAGAGCGTGACGGGCATAAGTAGGCGCACTATAATGCAGGTTCCGGACCATTGTGCCGGGAGTGTAAGTCTAAGGGTGAATTTGTCACAGGACCAGAATAGGTCTTGGCGTCCTAGGCCCGGTTCGGTCATGTTGGGCCAAAGCGTAACGTTCGTGATGGAGTGGCACCACGATGGTGGTACCACCCCAACATTTACCGCTCCGACCCTGGTGATGCAAGAGTGGGTGTACTCCCCAGGGGAGTACACCGGGGGAATCGAGTCGTTAAGGCCGGGTGGAAACAGAGAGCTAAGGAGGCCGCAGCCGGCCGGTTTGGGGTAACAAACAGAGCTAACATGCAGTGAGAACCGATGGGGTCGCTGGTAAAATCGAACAGTACTGGGGTCGAGATTAGATGGGGGCGAGCTGACGCACAGGCTACGCAGTCGGACAGCCCCTGGAATCGGATCGTAGCAGCAATCCAGCTAAGCCATGCATTATCGTCTGCGTAGCCGGTCGCGAGCGCGATGGAATCGTGGGTGGGGAGTCGCCCCACGGAATTTAAATCAAAAATCGTGACCGGGCCGTCGCGAGTCATTATGGGTCGGACGGGGGGTTTAGGAGTTGTCGTGTTGGCCCTGGAGGCTGGTGCGGTGGGTGTGGTGGGGGCCTTTCTGAAATTTATTTTCAACAAAGCCGCCGTGTCCGTGCCGGATTGGGACACCCCGAACACGAAATAGGCAGAGTCAGTATTTACACCGCACGCCCGAGTCGACCCTAATGTGGGGTTGCCCCATCCTTGGTACGGGTTGCTGGTAATGTTCCTGAGGGTAAGGGTGATTCTGCCGTTGCCTCCCGAGAGGAAGCCCTTCGCCTGTAGTGCGGCCGTCGCGTCAGGCCTGTGGAGAGTCTGAGAGCGGTTAGTCACATAGTACCCCTGGTGCCTCCCTGTCATCCATAGTACATTTCGCCATCCTCGACACCAGCTCTGGCTGTTGTCCGGGGACATCATTACCCCGTTGCCCTGGACTCCCGCGAAGGAACCCTTGGGAGCATCGCAGATGTATGCATCGTACTTCTCCCAGGCTGCGGGTCCGCCTACGCACGGAACGACGTCGCATAGGAGGAAGGTATAGGCGGCGCTGGAACCATAAGTATAGGTTAGGGATAGCCCACCGTATTTGTTGAGGCAGGGGTCGCTGGGGGATTTGGCGGCTTGCAGGGGTGTCTGTCTCCTGCGGCGGTGTGGACTCTGGGTTGGGGGTCCCGATGAGGGTTGTGTCGTCGTAGAGGGGCTTGATGGTGGGGGACCTCCCCGGGATGGCCGTATGGAAGTCCACTCCCCACAGGATGAAGAAACCCATCATGGCCCCGGTTATTCCTACCATGCCGATGATGCAACGTCTATTGGTCCGGGCCTCCTGCGGCGTCAGTGGTGGCCTCATGGTGCAGCCGGGCGAGGTCGCGTTGAACGGTAGTCAAGGTGCGGTCATGCGGGTTGTCGGCCTTGCGGGTGGTAGACAGGTGGTGCCAGCGGGCGCCGCTCCTTCCTGAAAGGGAGACAGAGAAGGGGGTGGCCAGACGTACCTCATAGGGCCTTCCCACCGTGGCTGAAGGCAGTGTCTCTTGTGGACCTTGACCCAGACCCAATCCCCGGGATTAACGAGGACGGGGTTGGGATCTGCGGGGGTCGGGAGGGAGGTGACCTGTGTGTACAAGGCTCGGGAGGCAAGAGTCAGGGCCTGTACATATTCTAAGAGGGCTTCATCATAATGGTCTAGTACCGGGCCCCTGGGGGGAGAATGTGGGCTGGGCGTGGGTTGTGTATTTGGCAGGCGTGACAGTCTTTGATCACTTCCTGGATGCTGGCTTTCATTTCGGGGTGCCACCAGTCTCGCCGGATTGTCTCCATTGTCGCGGTGGTGCCCTGGTGGTGCGGGAGTGGTGTGACCGAGCCATGAGAGAGAGAGCTCGGGAGCTGAGTGCCGGTTTGCCATCGGAGTAGCGGTAGATTTCGGATTCGTCCTGAGTGCATCCTTGTGCGATCCAGCAGCTCTTCTCATAAGGACCGGCGTGTTCTTGCATCTCGCCAAGGTATATCAGGAAGTCGCTCATGCTCCTCGGGTATGGCTCCCCGTCTATCAGGGACGATAGGTTGACCCGGAAGGAGGCCAGGGGCCAGGGGCGCCGATTCGCGTCCGTATCCTTTCTGCTTTCGGCTGGGCTCGCTCTGGTGGTGGTAACCTGGTTTCGGGGGCCTGGGCTTGGCTGTAGCTTGAGGAGGAGGGTGTCCAGTTCTCGGCGCTGGGTGGTTGCTGGTATTGTAACAGGGGTGGTGCGGGCGCCGGCACCGGGGCGGCCATTGTGTACCCAGGGTAATTGGTGGGTTGGTATCCCGGCTGCAGCCATCCAGGTGGCGGGGGCCCTTGACACGCCGGTATCTGATACATTGCGCATGATAGGGGCATTGGTGCTGGTGTTATTGGTGGGGTAGTCGGGGTGGCTGGGCGTTGGGGGTGTCGGCAGTGGGGCCGCTACAGGCATCATACTCATGGGTCCCCATGTCGTCCTTGGTCTTTTGTGCAGCTGGGATTTCTCGGCTAGCTCCTTGATCTGCATCCTCACGAGTTGCTTCTTCAATTCCTCGTAATCATCATCCTTTTCAAGTCGTTTGTCTTCCTCGAGTCGGTGGTGGTGATTAAGGTGAGCCACCCATTCCGTCCGGGGCTTGGAGTGCAGTGCCACCACTGTCTTCAGTCTCCTCTGGACCGTGGGTGGCAGTCCCTGTATTATTGCCCGCTGGAATGTCTGTGTCGCCAGTTTGCTACTGTGTGGGGGACAGTCATTATTATCCGTCCACAATCCTTCAGCCCTTTCTATGTACTGAAAGATAGATTCTTCAGGTTGATGGTCAGGCCGAGATTCCCACTCTCCTGCGTCGGCTGGGAAGAGCGCCCTTAGACTCTCCCAGACAAGAGGTTTCGGTAAGCTCGAAGGGGAGTTGTCAGGTAGGTGCCTACAGTCTTAGGCCAGTGTCTCCAGTTCAATGATTTCGTCCGGCACCATGTGCCCTGCCGATGATGGGCTCGTATGTCTCCCAGGGTCAGGAGTCGCCAGACGTCTCAGTTTCAAAGCTTATGATCCGGCCGAGGCTCATGCCGTGAGCGGTTGGCAAGCGGCTGGCGACCAGGTGGCCAGGTACCGGTTGGCTCCATGGTGTGTATGCTGCTCTTCCCTCCGCATCTATCAATAGAGAGCCATCAAAGCCTCTTAGTATACCTGGCCGGGGGGCGGCTGGGGCTTCGCTTTATTGGTACGGGGGTCCTTAATTGATTGGGTCAGGGCTCTGAACTGGGAGGGGGCGGGGGTATTAAGGGGGAAGGTGGGGTTGTAGAGGCGGGGGCTTTTGGCTGGGACTGAAATGGTGTGTCGATTCTTTATAGGGGACAGAACAATTCGGCATTATGGGTAGGTGAGCCCTCTCCAGGGGAGGGTGGGGGGAGTGGCTTGTTCAGCTGGCCGGGAGGCTGAGAATCGTCCTGTGGTCTTCGATTTCTGGGGTTCGTCTTTGCAAATCTCTCGGGGGCTCTCGTCGCTCGGTCCGACATGTGGCCTCCGTGTAGCCCACCCCGCCTTCTTCTACAGCAGCTGGTATTGGGGTGGTCGGGGTTGTGGACGCCTTTGCACTGAAGGCCGAGTGCGGGAGGAGGTTGTCTTTTAGCTTTATTAGTACCTGGGATAATTCTTCTAACAGGGGGTGATCGAAGAGTCGGGTTGGATTGGTATTGATTGCTGTCCAGTAGGGGCGCGGTGTAGCTTGAGGAAGGGTAGGCTGGAGTGGTCCAGCAGGCGGGCGCTGTAGTTGAGGAAGGGCAGAGTCGGAGTGTCCAGTAGGGGCGTGTATGTTGAGGAGGGTAGGGCTGAGGGGTCTAGATTTGGCGGAGGGGCAGGTGGGCTGGGACTGGTCGAGAGGAACTCAAAAAATGGGCGGCCGTGGGTGCTATAAACTCTGTGTGACCTGTCTACCACACAAGAGCAGATGAGAGACTAGGGGGTAACTGTCACCTTGGAGAGGAGGAACGAGACAAAAAGCGGGGAACAAAAACAGGGGGGGGGAAGCAAAAAACAACAACAAGGCCCTAAGACGTTATTCAATACATCCAGATATTCCTTATAGCACTAATCGTTATTGATATTATGGTAATCGCTTCAACCAGACTAAACAGTCAACAACGCGGCAAAGAGATGTGGTTTAGTATCGTAGTTATCTATGCGAAGGTTACAGCAGTAATAAAGCAACACAGTAAAGAGATATAATTTATCCTTGTCAACTTATCTAGGTTTTAGTTTTAACGGGTCAAACAGTAACTTGAAGAACACAGTAAAAGGTTATTATCATTGTCTAATTTATCTATTTCCGCAGGTTAAGCCATAGACCGAAGCAATACGTCAGAGAGACATTATTCATTATTATCAATCTATCTATTCTTTCCTTTACCCGTTTTAACGGGCGAAGATAGAGCGGACCACGCATACACTCACTGATTCACTCACAGATTCTCTCTTTCGCGCAGACGTACACAGACACATATCAACAGACTTCTCATTCTGTGTCCCGCACCCACAATCATCAGACACGGCAAAATAGCGTTGGGCATAACAAAGCAGGCAAGCGTTGCACACATAGCCGGGTTATCATTAATTGATTTATTTCTATATTTAACCGGCTCACAAATACGCTCGTTCTCTTTCTTTCTCTCTCTCTGGGCCTCTTACACACACACACAGCCACTTCGTCGCTTTCTCTCTGGGCCTCTTACACACACACACACACAGCCACTTCGTCACTCTCTCTCTGGGCCTCTTACCCTCTTGATACACAGGTGGGGCCTCTAACCCTCTTGATACACTGGTGGGGCCTCTAACCCTCTTGATACACAGGTGGGGCCTCTAACCCTCTTGATACACTGGTGTATTTATTACACATCCATTACTTGGCCATCGGTAGTCTCGTATCACTATGACCGATTCTTATAGGCCCTATGGTCTCGTCGGTATTCTTTCACCATGCAACGAGCCGATATTCGATGTGTCACGCGTTCAGGGTTAATCGGGTTTATGGGGAAATGCTGGAATGCAACTCTATTCGTCCCCACGAGATATCCCGTAGCGAACCGCTCTCACAGTCTCACCTCCTAATGTGGTTCCTATAACTATGCAGAGTTTGGATTTTATCAACAGGTTCTGCCTACCTTTTGTTGGGCGGCCGCGAGGTGAGACTGCAGGAATCGGTCCGGTGCTCCGGGGTCCCGAGGTCGTGCCGCTCTCCGTCTCTCGTTTCCCAGTTGCGTGTTCAATTCAGAAAAATCACGTCGGGGTCGCCAAATTGTTGGGAAAAACGGTCTGTCTAGTTACTGGACCAGATGAAATGAGACGGAGAGGTAATAAAGTCTGTCGGCACGAGGACCTTGGATTTATTAAGTAAAGTGGCAACGGTTATACAGAGTCATAAAGCGTGAGAAATCGAATATGTCTAAGTCCCTAATCAGCGCTGATGGTTCGTCCGGAGCTTCGCCTCCGTGGAAGGTCTGCTTCAGAAGAAGGTGGTCATGAGTCCCTGTTTGATACAGTTTTATACTGTATCCTCCTCTCGATGAGGTGTGTATGGTTCTGTGTGTTTTTGCTTGACCTTGGCTCTCAGGCCCTGGTGTATGCAAGTGTATCTTCTTGTGTTCCTACTAACGGGGAAGAGCTCCTCAGTGTCTCCTTTGTTCTCGAAGTATCTCTTGTGTCGAAGTATCTCTTGTGTGATGAATTAATGTGGCTCTCCGTTAGTGTCTACCATTTGCCTGCTTGGGAAATGGGGCCTTGGCTCTGGCCTTGACCTGACTATATTATCATGTTTGTGTTATGTGTTAAAAGCTGACTATATTGTAACGTGACTGCCATGTGTTGTGCTCCTCAAGCTAGGGTGGGAGTTAGCTATATTTATATGTGCTCAGCAGGTTATTTTGCCCAACAATAATGTGGTCTAGTAAGGATGCAGTGAGAGCAAACATGCCAAAGTGTTTTAAACCCAAATTTAGGAATTGTCGATGTATTATAGACTGTACTGAAATCTTTATAGAAAGAACACACAATCTTAAAGCAAGGGCTGAAACCTGGTCAAATTATAAGCACCAAAACACAATGAAATATCTAATAGGAATCACACCAGCAGGAGCTATATCTTTTTTGTCTAGTGGGTGGGGAGGTCGTGCCTCTGACAAGGTAATAACAAGGTAATAACTTTAGATTCTGGCTTTTTGGGTAAACTTGAGCATGGTGACGAGATCCTTGCAGATGGAGGTTTCCTTGTTAGAGAGGATTTGGCCAGTGTATGAGCAACATTAAGAATGCCAAGTTTCACGAAGGGGAAATCTCAGTTGCCAGGTTCTTGTGTTGACACTTCACGTCAGTTGTCAGATTCTGCTACATGGTTGAACGAGTTTATTGTGTCAGCTAAACCTTTAGATACTGAACACGGGTCATACCATCACCAAGTCGATATGCTAGAGGACTTTTGAACCATATGTTCTGGTCCTACGAAACCTTAGGGGGCTGTGGTGGCCCGGCGATGACTGTTCAGAGTCAAGGAGGTGTACATGATTTTCCATGATTTTGTCAGGGCTTTTAGGGCTAAGAGGGCAATGTGGGCACGTACTACTTGCTCTCACTGTCTCTCTCACTTACTCATCACTCTCTTTCTCTCTGACTAAAAAATTAATAACAGACTATAAAATTAATAACAGTTATGAATAACTAAATTTGATCAGACAGGATCATTCAGAGTACAAAAAGGTTGAGACCCACGCACCGCAGAACTATTTGAAAGAATTTTATTTATGATAATGGAGAAACTGCGTTTAAAGCTGCGTTTAAAGCTGACATGGCAAATATTGAACATGAACTGAATGTTGTAAATGCAATATAAATGCAATATATTGAAGGCAATGCAATTAAAATTAAATGTACATCTCAACAATGAATGAGTGTACATAATTAATACTATATGAACTCATTTAACATTTATACCTGGATTTTTTTTTTTTTTCTAGCTTTCAACTAAGTTTTGAGTATTATCATTGTCTGCCGAACTCAAACTGCACTTCTTTCTGGCGTAATGAACAATAATATATCAGTGCTGTTTGTGATTTTACGGTAAATGTACATTCAGAAAAAATAACATAGAACACTTAAAGAGTCAGATTGTGTTGTTTGTTTGTGTTGTTGTTGACAGTAGATGAAGTCAGTTAGATTTGGCAGGTGTAACTTATCCATCTTTGCTCATATATCAGTTTTTTCTAAATGCTGTTGTCCAGCATCCAGTATTTACCATTGTTGATGTATCTATTTGCATCCACATTTCCATTTTTCGGATGTATCTGGAATGTTCCACACATAGATAGTGAAAGTGTTGGAGAGCAGTCTGTGCACCTTGATCATTTTGCCAAAGCTTGGCTTTTTGCAGGTACAGACATTTGATTCTCTTTGCCAGGTCAGGGTCTTTGCAGCGGCAGACAAGTTTCTGGGAGGAGTGGTCCATGAAGAAAGATTCAGCCTTGGGAAGAGTTTTCTTGTAGAAAGGGCTCATCTCTCCGTAGCCGGCAAATATGCTGCTTGATTCGTCCACACCATGAAGTCACACATGTCCATTGGGAGAAGCATACTTTGTAAACTGGATCTGTGAGTAATATGGGTGGGTGGGGTTGCAGGTCATAGTTTCCATCAAGGCAAAGGATGCATCAGTCTCTGACCCTCTAGTCCCTCCCTGTACTTGTATGGCACTTATCTCTAGCGGCCTGTTCCACGCAAGTCACAAGAGAATACCGCCATCAGGAGAAGCAGAGCCAGGTACGGCTCATCTGCTCTCACCGTTAGACCCACTGCTTTTACATTAAGTTTGCATGGTTATTTTCTTCATTTCTTTTTCATAATTTTTACGTGCTGTGTCCTCCATTTGCTTTCCCCCCATGACAGCGTGGTACAGTAAGATCTGTGGGCATCATATTGCATGATCAGTTTCATACCACTGTCAGCTGAGCTGTCTTTGCATTTAATAATTCTGTGAAAATTGCTGCCAGTTACGTGGCCCCACTCTATGGAGTCCCCAGGGTTGTGCACTTTGCTCTGCTCTTTCGTAACATCCTGTAGGTTGCTCTAGTCCTGTCAGTTGTGCATTGCCCTCTCATTTTCTCATAGATCTTTTTACACTTCTCCTGGAGGTCAGCTGTCGACAGGTCCCTAGCAGATGGGTCAAACGTGGCTGTCAGGGGCTCAGGTTCACATCCTGATTCTGATGCTGTGTCTGTGTCCGAGTCTGCAGCTGTGTTGATGGATGTGAATATAGCAGTTTCTGGACAAATGTTTTTGAGGGCCTGAAGATCTTCCGTTGTAATTGCTGAGTGAAGGAGGAAATGTATTTGTAAGGATTGTCACATAAGAGGGAGCAATTTTAAAATAACATTTAGGCTATGATTTTATAAAAGCTTGATAACTGTAAAATATTGCGTTTTAATTTATCCCGCAGAAAAAAAAAGTGAAATTATTTGTGCATTATGACAAAATTCGTGTGCGAATACTCTGTCAATATTCGGGGGGTTTGTAGGCCTATTTCTTCCTCACTAGTTTTATTTTTATGTGGATCGAGAGGGAGCACGAGAGAAACAGATGGGCGCACCAGAATTCTCGTGCAGACCGAAGACGCCGGCAAAAACCGAAAACAATTAGTTTTGAAGAGAGGAAAAAACACAGATTTACATAGACAGAGGTTTATGCAATTATTGTCCAAGAGGACTCAGAGGAGGGACGGGGGAGGATTGGATGGTGGCTGCAGTCGTTTAGTGATATTTGAAACATCACTAAAACACCGTCAAAACTGGTAAGTTGAGGAAATTAGATGGACATTCAGTAGAGTGTTTTTATGATTGTGATGCAATGAATAAACAAAAGCGATTGTTCAGTAAAATGACATTGTTATTGCAACCTGTGTCAGGGAGAACTTACAAGCAATTACGGCATCTACATTGATATCAGTTCACTCCGAAGCAGGCTTTTGCCCCCTGGCTATTTCCCCCACCTAGTATTGTTTGTACACAAGAAACCCGTCTATAGTATTTACGGCTTATATGTTTGGTCCTGCTTCATTGGGTCTATGTGTGGGTAGCTTAGATTCTTAAAATACGCAACAACATCATAACATTGTTTGGGTGTTTTGATAGTGTTACGTATTTTAAGAACGTATGCTGCCCCCACATAGCCTCTAGGAAGCAGATTCAAACACACAAGCTGTATTACCCTCACATAGCCACTAGGAAGCAGGAGCCGACACATATAAGCCGTAAATACTGTACATAGCCACAAGGGGAGCAGGACCTTACTGAAGGCTGCTCCATCCACAGAAGGCAGCACCTTTAGATAGGTGAAGAAGCCGAGGCTAATACGTCACCACGCCCACTTCATATAGACCACGCCCACTTGACCCGATCAATCTCGACACTAGAGAGGTTGGAGGGGAGAATCTTCAGGCAGCTCAGACTCGAGGGTTAGAGTTTTGATCAGCTGGGAGTCGCTCAGCACGTGTTCGACACACTTCCCCTCCTTTTGCTCCGTAGTTACCATACCGAAATACTTTGACAAATAAAGTGAGTTAAAAGCGATCCGGATTGGACTACTTTCTTCGAAGAACTCTTTAATAGTATCAGACATTGTCAGTAACTATATAGGGCCGGCTAGGTCCTATAATTTTTTTTTTAATTAATCCCTTTGCTCGTCTTGGGTGCATAGCCCGGGCTAGGGCCTATATAGCGATGTTATAATAATAAAACACATACATAACCAGCACACACACGGACTACTCGCATATACACACACACAAATACCACTTATAAAGACACTGTAAAACATCAACGAAACGTCAACGTTTCGAAAAAAGCTTTCGGTAAATGGCTATACCTATACGTCAATAGTATTTGAGGAAGTTCAAAACACTGTAGTCGTCCAACAACAGTGAGCATTGCACGGAAACCAGAAGGTGTTGAATGGCAACCGTCACTAACCAATCCGGATACTGTCCGTTGACCCAGAGATTTCTTTGGCTCTTTTGCCCCACTGGTTAGGAGTGTTCGCTACTGTGTTAGGAACTGTTAAGGTAAGGCCACACTGAACGCGTTATGCGCGTTAGAGGCGTAGAAAATCGGCATTTTTGCATAGGGAACCATTGGTTTAGGTGCGTAGATGTGTTACACGCGTTAAAGCAGCGCATTAGGTGTTCAAAAAGTTTTACGCACCTAAATAACGCACCTACACGCAGAGTTCAAAAAATTTAACTTTTTACGCTCCTACACATGACGCTTAGCCACGATAGCCTATCAGCGTTGAGCTTGACCCGATTTCACTAGCAGAGAGAGGGAAGACAGGCACTCCACAGCTCAGTAGCGCTCTGCAGCTGATATGGAGCGCCTGTAGTTGGTGTCCTGACGGTAGACCCTGGCACCAACCCGGGCTAGCAGGTCATCGAACATGGCCCCAGTCCACCGAAAATACCGCTGGAACCGGCTGTCATCCAGGCGGAGTTCCTGGAGGAGGTGGTGAAACTCACCCAGCTGTGAGTGCCTACAGTGGATGTCATGCACCCAAACACGATGGTGTTTGGGTTTTCTAATCTCCTCGAACTCCCACAACAAATACAGCGCAGCGTTGGTGGTGACCTCAGCCATGTTTGTGGGGCAAAAGAAAAGTAGCGGGGGAAAATAAGTTTTGGGCGGGCTCGTCTAGCTGCGTAGGCGCATTACACGTTCAGTGTGGCCGTACCTTTAGGAGTTGTTAGGAACTGTTAGGACTTTGTTAGGAGTTGTTAGGAATTTGTTAGGAACTGTTGGGCAGTCCATTCGGTGACAGACAACACACAGCCATAAGTTTGAAGTCTCTCAATTGCTCAAACAGTAATGGCGCGTTTCCATCGGAGGGTGCGGTTCGGTTCGCAAAGGTGCGGCACGGATCGCGTTTCCACCACCCAAAGTGGCCGTGACCTGGACTGAGCCGTACTGAGCCATACTCGTCTCGCAGTACTCCTCTGTTGGGGTACTGAGACGCCTGAAAGAGTGCTATACATGGATTACACTAATATATATCAGTGGCGGCTGGTAGTTTTTAAAGTGAGGGAGGAAGGACCGCGCGCTTGGTTGCCATTGGCCTTTGGTGTATGGTGGCATAAGAATGTGATTGATACAAAGCCACCAGTGGCATCACTGTAATTTGAAAGCTGGTGGGCAGCATGTCTTTGAAATGGACTACAAGGGCAGAAGGAAAGTATGGAAGCATATATGTAGCAAAATTCAAATGGCAATGCAATTTGCAATTTGCAATTCAATAAGTAATTACGTTATGCAATTGACAATGCATTATGCAATTTCATAATGTAATTTGTAAAAACGTTATTCAAAGTGTATTTTAATATGCAAAGTGACAATGCAATCCTCAATTAAATTTGCAAAGGTTATAACAATAAAAATACAATAACAGTCAAATTCTTTGAGTTCCTTTATTCAAATTGAAAAGCTATAGCGTCCCCGTGATTGCAATCCACTTCGCCACGCTCCGTGTGTTGCGATATTCAAATGACATTACAATCCGCAAAACGGAATCCAAAACGGAATCCAAAGCGGAATCCAAAGCGGAATCCAAAGCGGAATCCAAAACAGAATCCAAAACAGAATCCAAAGAGGAATCCAAAAAGTCAATATGCAAAGTGGCAAACATATCTTTCTCCAAGGGTATCTCCACGGTAATAATAATTGTAACGGACCTATTGTGTATCGACCTGTATTGTGCCCCGGAACCTTTTATTTACGTTTCACCCGGTACCCTTTTAGAGGCGCACAGCAGCATTCATGGCGATGCGTGTCTTGCGCGTAGTCGCGTCGAAAACGTAAGTTTAATGTCTTAATGCCTGTATTTTGGTTACATAAATGTTGGGTTCATATTGAAACGTTTTCTGTATAATTTTTATAGTTCATGTGTCTTAAACCGGTCGCATTTCTATGCCGTTTTATGTCCGTAAATAGTGTATGAAGCAAGCTAACGCCCAGACCCATGAATGTCCGGTGAATTCAACTTTTCCCGCTCAATTTACCGTCGTCTTGCACCCTTGGCAAGCGGAGGGAGGTATGTTGTTTTATTGTATGCCTTTAGTGTGATTATGTTTAATTTTGGTGTCTTTATGTAAGTTAAGAAGATAATGCACATGTTTAAGTTTTCTTTGTTGTCCTGAAATATGTTTTCTGTCATTCTTTTATTTGTGAACATTGTACTGCCCTGATCTTAATATTTGTGTAAAAGTGCAACCATTTTATGTTACTTTTTCTAGTTTCACGGTGCCATAGCAACAAAAGAATAAAAGGTTGCACCCGTCAGAGACTCTCCGGTTATTTCGTGTCAAGGGCTGCTACAATAATAATAATAATTTAATTTAAAGGGCGCCTTTCAAGACACCCAAGGTCACCTTACAGAGCATAAAGTTATCATAAATCGTTTACAACAAGACATTGTGGAAAAATAATAATAAAAAATAAATAAATAAAACAAAAACAAGACAAAACAAACAATCAAGACAGTGATCAGTTAGACGTTGTGTGCGAGTTTGAACAGGTGAGTTGTGACTTGAAGGTTGTAATGGTGTCTGACTGTTTTATGTGTGGGGGGAGGGAGTTCCAGAGCCTGGGTGCTGAACAGCTGAATGACCGGGCACCCATTCGTAATGTGTCGTGATGTGGGGATACATAGTAGTCCAGCAGAGGTTGAGCGGAGGGAGCGGGAGGGAGGTATTCTTGGAGGAGGTCGCAGAGGTAACTGGGGGCTAGGTTGTCGAGAGCTTTGTAGGTGAGGAGTGGGTGGAGACGGTGGGTCTCCCGACCCTATGTTTCGCACCCAGTGCCTGTAGCACTTGGGAAATCTTTGTGTTTACCACACTGGCGTCAAAACGTACCAGTGAGGATAAGTCCTCTATCCTATCTCCCAGAACACGCACTCTATCTACTGCATCTGTGTCTTCAACACGATTGTTCTCCACATCATCGGCCAAACTTCGGAGCGTATCAATAATCTCCATTGGTGACCATGGACCTGACACATACGAACTAGAAGTGAACAAGGAAATTACGAGCAAGTGACGTAGTTCCCGCCAGACGCTGATTGGCTGATACGTTGCCACTTTGCATATTGACTTTTTGGATTCCTCTTTGGATTCCTCTTTGGATTCCGTTTTGGATTCCGTTTTGCCAAATCTTTTGCAAAGCGTTCGTTTTGCGGATTAAAATGTAATTTGAACATCGCAACAAACGGAGCGTGGCGAAGTGGATTGCAATCACGGGGACGCTATAGCTTTTCAATTTGTATAAAGGAACTCAAAGAATTTGACAAAATGTTATTTATTTGTATTGTTATAACGTTTGCAAATTAATTGAGGATTGCATTGTCATTTGCATGTTAAAATACACTTGAATAACGTATTTACAAATTACATTATAAAATTGCATAATGAATTGTCAAATGCGTAATATAATTCCAAATTGCATTTTTGCAATTGTAGCAAATTGCATTTTGCTACATATATGCTTCCATAGGAAAGGATGCAAAGCCCATTAGTCAAATCAGCTTACTCTTGATTTGTAAAAGTAAATAAAAAAATCTGGGCCTATTTTGCCTGCAATTTAGTTTATTTTCAGGTACAATTGTTTTAAGGAAAGACTGACCAAAAGTGATGCCAGTTAAAATGCATCATGCTCTGAATCATTCACCCTTTCCACACCATTTCCACAATATCAAACAGAACGTTCAGATTAGCAAACTAGTAAAAGAACGAGAACATTATTCTAGATTCAACCTGATCTATAGGCATGATGCCTAGCAAGGAAATTTGCATAGCAGCACCAATGTGAACTTGACACTAGTCGTGGCGTTTGGTTGCCCTATCAAGATTTTTCACATCAGGGAAACCATGAACAGCCCACGTTGGAGATTTGCCATTATTCAGTAGCAAACAGGGCCAGCAATACATTCAATTGCTAGTAATGCTACCAGTAAGCCATGAGTACCTAGCAAACCATGTAGCACCCACAACACGGACGTTGCAATTACTTTTGGTGATCTTGATTTTGCGAAGTGGTCTACCTTTTTCTTTGGTCGCTAACTTAGCACTGTAACTCAATGAATGGAATGCTTTTATTCGCAAATGTTAGAATCTCGTTATCCTTCAGATGATTTCACCTGCTTTGCGTCTCTTAGACTGAACGGCGATGCAGGCAGAGCGGGTTTGTTTGTTATCGACAGCGTTGCCAGATTGGGTAAATTTCCCGCCCGATGATAATTTTCCCAGCCTAAAGCTGTTAAAAGTAGCCCAATTGGGTCGGGAATCTGCCAAATCTGGCAACACCGCTCACCAGCCAGGGTACCTGCTGATTGGTTCATAGGGCAGCGCGACTAGATTTTTGCGCGAATCAGACGCCTGTAAGGTCACACCCACTCAGAGGAGGACTTTCCTCCTCTCTCCCATTGAAACCCATGTTATTCACCGGCCGCCAGTACTTTCTTGGAAATGAATGGGAGTCAACGGAGGCTGAGGGAGCACCTTCCTCCCTGAAGTAATTGTCAAAAGGCGATAGGGGGTGCTAATTAGAGGTCGACCGATATATCGATCGGCCGATGTATCGGGCCGATATTTGTCATTTTTTAATCTATCGGCATCGGCCGATATCTGTGTTTAGTAGCGCCGATTTATAGTCAGGCATGTCCGCGGGCAGCCCCGTGTCATTGGTACCGGCAGAACGCATGTGAAGGACCCCAACCCAAAACTTGTAATCCTGGGAGATAAGGTAAGGCTTAAATTCTGCTATTTCAAAGTTGTATGGTGGTAACATATTTACTAGGTTATATATGTTACAAGTAAACTATGAAGTGTTGCTTCACTTAGTGAAAGAAAAAAAAAAAAAAAACGAAAAGCATTCAACCGTCGAGAGCTGTAACCTAAGGCTACAGCTGATTGAGTTCACAGGCTCACAGTTAACTTGTCCTTGCTGTTAGCTTGAAGGACTTTACTCGAAATCTAGTAGCAGCTTGCTTGCTTACAGTAATATGTTGGCCCAAATGTTATGAGTTCTGCTTACATTTTCCTGTATTGGAGTCGAAAAATGTCCCTCTGTTCGTGGGGTGGAGGAGGCGGCATTATGTTGCGCTACGTTATGCTACTCCGCCCCTCTCACAGGCAGCTCCGTGCTTGGAGACACAGAGCAGCCATGGAGCAGCTCAGAACGGTGTATGACATTTGTTCAGAAGCGTGGTTTAGGTGACGCAGAAAATAGCCGAGTTTCCATCTTATTTACATCAAAGAAAATTCACCTCAAGAACATGTGCAGCTGCGTGTGTTTCTATCAACGTGTTTGCGAATAAAAATGGATCGTTAGCCTGATGAAGTGACGTGTTCAGACCAATGTCTGTATATAGCCTACGTCCACAGTAAAGTAGTATAACGTTAATAGTCAAGAATGTGAGAAATCACAAAGGGTTTAGCATTGCCCTTGCTAGTGTGTTTGCAGTACTACTGTTTTTTTTATGTAACATATTTTTATATTTTCCAAGTAATTTATTTTATTTATAAAATATTTATTTAATTTTTCTTTAAATTAATATTTCAGTTAACACTTGCGCCCAAACAAAACTGGTATGTATGACTCAAGGTTCAAGTCAGAGTTGAAGAATGTTAAAAAATGTTAAAACAAATTGTGTGCATCTACTTATTATTAGTGTGACGCTTTAGCATGCAATCTAATGGGAAAACTTTTAGATATTGGCCCAAAAAAATCGGCAGCCCATATCGGCTATCGGTTAACCCTGACCTCTAAGTATCGGCATCGGCATCGGTTATAGAAAAACCCATATCGGTCGACCTCTAGTGCTAATGTCCCTTTATCCAGGGAAACAAACATTATATATTCAAAGGCATTAAAGTAATCATATTTAAGGGCATTAATTCATTACAGTAGTCTGGGCAATCTACATTTTTATTCTCAACAATGTTAAGGAGGATCTTCCTCCCTCTCCTCAATGGAGAAGCCTCCACTGATATATATATATATTAGAGCTATCAGTTAAACGCGTTATTAACAGCGTTAACGCAAACCAATTTTAACTGCGTTAATTTTTTTAACGCGCGATTAACGCAAATTATTATTTTTTACAAAAGATATATATATATATAATATATATATATATATTTCTACAAAATGCAATACAATGTAAAAAAAAAAAAAAAGAAGATTTTACTTTCACAAATTATGTATTTATTTTGGTATCTGTAGGCTACTAAACATTTTCAAGCAGCCTACAATGTGTTTAGGCTTGGCCTCCACAAGCCTAAACACATTGAAGGCTACTACAATAGGAAGTAGAAGAGATGACCTGTTTGGCAAGTGGATTTCAGAAATAGCTCAATTCCTACACGTCTATTAACCCATTCGTGCCGGATGCTGCGCGGCGCAGAATTTCAACTCCCGCCGGTTGCTGCGTAGCGCAGCTTTGAGTCTCCTGCCGGCTGCTGCGTAGCGCAGCATTTTGATATGTCGTCATTTTCTTGACGCATGCAGCATAGAATGCACTGTCATTGGTTCAAATACACATGAGGTGGGTCTTTAAAAACCACGTGACCACCCAAATGTCGTTGTTGGCCGACAATCACGTCAATCAAATAAAATCGCAAACCTATAAATAAAAAATAAATAAATAAATCCCCGGCAAAAATGGCTAGCAACGAGTACTGTGACAGCGACGGCAGCGATGTGGAGTTGGGAGAGAGTGGGGAGTTTGAGAGGGAGGTGGAGGTAGAAGGTTTTGTACCTGATGATCCTTTGGATCGAGCCCAGGAGTGGGAATTTTGGGTCGAAGGAGAGGAGGAGGACGACGAAGACTTTGCGGGATTCAGGTGGACTGGACGACGGATGGATACATGCCCCGAAATCCAAGGCAGTTCACGCAAAAACCGGGACCGAAGCAGCCGATTGCCATGGATGAAACCCCCCTTGGGGTGTTTTCACGGATAGTCGACGATGAACTTTGGGACATGTTGGTGACCCAAACTAATTTATATGCGGATCAGACGCGCGGCCAAACCCCATCCAATTCGAAGTGGAACCCCATCTCCAAAACCGAGATGAAAACGTTTGTCGGGCTCTGCTTCACTTTTGGGGTCCTGAAACTGCCAGCACGCAGGAATTATTGGAGGCAGACCAAGTGGCTGTACCAAACACACGTCCCCAAGGCCATGGCACGGGATCGTTTTGACATGATCTGGAGGTAATGATTTGTATTCTTGCGCTCTCTTCCGAGTTCCTATGTCTTACGGTAGCGTTAGCGCACTGACGTCTCCGTCATGGCCAGTAATGATAGTGGTGCTACAGCCTTCTGCTACTATTGATATAATAATGCCATAATAATTAATAGCATAATAAATAGCAGTGTTGGGCAGTAGCTTCACTACTTGTAGAGAAGATAGTAGGGCTTTGACTCGAAATTTGTTATTAGAATATATTTCGAATATCAAACAAAAAAAATCAACAACAATATTAACAGCACTAATTATTAGCTGAATATTAATATAATAAAACAAACAAACTTCGAATTGCTTTTTGGGCAAAAGTCAAAGCCCTAGAAAGATGGTAACTGCTACAATCCTCATGTAAGTAGTAGTTTAGCTTGGGTGGTCGCTTCCCTTTATCCATGAACTCAACGTAACCTGTAATGTACAATTATTTGTAACTTTAGTATTATTAAATTTATTTGTAATGGCACAAACTAGCTTGGCCACACAAGATACGATTCTGGGGTATTTCTCGGTCTAAACCACAGCACAACCGTTTGTAGTATTGCCAATTCCCGGCATCATACAACATACAACAAAAATGATGGCAATGTTTAGGCATAAACTCATTAATCTTATGTGCATTTTAGATACTCCATCTCAAAGATGAACATGGAACCCTGCTGTGGACAAGTCGACATGCTCTGGAAGCTACGGGGATTTCCATGGACCCCTCCTGCAAATTCCAGGATATCTATGAGGTCAATGGCTTGTCACGTGGATGAGTCCATGGTGAAGTTCAAGGGACCGCCTGGCCTTCTGGCAGTACATCCCCATGAAGCCAGTGAAGTGGGGAGTAAAGGTGTGGTTGACTGGCGGAAAGTAGACAGGCTATGTCAATAATTTCGATTTACACTGGGGCTATTCAGGGTAAGGCTGAGGAAAGACCTGGCTCACAGAATTGTGATGGACCTGGCCAAACCTTACTTTGGATCCAACCTCACCCCATATACCATGGATAACTTTTACACCGGTGTCCCATTGATGATGGACCTCAAGACCAGGGGGGGTACACAGCTTGTGGGGACGGTGCGTGCCAATAGAAAGGGCCTCCCCAAGAGCAAGGACCTCACGAAGCAGGCTCGGCATGAACATGCAACCAATTCAAGGTGGCGCAGCAGGATGAACTGACCTTCTGCATATGGCCGGACACCAGGCAGTGATGGTCCCTGTCAAATTTCCATGACCCGACAGCTTTTGGGTCAGTAAGGAGGAAGGCGAATGGTCAACGCCAAGTGGAGGTTCGTGTGCCAGCCTGCCTTGCTGACTACCAGCAGCAATGAAGGGGTAGACCCTGCTGGACCAGATGGTGGGATACTACCAGATCCCGCACTAGGTCTACAAAGTGGTGGAGGAGGCTTTTTTTTATTTCTCCCACGGTGGCGTGCTACAATTGCCTTTGTGGCTGCCAGGTCTGCAGGAGGAGCCGACTGGAAATATAGGAGGGGGGGGCTACAAAGGACTGGCTGGAGGATCTGACCATGGAGCTGATCGTCCCGGTCACCAAAAGAAAGTGCTCCCCAGGTGCTCCCCACCAGCCCAATTGGAGCTTCTGCTGAGCATGACCTGGTCCAGCTAAACACAAAGAGGAAGACCTGCAGGGAGTGTTCTCTGAAGCACAGCGGCACCGAAGTGCGTCCTGGGTCCACGCTGATGGGGTGCAGGCACCGCGAGTGCTTCACGCATCACGTCCTTCGCCACGAGAGATGCATCGTGTGTGTGTGTCCGTTGTTCTGTGTTGTTGGTCATGTTTTAAAATGTACTTCTGCGCATTTCGCCTGATATGTTACCTTTGATGATATAAACGTATTTTTTCCTTACCAACTCTGATTTTGCAGATTCTTTATAAAAATGAGTTGCTATGTTTAGGCCCCCCTAAAGGAGCATGTTTTAATAACAACCTGTGAGTCTTACACTTAAAATGCACTTTATTTCATGTTTCTATGCCGCTAACAGCAGGCTTGATATTATAGGTTTTCATAGACGTGACAATTCTTAGTATTTTCAGAAAACCCTCAGGAGATAAGGGACATTTATATCTATTATACATAGGTTTTTATAGCGTTTTTGGCAGGCGTTTTAGGAGTAAATGGGTTAAACTATATCTCAATATTTACAATTTTTGTATAGTAACCGCACAAATCAAAACTTGAAACATACAATAAGACACAACTCTTTCAAGAATAGCTCAATTCCTACACGTCTAATAAACAAAACACCCCTTAAAATCTTCTTACCAAACAGGTCATCTCTTCTACTTCCTATTGTAGTAGCCTACAATGTGTTTAGGCATAGCCTCCACAGGCCTAAACACATTGTAGGCTACTACAATAGGAAGTAGAAGAGATGAACTGTTTGGCAAGAGGATTTCAGGGGTGTTTTGTTTAGCTCACAGTCAGGGCACTGCACTTCAAGGCACATCTAATAGAGGAATTGTATGTGGCTAACATGACGCAAAAACTTGGCAAGATGACATGGAAAGTCCCCTGACACACATACATAGAGGATATTCTAATGTGTAGTTCCCTAATGGTGAAATGTGCCCAAGTGCTATACCAGTGCAAGGACACCCTTTTCTATATTCTAAAACAGGGGTGCCCAACCAGTCGATCGCGGTCTACCAGTAGATCGCCGACAGATCCCAAGTCGATCGCGAGGGGTGAAGAAAAAAAAAAAAAAAAAGTTTTTTATTTTTTTATTTTTTTTTTTAATAAAATTAAATTTGCGCGGGACATATACGTGCGGTAGCGCATGTGCTGTTAACAGCAGTTGAAAGCCGTCAACAGTAGTTACACACTCCTAAACGTTGGCATGGCTGTGGGGAAACAAGCTAAAGACCCTACCATTTTCACCCGAGTGGGAGGAAGATTATTGATTATCGTTGAGAAGGTGCCGTGCGCAGACGGAATGAAACCCCCACTGAAGTCCGTAGGTTCACGATACACCCCCCCCCCCCCCCCCCCCCCCCCCCCCCCGTCAACAATTGTTCTCTACCCCCCCCCCCCCCTCCCCGCTTGAAGGTAGGTTTGCTGGTAGATCTCGGGAGGTTGGCTACTTGAAAAGTAGATCTTGGGTCAAAAAAGGTTGGGCACCCCTGTTCTAAAAGCTCTTGTAGACACAACTCTTTCAAGAATAGCTCAATTCCTACACGTCTACTGAACAAAACACCCCTTAAAATCCACTTACCAAACAGGTAATCTCTTCTACTTCCTATTGTAGTAGCCTTCAATGTGTTTAGGCTTGGCCTCCACAAGCCTAAACACAGTGTAGGCTACTACAATAGGAAGTAGAAGAGTACCCAAAGACGCTTTACAAAAACACAAAACAAAAAGGATACGAATGGACAGTAAAGTACATACATGCATGCATACAAATACTCCAAAACATCAATACAGAGAAAGATAGGAAAATAAGAAAGAGAGAGGGTGAAAAAAGATTTGTCAGGTGTTGTAAGTGATGTTGAAGAGATGGGTTTTGAGACGACTTTTGAAAGACGGCAGTGATCAGAGTTACGGCTGGCCAGGGGGATGGAGTTCCAGAGGGTAGGGGCGGCAATGGCAAAGGCACTGTCCCCTATGGTGCGGTATTTGGTCCTGGTGATGGGGATGAGGGTGTTGGCGAATGGGGCGTTGGAGGAGATCCGTCAGGTATGAGGGGGCAAGGTTGTTTAGGGCTTTGTAGGTGGTGAGGAGGATCTTGAAATGTATGTTTATGTTCCCCGGGTCCTATGTTCCCCACTCGGGGAACATCGGACCCTTTTTTTAAAAAAAGGTCCTATGTTCCCCGTTTTTCACAAAAAGGGTCCTATGTTCCCCAGTAGCCATACATACCGGGGAGCATAGGACCCTTTTTGGGAAAAGCGGGGAACAAAGGACCCTTTTCTGGGAAAAGGGTCCTATGTTCCCCGCAATCTATCAATCTTTAAAATATTAAACTTTGACGCGACATCCGCGTGATAACAGCCAATCGGCGTTCAACAGCGTGGCCACTGAGTGACATGTGTAACGTAACAGCCAATCACCGTTCAACCGGCCAACTCAGTGCAGTGCAGTCCGGGGTGAACTGCAGCATGGAGGAGAAAGTTATTGTTGCCGTTTGCGACTCCCGGAGCTCTTTATATAATAGTATATAATGTAATATAATTGTATAATAATATCACGGCCAAAAGCTCTGTGCGCCTCCGGATGGCCGTAGCGCGGGGAGCTCTCGTAGGAATTGGGCTTCTTGGGGTTTGTTTATTGGTTATCTCGGCCGGAATTTGGCAGTAATGGTGGAAAAAGTAACAGACCGGGGAACATATAACCCTTTTTTTTAAAAAGGGTCCTATGTTCCCCGGTCGCATACATATCGGGGAACATAGGACCCTTTTTGGGAAAAGCGGGGAACATAGGTCCCTTTTTTTAAAAAAGGGTCCTATGTTCCCCAGTCTCATACAAAGAGGGGAACATAGGACCCGGGGAACATAGGACAATTCAACTTTGTCGAATTGTTTCTCTGCTGATCAACGCTACGAATGATAACAAATACATTGGAAAAAGACACACTGTGTGAAGTTATTTTTTCGATTTGGCAAGTAGCCATTACTAATAATACCAATACTCTTTGGCTGGGATGATGAGGCATCAAGTCATTTTAGCCTGAATACATAGGTAAGAAGCACCAGAGCAGGTTGCTAGTACCATGGACAGTATCAGAACGATAACCTGTTGAACTAAATGGATGTGGCAGGCTACACCACGGGATGCATCTGCAGACCACTGCCACATAAATAAAGGTAAGAAGCGATATTTATTGCTTAAGATTTGCTGGTGCTGTGGCGAGGTCTTTTGTGTTTTTTGCAATCAAGTGGTTGGCTGTTTTAACTTGCAATTGATAGTCGGTGGAGTCAGTCTCTTGTTGACACAAAGTGACAACAAGAGTTCATGAGTATTGGTCAGAATGCCTGATGTAGGCTAGTTTTGATGGAATGCATGTTGTGAATTTAGAACAGCCAGCTCCTGATGTGATACAGCGTTCAGCTGTGCAACAAATATTATTATTTTTTGACGACTTTTGTAGTGCTGTGTGTAGCCACACCTTTGGCCCTTAAATTCCTTTCCTAGCTCCTCTTGTTGTTGTTAGCTTAGCCATACCATGTCACGTTGTCAACATTGGATACATGGAGCAGAACATAGTGGGTCATATGTCCGATGCTTTTTGAAAACGTTTTCTTCATAAAACGTGCCAGACAGATTTTGTATACATTTTATTCCTTAGTAATTAGCTACATGGTTATGCCGTCTTTCAGAACCTTTCATTACCGGCACTAAAGAGAGAAAAAGGAGTGCATCCTCATTGTACCCAGCACTTCTAAAAATGCACTTCCGAATCTCTGTCCCCAGCACATTTCAAACCAAACTGACGCCAATGGGTGAGGCAGTTGGTGAGGGTGGACAGAATAGCTGGAGTGATGGTTTTGGTGGTGATGTAGAGTTGAGTGTCGTCGGCATAGCAGTGAAAGTGAAGTCCATGGCGGCGGATGATGTGGCCAAGTGGGAGCATATAGAGGATGAAGAGGATGGGGCCAAGCACTGAGCCTTGGGGGACTCCGTGTGAGACAGGGGTGGTGGGGGATTTGTGGTTGTTTATGGCGATATAGTGAAATCTTTCTGACAGGTATGAGTTGAACCAGGAGAGGGCGGTGTCAGTGATGCCTAAGGATTTCAGGCGGCTGAGGAGGATGGAGTGGTTGACGGTGTCGAAGGCAGCACTGAGGTCCAGGAGGAGAAGAATGGTGAGGGAGCCGGAATCAGAGGAGAGTAGGAGATCGTTTGCGACTTTGATTAGTGCTGTTACAGTGCTGTGGTGGGTTCTAAAGCCGGATTGGAATGTTTCATATAGGTTATTGGAGAGGAGGTACTTCTTGAGTTGAGTTGCGATGGCTCTTTCCAGTAATTTTGAGATGAATGTGAGGTTGGAGATGGGTCTGAAATTGTTGGGGTCGTCAGAGTCAAGACCAGGTTTTTTAAGGAGAGGGGTGATGGCAGCAAGTTTAAGAGGTGGGGGGACAGTGCCAGAGGTAAGGGAGGAGTTGATGGTGTCAGTGATCAGTGGGGCGAGAGAGGTAAAACAGGCTTTGACGAGTTCAGAGGGCATGGGGTCCAGGGGGGAGGTGGATGATTTCATGGTGGAGAGTATTTTGGAGAGGTCTGCAGTGGTTATCGGTGAGAAGGTAGAGAGCCGGTGGTCTGAGGATGAAGGAGGTGTGGGTTCGGGGACCGGGGTTGAGGCAGAGGAGGTTGCAAGCTGGTTGTGGATGTTTTCTATTTTGGAGTTGAAAAATGAAATGAGGTTGTTGCATTTCTCCGGGGTAAATGAGGATGAAATGTTGTCGGGGGGCTTGAGGAGTTTATTTATGTTGGAAAACAGGGTGCGTGGGTTGGAGGATCCAGAGTGAATGATGCCAGAGTAGTATACTGAACGGGCTTTGTTTAGTGCTGATTTGTAGAGGTTTGTGTGCTCTTTGTATGCGAGACCGGTTTTCTTGTGGAGTCGTTCTAGTTGTCGCAGTTGTTTTTTTAATTTGTGAAGTTCCGGGGTGAACCAGGGAGCCGAGTGAGTGAAGGTGACAGTTTTGGTTTTCAGGGGGGCCAGTTTGTTGAGGGATGAAGACAGTGTGCTGTATTAGATGTTGACGAGGTCCATGGGGGTTGGATTTGCAGGAAAGGTGAGGCTGGAAAGAGTGTTTGATATGCAGGTGGAGAGAGAGACTGGGCAGATGAATTTAATGTTGCGGAAAGTGATTGTGCTGTCCTGTTTGAGTTGGGGGGCGGGAGTGTCAACGACAAGTGTGATGGCCAGCTGGTCAGATATGGAGAGGTCAGTGCTGGAGATATTGTGGATGTGGAGGCCAATGGAGCAAACCAGGTCTAAGATGTGTCCATGGTTGTGGGTGGGAAAGTTGATGTGTTGGGTGAAGCCGAGGCAGTTGATAAGGTCCAGAAAGTCCATGGCATATTTACAGTCCGGGGAGTCAATGTGTAGGTTGAAATCACAGAGAAGTAAAACAGATGGTGAGATTGAGGAGAGTGCGGTGATGAATTCAGAGAGTTCTGGTAGAAATGATGGATTGGGTTTGGGGGGGCGTTAGATGATTGCAATGATGAGAGGTTTTGGGCCGGGTAATTTAAAAGCCTGTCTGTCACCTTTCCTGTTTCTTCTAGTCATTGACTGGATTATGAAGACCATCACAACAGGAAGCAAGACCGGCATACAGTGGACCCTCTGGAAACAACTTGAAGACCTCGACTTCGCTGATGACCTGGCTAGTCTGTCCCATAATCACAAGCAGATGCAAGACAAGACTACAAAACTGGCAACAACATCCCTTGGAACAGGCCTCAGGATAAACAAGGAGAAGACTAAACTGATGAGGATTAACACCCCTACCACCAACCCTGTCAATATAGATGACAGACCCATTCAGGAAGTTGACTCCTTCACCTACCTTGGTAGCACCATAGACCATCAGGGGGGCACAGACACCGATGTCTTGGCCAGGGTAGGCAAAGCCAGAGTAGCTTTCATTATCCTGAAGAACATCTGGGCCTCCAAAGAAATAGCAACATCAACTAAAGTGCGCATCTTCAACACTAATGTCAAAAGCATCCTTCTCTATGGTTCAGAGACGTGGAGAATGACGAAGAAGACGTTACAGATGATCCAGACCTTTATAAACACCTCTCTGAGACGCATCTTTAAAATCCGGTGGCCAGAAAAAAACAACAACAAAGAGCTGTGGGAGAGAGGAAGCCAGGAGCCAGTAGCAGAACAGATCCTGAGATGAAAATGGGGATGGATAGGCCACACACCGAGAAAACCCGCAGATAGCATCACACGGCAGGCCCTGACCTGGAACCCCCAGGGGAAGCGGAAGAGAGGCCGCCCCAGGAACACCTGGAGACGGGACACAGAGGCGGAGCTGAAGAGGCTTGGATCCAGCTGGGTGGAGGCGGAGAAGAGAGCCCAGAGCCGTGCTGGGTGGAGAGTCGTCGTCGATGGCCTATGCTCCAGGCCGGAGGAACGGGCATAAAGAAAGAAAGAAGAATTTAAAAGCCAGGTGTTCAAAAGATGGAGCAGCAGGGATGGTGAGAGGGCGAGGTTGGAGGTCTTGTTGGTAGATGGCAGCAATGCCCCCTCCTCTGATCTCAGAGCGTGGGTTGTCCAGGTAGGAAAATCTAGCAGAGGTGGTTTGGTTTAGTGAAAAATAATCCAGGGGTTTTTGCCATGTTTCATTAAGGCACAGGAGGTCAAGTTGTTGGTCGATGATGAATTAATTGATAATGAGACTTTTATTGTTGAGGGATCTTGTGTTGAAGAGGGCGACTTTTACGTGCTTTTGTTTTGAAATTGATGGGGCGGAAGTAGGAATTGGACGGAGGTTGAAGGTGTTCACTCTGGTTGCGTTCTGATGACGTGTGTTGTTGTGATGACACGGAGAGGAAGTGCGGGAGCCGGTGGGTGAGCTGTGGTCAGACCACAGCGCTGGGATGAAGTTTTTAGCGGTGGAACTGTACATAAACATGCGGCTGGACCCTCGACGAATGTAACGGGGACAGAGGAGAAGTCGAGAATTTTTTAGAGTCGTGATGAGTTCTAGGGATGTCCCGATCCGATATTGATATCGGAAATCAGTCCGATATCAGCCAAAAAAGTGAATATCGGATTTTATCGGACTGAATCTAAAAACTCTGATATAAGTGCTCCGATATAAGCTGTCCATTTACCGCTCCAGGACTTCTATAATAGGTGACTCTGGTTTGATCACACTCCAACACAGTAGGTGGTAATGCCCCTTAATTAACGTTGGTGCCGGCCGCGGAAGAAGAGCGTCTCTGATCCAGCATGCACAGCCCACGTGATCACAACAACGACAACGTGTGTGCCTGCAGCAAGGTGTAGTGATGTCGGCTGTGTGGAAGTATTTTACCGTAAACTCGGACAAAGACGTTGCAGCTAAATGCAACATTTGTCAGGCGCAAGTGTCCCGTGGAGGGACAGAACCGGGAAGGTTCAATACAAGTAACCTCATCGCACATTTGAAAAAACACCACAAAAAAGAACATGAGGATTTTCGCGAGAGCAGCAAGGCAAAGCAACAAGCCTCTGGCTCGCTTCAGCAACCCACGCTGGCCGAAAGCTTTGCAAGACGTGACAAACTACCACGGGACAGCAAAAAGGCAATGGCCATAACAGAAAAGATGGCCCAGTTTATTGTGCTTGATGACCAGCCCCTGTCGGTGGTGAGTAATGTCGGGTTTAAACGCTTAATGGAGCACCTCGAACCTCGCTACATTATTCCTAGCCGCCACTACATTGTAGACAAAACTATACCCCGGATGCACGAATAGGTTAAAAAGTGTATTGCCGCACACTTGGAGAAGGCAAATGCTATAAGCTTCACCACCGACATCTGGAGCTCAGACCATCGTCCGCTGTCTCTGTTGAGCCTGACTGCGCACTGGGTGGACACTGACTTCACACTGCAGAGAGCAGTGTTACATGCACGTGAATTCAGGGGATCGCACACAGCTGATGCAATCACGCACGCCATGGAGGAGATGCTGCATGACTGGAAGATTGAGAAAAATAAGGTCCATGTCGTTTTAAGAGACAATGCTGCTAACATGAAAAAGGCAATGAATTAGCTAGGTGTGTCAAGCTTAGGATGTTTTGCTCACACTCTTCAGCTTGTAGTCCATGAAGGGGTCTTGTCACAGCGAGCTGTAAGTGATGCACTAGCCAACGGGAGAAAAAATAGTGGGCCACTTCAAACATTCCCCCAAGGCTTATTCAAGCCTTTGTTGGGAAAAATAACCTGCTGAGTACATCACATGTACATTATAAATATAGCTAACTCCTACCCTAGCCTGATGAGCACATCACATGGACACATTACAATATAGTCAACTCTTGCTCTAACCCAACGAACACAAACATGATAATATATAGTCAGGTCAAGGCCGGAGCTGAAGGCCCCATCTCCCAGGCTGGCAGATGGTGGACACTCAGACAATGCACCAGTCATCCTCAAGAACGGGAGAGCCACATTAATTTATCACACAGGAGACATTTTTAGAGCTCTTCCCCGTTAGGAGGAACCAAGAGATACCCCTGCCTATACCAGGGGCCTGAGAGCCACATTAAATTATCACACACGAGACATTTCAGGGGGGCACTCCCCGTTTTAATTTATCACACCGGAGACACGAGGAGCTCTCCCCCGTTACGAAGCTCTCTCAGGGCCTGGGAGCCAAGACCAAGCAAAACACACAGAACCACACACACCTCAAACGCACACACCTCATCGAGAGGAGGATACAGCATAAAAACTGTACCACACAGGGACTCTTGATCTTCTTCTGAAGCAGACCTTCCACGGAGGCGAAGCTCCGGACGAACCATCAGCGCTGATTAGGGACTTAGACATATTCGATTTCTCACGCTTTATGACTCTGTATAACCGTTGCCACTTTACTTAATAAATCCAAGGTCCTCGTGCCGACAGACTTTATTACCTCTCCGTCTCATTTTATCTGGTCCAGTAACTAGACAGACCGTTTTTCCCCACACCTTGAAGACCTGCAAATAGAGCTGAATGTCACACCAAAACGTCTCCAGCAGGATGTCCAGACACGATGGAGCAGTACAAAGTACATGATTGATAGCCTCATTCATCAAAAACGGCCACTGCATGCCTACTCATCTGAAGAAAACCACACCCTGCCAGCCATTCTAACAGCAAACCAGTAGGGGCTGTTAGAGAAGACCTCAAAGGTTCTGACCCCCTTTGAATAGCTAACAACTCTAGTCAGTGCCCCCTCTGCTACCACAGCCGATGTCATCCCCTCTGTCCATGCACTGGTACGGTTTCTCAGTAAGGAGAGTGAAGATGATCATGGGATCCTAACTATGAAAGCCACCCTTCTGGATGCAGTCCAGACGTTTCAGGCATGTGGAATCCGAGCCCCTCTACACCGTGGCAACACTGCTGGATCCACGTTATAAAGACAAGTAAGGGAATTTATGTTCAATTCTTACATTTATTTAGCCTAATCTGATGTATATGAGAAAAACTGTACTGTTTACAGTGAGTTGGTTGTAGCCTATGTGACTGTGTTGTGACTGCATAAAATAAGATTACAGGTTACAGATTAGAATCACTGTTTGGAGAGGTAGCACCGGGCCATAGGGGACAGTGCTGGGAAGGTATGGCTATAAGTCCAATGCTCCTTGGTCTCGTTTTCATTGCCAGAAAATCTCTTGGTCAAGAAGAGTACTTGAAGAATGAGCTTCGGCATCTTCTTGTGCCTCTGCTAATAATTCTAGTCGCAGGCGCTTCGCGCTTCCTCCCACATCTCCATCGTAGTCACCCTTCCCACCAGGACGGCCACCAGAACCACCATCAGTAGTCATCTCATCTCCAACCCCAAACACTGTTGAACTGAATCTGAAAAGTGAAATATATGCATCAGGCAAATAGCTGTTAAAATCAAAAATAAGAAAAGGTAGGTGGTTAGCAAGTACACTAAAATATAAATGTCACCTGGAGTTCAGATTCTCATGAAGATTCTGCAGCAGTTCTCTGCTTTCATCCTTCGTCATAGTGATGTCTCTGACCGCTGGATCAAACACTGCGGCGGCTCTAACCAGATCTGACATGGGAATTCGTTTATCCATGTTGTATTATCATGACTGTGTTTCTTTCTGTGAGCACAAATGTGTGGGGACTGGGTTTGAAAAGCTCTAAAATATACATGTTACATTATTTTATATATTTTATATTTATGCCAGGTACTTTACAAACCCGGAAAACCTGGGACATGCAAAAGCAGCGTTAAAGGCAGCGGTATGTAAAGTAGAAGAAGAGCTGAAGACCACGCCTCCACCTGATGTGACCGAGCCAGTGGACAAGACTCCATGGATGGCGGGTGCAAGCAGCAGCCTTGGCAGCATCTTTGACGAAATACAGGAGGAGAGCAGAACAGCAGCAGGTCCGTCTGACCAGATCACCACAGGGGCAATCTGTGAAATGGAGAGCTACTTCTGTGAGGCTCCGATTGAACGGAAGAGCAACTCTTTACACTACTGGAGCCTAAACCAAGCTCGACTCCCCACCATGGCAGCAACAGCAGCTAAATTCCTCTGTGCTCCCTGCACGAGTGTGGAGAGTGAAAGGCTCTTCAGCACAGCGTCAATTATCATTGAGGAGCACAGGAGCAGGCTGACAGCACAGCATGCTGAAATGCTTATCTTCTTAAAAAAAAATCTCCACATTATGCTCGGACTGCAGAAAGTGGAGAAGGAGGAGGAGGAGGAGGAGTAAGGGTAGTCAGCACTGACTGATTATTATTTGTTTTATGTTCTTGTTATTAGAGTGATATGTTTATTGTGTTTACACTCTATTCTTCAGTGAAGACTAATGGTGCGGCCACACCAACCGCGTTACTCGCGTTGGACAACGCGAGTACCGCGCCTAACCTGACGCTTGACCAGTGTGTGGTGGTTCAACGCTCCAACGCGTCAACGCGCCAACGCAGCTAGATGAGTCCATTGTCCATGCAAATGAACGGAGCGTTCCCTCTTCGTCATAACTATCAAACCAAACATCCTTCACATTCACTGACCGAACATTATGAAAGTAAAATGCACATTTCTCGCTAGAAATGTTTCCATAAACGCATTTAATGGCGTAACTATGTTACTATTTCCACCCAGAAGAAAAAAGAAAGATGTCGGCCGTATGCTTCTGTGCAAGCTCACTACTCTCTGCCAGTGACGTCGGGTCAAGCTCCACGCTGATTGGCTACCGCGGCTAAGCGTCACGCGTTGGAGCGTTGAAAGTTCAATTTTCTGAACTCCGGGCGTTGGGGCGCGTTACTGCGTTTACGTGCGTAATTACGTGCAACTGCCGCGCCTAACGCCCCCAACGCAACGCTTCAACGCTTCAACGCGTGTACCGCGCCTAGACCAATGGTTCCCTATGCAAAAATGCCGATTTTCAACGCCCCTAACGCAAGCAACGCGGTTGGTGTGGCCGTACCTTAAGAGTAATTACTACATTGTTTTGGGCACAGTCGGTCAGTGAAACTGGAGCTGTGTGAACTCTTAACTTAGAGCAGTTGGACAGTGGACAATATTGTGTTGTTTTTGTTGTTTTTGTCCCTGCCCACAGTCTTCACCACACACTGGTCAACCTGACGCTTGACCAGTGTGTGGTGGTTCAACGCTCCAACGCGTCAACGCGCCAACGCAGCTAGATGAGTCCATTGTCCATGCAAGTGAACGGAGCGTTCCCTCTTCGTCATAACTATCAAACCAAACATCCTTCACATTCACTGAGCGAACATTATGAAAGTAAAATGCACATTTCTCGCTAGAAATGTTTCCATAAACGCATTTAATGGCGTAACTATGTTACTATTTCCACCCAGAAGAAAAAAGAAAGATGTCGGCCGTATGCTTCTGTGCAAGCTCACTACTCTCTGCCAGTGACGTCGGGTCAAGCTCCACGCTGATTGGCTACCGCGGCTAAGCGTCACGCGTTGGAGCGTTGAAAGTTCAATTTTCTGAACTCCGGGCGTTGGGCGCGTTACTGCGTTACGTGCGTAATTACGTGCAACTGCCGCGCCTAACGCCCCCAACGCAACGCTTCAACGCTTCAACGCGTGTACCGCGCCTAGACCAATGGTTCCCTATGCAAAAATGCCGATTTTCAACGCCCCTAACGCAAGCAACGCGGTTGGTGTGGCCGTACCTTAAGAGTAATTACTACATTGTTTTGGGCACAGTCGGTCAGTGAAACTGGAGCTGTGTGAACTCTTAACTTAGAGCAGTTGGACAGTGGACAATATGTGTTGTTTTTGTTGTTTTTGTCCCTGCCCACAGTTGTTTCCAACATATGCTGACAGTAGAAAAATAAAGTGAACTTGAATTGTTTGCACTTTAAAATGTAATTTATTCTATTCAATTGTATAATGATGTTGGTAACCAGTGGTTATTTTGCACTTTAAATATAACATTATGTTTTTATTGGATTTGTTGAGGTAATACTCTTATGTTGAAGGTTAAAATGTATGTAACCAATTGGTTAATAATAAATGGGTCAGTTTTTCCTATACCTACTGTTGCTGACTATTGTTTTCTGTTATATCACTACAACATCAGTAACAGTAACATCACTTTATCAAGCCTTTTCTAACATTCCACACAACAAAATAAGGAATAAATATATGTATGATTTGTGCCTATCGTAATGTATTGATATCGGTATCGGCCAATACTCAAGGCTACAATATCGGTATCGTATCGGAAGTGAAAAAGTTGTATCGGGACATCCCTAATGAGTTCGGTGGAAGGAGGAATTTGGGAAATGAGCTGGCGGAGCTGCAAGGATGAGTAGCGAAGTTCCATGGCTGAGATTACCTGTTTGGTAAGTGGATTTTAATAGGCGATGTTGTATACAATAACTTGGCATTATCATGGATGAAGCTGATCATATTACACCTTGAAGGAGCAAGTGATGATCGTTTGCCATTGAGCAGAAGGCCAGTGGAGCTAAACATGCATTCCACCGGCACACTTCCTGGTGAAATGGAGAGGTAGCACCGGGCCATAGGGGACAGTGCTGGGAAGGTATGGCTATGAGTTCGCCAAAAGTCCAATGCTCCTTGGTCTCGTTTTCATTGCCAGAAAAGCGTCTATCACTTGGTCAAGAAGAGTACTTGAAGAATGAGCTTCGGCATCTTCTTGTGCCTCTGCTAATAATTCCAGTCGCAGGCGCTTCGCGCTTCCTCCCACATCTCCATCGTAGTCACCCTTCCCACCAGGACGGCCACCAGAACCACCATCAGTAGTCATCTCATCTCCAACCCCAAACACTGTTGAACTGAATCTGAAAAGTGAAATATATGCATCAGGCAAATGGCTGTTAAAATCTAAAATAAGAAAAGGTAAGTGGTTAGCAAGTGCACTGAAATATAAATGTCACCTGGAGTTCAGATTCTCATGAAGATTCTGCAGCAGTTCTATGCTTTCATCCTTCGTCATAGTGATGTCTCTGACCGCTGGATCAAACACTGCGGCGGCTCTAACCAGATCTTACATGGGAATTTGTTTATCCATGTTTTTCAGTATTCGTTCTTTGACTTTCTTCATTAGTGGTGGATCCCTGGGAGCCGCTGCACAGATTCTCTTGATACGAGCCCTGATTAGTGGTATGGGACTCAGGTTTGGACTGACGTCACTTATAATGAGAGTGAATTTTTCAAAGTCTTCCAAAAAGCTTACTAGGTTACCAAGTAGCCTGATTTCATCAGGTAGGAGGCATAACAAGGACTTTCCTATCCTCTTCAGGATTTCAGTGACTTTTGTCTCCAAACTGAGTAGGCTTCTGATCATGTTGAGGACACTGTTCCAACGTGTTGACACTGTGGTCTTTAGTTACTTTTTGTGTGTCTGTGGTTTTGATTTCTTAGTTCCCAGCTGCCAGTCCTCATCCTCGTCACTTATCTCATCAATTGGATCATTGGAATCTGCATCAATTTCATCCTGCAGGTTTTGAATCTTGGCATACATGTATGCCTCTTTCTGCTCCAACACAAATTCCTGTGCCTTGAAGTGCAGTGCGCTGACGATGTCTTTGCATTGGTAAATTAAGGCTTGGGCTTCAGGGATTTTGGTTAGAGTGTCTGTTATAAGTAAGTTGTGTTAACAGTGAGTTACTCTCTCATGGCCCAGTAACCGGGACAACTTAATCATATTCGCTGCTCCATCTGTTGTGTCAAAGAGCAAAACATTTTTATCGTTGGGAAGAAATTCTTCAAGTTATTCCCTTACAAACACGGTAAAGTTTTCTGATGTGTGACTTTGTACAGGTTTGATACAAAGTGTAAAAAGAAGGAAATGCCAGTTTGCATCTACAGTGCAGATTCTCACACCAACATATGGATATCGATGGTGAGCATCAGTCCAGCCATCTAACATTATAGTACCACTGATAATGTCCGCCAGTTGTTCTTTGACCTTGGACTTTAAACCCATGTAGACATCAGCCAGGGCTGTTGTGGCAAGGGTTCTGCTGGTTGGCAAATTAAGATGAATATTTTTGTTGTTGAACGTTTGGAAACCTTCCTTTTCTATCAATTCAAATATAAGCAGGTCTTGACACAGCCACAACAAGAGATCACGATTGACATCAAACTGGGAAGTAGCTGGGCTTCCTTTAGGAACAGTTTGTATCCAGTTTGTACGTTTATTTGATTGTTCTTTGAAAAATACTGTACTCTCCTTGTGTGCAGCTTTTGCATGAGCAAGGAAGTTTCCACTGGATGTGTTTTCTCCTAAGCTGTACACTTTTGATAACATCCCATGTTCTTTGGTAATTTCTGCCTCAAAGCAGAGTTTGCAGTAGAGTTTTTCATCAATGCGATTTTTGTTCACATACAGATCGCCCATATATGCCCAAAAATGTGGCGAAGGCTACGAGCAGCATTAACACTGTGAGGTCACCATGTCACACCAGAATCCTTCAGAAGGTATGTCCGTGGTGTGCTGATATTTTTGTTACGTCTGCATCCTTAAAGAGTACAAAAATATCCATGAAACACAATGACAAAATGGCATTAAAAGAACGGTTGCGCAAAACGCCTTAAGTGAATTCTTTTTATAATGGAAGTCATAATGGAAGGAGGGGAATTGTATCGTGCACGCTAGGGTGGAGCTTAAACTATAACTTTTTTTTTTTTTTTTTTTTTTTTTAAGTCTTACCCCCCTAATCTGTGCGGCATAATAAAAAAACACTCTATGCAAAGTTTGAACAATAAATTCTTATGTTTAGGGGTAGCTCAAGTGCCTCAAAGATTACGAAATTTATAAAAATGCAACGAATTACACAACTTTTAGGAGTATCTCTACCAATTTATTTTAAACAACACTATTTATTTTGAACACAGCAATAGTGAATTCTTGTTCAGTTTCTGACAACTAATATCAGTCTAACAATGTCCAGCAAACTCTAGATTTATTGTTTTCATGGCAGCCCGGACAGAGTCTGTTTCCTGCTATAAGGATACAATCTGCAATGGTCCTCAACAACTTGCAGCAGGAATTGCAGCTGCGTTTCATCACAGGTTAGTAATCCACTGTACTCCTGAATGAGTGCCACTCCACGTTCAGCTTGGTCATTGACAACATTAACATACTTGACTGCTTCTGTAGCCTGCTTGTAATCATCTCTGTCCTGCCACAAGTCTGGATCAACCGCGAGAAATCCATCTGGAAGTTCCATGATTCGGATCAGTTTCAAAGTTTCTAAGTTCTTGTCATTGAATGAATCCAGATCAACAGTGATTGGCTTGGAATGATCGTGCTCTTGGTTTTCTTCATTCTGCATGGCACTAACCATCCGTTTCTTGGTTGACGAACTGACCCGACTGTCGAAGAAAGCCAAGCCAACAAGTTCCTGTGACAAGTACCATAAGTGTTTGGAAAACTTGCGTGATGTTGACTTTGAAATGGCTGAATGCATTGATGAGTATTCAAGCAGTGACTTAAGTAGCAGCAGGTCACTGGAAGGAGCACCTGATGCCTGAGGAGCAGAGATCCAGGCATTCAGGTAAACACGTACTGCGAACACACACACATCACGGAACCCTCTCTCTTCTGCGGGAGTCAGTTTGAACTGAGCCTTGAACATCCGGATCTTGAGACTGTATAGAACTTTGGACATCCAACGGGCGTGGTGCATTGCATCAGATGACATGAATCGCACTCCTCGTACAGGAGCAGCACCGAGAAACACAATCACGAGTTCCAAGAATTCTTTATAGTCATCTCTTGGTAGACTCTGTTCAAGATGCTTGTTGGCGTAATCAATGGTGCTTTGCTTAATGTCTTCCACAAGACCTGCCACATGATCAGCTGCAATCCCCGGTTCATACTTTGCTGTGTCAATAAATCCCCAGTATTCCTGGAACCGTTTGAAGAGTGGAACCCCGGGAGAAGATGTGGCTCCCATACATACTTGGAACACTGCACCTATTATCAGTTCCATAATGTGGTGCCTACAAGACAGTGACAAGAGCTATTTCTTAAGCTACTGCTCTAGAAGGACACAGGCACCAGCAATCCAACCAGTGTTTGAGCTGATGGTCTCAAAGCACATAGCTCGGATGCTGTGTGCTAAGCCCCAGTCTTGAATGGCTCCGAAGACAGCAGCAGCCTGAGCCTCGCCTGTTCCGGATGGAAGCTTGGCAACTGTATGTAGCTGAGAAATTCCTTTACCTGAAACCAATACTGGCAGACGATCAACCTTCTTTTTTCCAATTAGATCCGGAATCCGTTTGCCATCCCAATGAACAACAAAGGGAAAGTTACCCTGAATCTTGGCCTTTATGTTTGCAGCCCTCTGGCCTCTGTGTGGTACTCTGTTTCGGCAAATTGAGTCTCTGTTCAGAGCAAGTTCATCAATGTTCTGCCCCAAGCTTTTGGCAGTTTGTGCTATGATAAAAGCAGCCTGACACTTTTGTGCGATCTAGAGCAGCTGCGAGTTCTGGAGTAATGACAGTTTTTCGCCCCCTCTTTCTTTTTGGTGTATGCATGGTGATGTCCATCTCTTCCCCATATTCTGCTAAGCAGGTTTCAGAATCAGATGAATTCAGCTCAGCGGTAGATGCTGTTGACTGTTTTATTTGTTCCATTTGATGACGCCTGGCAAGCATTTGCTCCTCTCTTTCGAACGCCCTTTTCTCCTTAGCAGCAAGCTTTTTATCTAATCCAGCCATCGACCCTCTTCTTCCTTTCTCTCGCTGGGCTAACAAGAAATCCTTGTCTTCTTGTAATACCGACGTCTTGGTCAGAGCATCAGCATGAGCGACATCAAAAAGATCTTCGAGCCTGGAAACAAAAGCTGACTCTCTCGCGAGTTGAGTTGGTGACGTTCGCGCTTTGTTCTTTTTCAGAAGTCGCCACACTAAAAAGTCAACTCAAGCTTAGTTTGGCAGTTTTGATGATCCCTCATTGGGATTCTAGCTTTGTGCCAAAACTTTGCTATTTCCATGATGGCAACAGCTGACGATTGTCTTATAGTCTCCTTTAGTTCGAGATGGTGATTTAGGAAGAATCCCAGAGCCATACGCAATGACGGCAACTTGCTGCCATTTAACTCGGTCACAGAGTCACCAAGGAGATACAGTTCGGTCTGATATCTTGAAACTCACTGATAGAGCTACTCCAAGGATTGGACAAACATCTGTGGTGGAGTAAAAAAATAAAATAAAATAAAAAGGCGGCTGCAGCTTTTGGGTATCAGAAACTTCACGGCCATTGAGCTACCCCTAAATATTGTTCAATTGTGCTCATATTTTGCCAGATTTATTTTTTTATGTATAGGAAAAAAATGAGAGGGTAAGAAGATCATATTTCAAAAGTTCATAAATAAGCTCCACCCTAGTTTTTTCGTTCAGCCTGGTTTCCGGTAGCGGTAAATCGCATCATGGAATGCACGCCATTGCACGGTTCTCAGCTGAGTCAGACAGACTCAGTGGAGTTAGTGCTACCGGAAACTCGACTGAACGAACTATTCGCGAACGTCACCTCTTGGCGAACTGAATCACGCGAACTGGGTCACGGAAACTAATCATTAAATCCACCACTAATACGGACCCGGACCTATGCAAGAGAGTCTGGCTGCAGACATCCACCCACACGCTCCAGACATCCACCCACACGCACTTCCGCTGCAGACATAAACATCCACCAGAACACCGGAAATCGGAGAATAAAAAATAAAAATCGGAAAATAAAATAAAAATCGGGCGTTACGTAATGTGTTTACATAAATGAACGGGCGTTAAGTAATATGTTTACATAAATGAACGCAATAAATTACGTTATAAAATCGGATAAACGCTTCCGGTTTTGGACAGAAGACTTGACACTCACTGTTGACTTTAACCATTTAACTGCCGCACCAAGAAGGCTGCTATGGAAAAAATATTGTTTTGCATTTTGTATTCCCTTGGGTTGATTATAATCAGTAAAAAATAATTCAACAGGACCCATATTTTTTATATATGGTAGAAAAAGTCAAATATTTTACCATTGGATCCAGTTTTTTTTATATTGTCAGTATTGCAAAACACACAGGAGAGAAATTGCACCTCTAACATATCTCATCACACTTTCATTGTGTGGTGGTCCAACAGCACAATTATTTTTGGGGCGAAAAATGCACATTCCTAGTTGAATACTAAGCTGGTTTGCAATTAAACATTAGAGAACAATGCAAAAGCTGGGAAACATTGGAAAACACAAGGACACATTACACTTTTGATATTCTTTATCTCAACACAACTGATCTCTGTGGTGGGGCAACAGCACCAATGCTCTTTGAGCATTAGATCCACTTTCCAATTGGAAAACAATGCAAAAACAGTTGTACAACACATTGCAAAAGACACAAACACATTTCAACAACACAAAGCATCAATGCAACAGCACCAATGCTTTTAGATCCACTTCTGGTGGTATGCTGCAAAGCATTCCTGGTTTGCAGACAAACACAGGAAAACATTGCATTTCTGACATTTCCATCTTGACACACCCTTCGGACAGAGGTTGCATCGCCCCCGCTTGTCACTGTGAAGTGGCCAATGTCCCATGTTGTCATAGCGCACATCTGGTGGGTTTTGGTCGTGAGGGTCGTGGGGTGTATTTTTGATTCTCTGGTGGGGGAGAGCTGAATGATGGTTGGCCAACTTTGGTTGCATACTTGTGGACTTTGATCAGACTGTGGGCGACTGCCAGGCGAAACCTTTTTAGACACAAGGGTTTCTCGTTCAGTACGCCACAGTCCCTTTTGTAGACCAGCCAGGAATTGGCGATGCACAAGTCAAGGATGTATCCGAAGAGGGGAAAGTACCATCTCCTTGACTTGGCTGGGGTCTTGTACAGGTGCACAAGCATGTCGGACAGATCAATCCCTCCCATATGCTCATTGTAGGCAGGGATGAGTGAAGGGCATGGGACAGCAATCTTTGCCTTAGACTCTTTGCTCCACCGTTGAAACAGGCGTTGCTCAGAAGATTGACACATTTGTTGTCAAACCATTTGACTGCAACCACTCCGTCAGCAGACATGTAATCACATGCTCCACGCCCTCTCTTCATCAGCTCTTTGTCTGTCATCAAGGGAGCTCCAATACGGTTTGGTCGGACGGTGCCAATGCACTTGACACCCAGCAATGTGTGCAGGTCTCTGACCAAGTTAAAACTGGTGAAGTAGTTGTCACAGAAGACGACAGAAAGGCGTGGCTGTGCTATGGTCTTGCACAGCGTTGTCACTACTTTTGCTCCAAAAGTAGCGTCTGCTCCTGCTCACTGAGGACAACATTGAAAAATGTGGATGCCCCTTGGTACATCAGCAGGTTGTGAATGATGCCAGATGAACTGGCTTGGCAGAACATCTTGAAGCCCCATTTATCTGGCTTGTTTGCAATATATTGGCGAAGACTGCCAGCCCTTGTGCCTTTATATGCGACCATGACTTCATCCACACTGTGTTTGTAAGTGGATGGAATCAGAAGGCATTGCTCTCGAAGCATATCAAAGAGGGGACGGATTTTGGATTTTTTACTGGAAGGGTGTCTGTACAGCCTCAGGGGGTTCAAATCTTGAAACCGGAGCCTCAAATCCCTCAATGTCTTCATGCTTCCAGATGATCTCTTTTCCTTTGTTTGGACCTGAGGGCGAACTTGGGTCAGGGGTATCCCCCGTCTCCTCCAAGGAAACTGTTTTAGGGCGCTCTTTCCTTTTCTGCTTTTTTTGAGAGGCGGCTGTGTAGTGGAGCTGCTTGTTGAGGGAGCCTCTTCTTCCAGGGATTCAAAAAGACTGTCACCAGCAACTTCTGCTGGTGTGGGATGATAATCCGGATCCTCTATTAGGTCATCATTATCACTCAGATCAGCATCAGAATCTTCAGGATGTTCTGGTACAAGGGCCAGGAGAGTGCGTTGTCTTGCACCGTAGAAACTCTTAGCATCCATCTAGTATTTTAAAAACAATTTAAAAAATGAAATAACAAACCACATTATTCTTCAATGGTATTCATTAGTATACCAGCATCTTTCATTTGGTTAAATTGGAAATAGTTGTGATAGTTAGTCCCGATTTATTTTTAGATATTTACCACATTTATTTTGAAAACAACTCAGAAAGTGTCAAAACTACATAATTAAAGGTCCCATGACATGCTATTTTATGTATTCTTTAATATAGGTATTAGTGGGCAACTAACACAGTATTCAAAGTCGTTCCCGAAATTCAGCCGTGGTGCAGAGTTACAGCCACTCCGAGCCAGTCGCACATTGAGCTTCGCCCAAATGCGCTGTTTCGGTGGGCGTGTCAAGGAGGAGGGTGGGGGTGTGGCCCTGAGCAGGGTGGGGGTGTGGCCCTGTACAGGGTGGGGGTGTGGCCCTCACCAGCTTGCAGCCACGTGCGCTCTGTTTACATCGCAATGGCTCGTAGAAACCCAGTCGTTCAAGCCTTTCAGTTTGACCCAGAATCGGATCCGGATTACGAATCACCTGAAGAAGTTGGTTCTCAGCGGCTACAGCAGGACGTCTCTGAATGGTAATTGAAAATATTGTGTCTGGATACGGTACTTTAGTTGGTTTGTTTATGCATGCGGTTAGTTATTATCATGTGCTAACGCTAGCCTACGTTGTTGGCTTTCAAAGTTGCTGATTTGCTATCGTTACGTTATATTAGCATCTATATCAGTCATCTTTGTAGTTTAGAGAAGTCACTGGCTCATTTAATGGGTTAATTTCAACCTATATTGAAGTCATGTTACACATAACCCATGATTTACTCGTGAAGATTTACGTCTCACATCAGCTTGTCCACTGTCATATGTATAGCTATAGACACTTACCAGAGCCACTATAGTCAGACCTCTGCCATTATTACATCTACCTTTATTTTATGGATAGGTGCCGTTGTGGAAAATGTGCGACCATGCCCACAGAAGAGGAGAATATTTGCTGCATGGAGATACCGCAGGTGGCACTCTCCACTAAATTGGAAACAACTTTGTCTCTTCATTTGACACATAATGCATAAAAATAAAACTTACCCTTTCAAATTCTAATTAGGTTACTAGAAGACTACGGGAGGTCGAACTACATCCAACGTGTATGGTTGACCATCCTGGATTGGAGCCGGTCTGCCTAAATGTTTACTCTATTCAGAATGCCAGCCAAATATATAGAGCCGACTATGGTCCTCTAAATTTGAGAAGAATACACAAGTAAGTTATGCATTGTTACAGAATTTAATAAAATAATGAAGTTGTTCTCAATCTTGTGCCTAATTTTGTGAAGATGTATTTATATCCAAGCTAAAAAAAACTACTTAAATAGTTACAGAACAAAACCAGCCATAGGAGCATAGTAATATTTATTTCATAACAAAGCAATGATAAATCTGCAAGACTTATTCTCTGACTCAATTGTTCAGTCGCTACAGGTATCTCTCCTATCGTTCCTTTGTGAGCTGGTGCTGGGGCCACCTGGACGCCGTATCCGGGTTGTCATTCCAGCTTGTGTGGTCCTGCGTATCCGCTCCGAGTTTCCTGCTGAGGAAGGCCACTATGTTGGTTTTAAACATCCCCCGTTTGAACCTTGACACAAGGCTGCTGATGACCGCCTCCTTGTCAGGCTTCTCATACTGTGCCGTTAGGGGCTCTGGAACAGGGATCTCCAACAGGGCCTCGGTGTATGACGTATGGTTGGGAAAGACTTCCTCAAAAATTACATCAATGATGTCATCAACGTAACCTGTATTGTAAAACATGTTTTCTTTACAAATTGGTTGGGTCTTGTGTTACTGTGTTTTTGTATTTATTTGATTTTCATCAAGAGAAAAACATTTTAGAAATCCAAAATGTGTGTCGTTTGAATTTATTTGAACCCTTACCAAAGGTCTGCTGTGTTTTTTGCGGTTTAGCTCTGCACTCTCCCTTCCTAGCCTTTGCAAAGGACATTTTATAAATCGGTACTCCTTCCTTTGTTTCGGCCTGTGGTCGGTCCACATTGTGATTAGAATGCATAGCAGCCAGGTAGAGTCTGGAAGTACAAGACAAAACATGTTAATATTGACAGATATTTTAGGCTACAATTCCAAAAAGTATTTAGTAAACAAACTTTCTTTAACCTGCACAGCATTCCAATAAAGGGAAAGACAACATTTTTGGGGGCAAAACGAAGAATAACCGCATGGAAAGCCTCCAAAGATTAAGTTTGGTGGTGGGGGCTCAGTTTTGCAACATCCTTCAGCACCCTTTTATTGGTCAGCAACTTCTCCAACTTGGAGAAAGTTGGAGTTGCTGCAGACAATAAGAAATATGATATTAGAAAACCATTACCCATACAGTAAAGAATACTACAACCATGTCCTCTGGTAAATTTCTGAAAGCCACTAAATAACTGTAGTTGTATGTTCACTGTTTTGACATTTAGCCTGTCTATTGGTGAAATACCTGCTTGAAGCCATTTACTCCGGTCACTTGTCTGGCGGATCGCATGCTCGCACTTGGGGTAAAGAGGATCTTCATGTACATGGACATCTCGAACATGGTTCAGGATCGAGGTCCACTTTGCGATTCTCTCTGGCCCGGAGTTTGAGCCTGCTGCAGTCCAGTATATGTGGTTGTTGATGCTCTTCATCCACTTCTTCAGTTTCTCACCGTCTTTCTGCTTACTGATTGCCAACAGCTTCTTTGAAATACCTACAATGAGAGCAAAGTACTTTCCACTTAGTTGAGATACTCATAAACTGAGTGATTACTCGATTGTAGCATTTGATAATTTCAAAGCATTTCTTACCATTTACTCAGTGTCACAATTTTAAAATGAAGGACCACCAAATGGGAGCTTTGCGCAAGCTTCAAAACATCAGGTCCTTCTCACCAAAAGGATATCACTAACAAATCAAAGAAAGGAAAAGGCTGGAGAAACATACCTTTTGCAAAGTGCCAGACATCGTAGTAATGGGTTATGTTTCTCTCCCTGAGGAACTTCTGTACTTGAGGATGACGATCAGTGACAATGCAGTCAAGGTGGACGCCACGCGACTCCAGTAAGGCTAAACTCCTCTTCAGTCCCTCCTTCTCCATATGGGTGCTACCACCAACTTCGTTGCTCTGTTAACACAGAAAAAATATATATTAATAGAATATGCATGTTAGACTTTGAAATTACAACCAATAACCCCTTTACAATATCCATTTTGACAACTCACCTGGACCAACTGAATGTCCACAATGGTCTTAGTATGGAGATCCATCATTGTGTAACTCCCATACTTTGCAGAGTGACCTATTTTGGTTCAAATAGGGAAATTAGTGTAGTAATCACCCTCCAATACTTTGGTATTATGTCTGACTTTATTTAGGTCACTTCTTTTAACTTCAAACAATATTGAACACTTGTATAAAATGCACTATTTCAGTTAGGTATCAATACCTGGAGAGTCAGCTCTCATGTCACCACCAAGTATCACCATTTCCTCTTGACTTAGCCGCTGCAGATTCAAATCATTTAGGACTTTCCACTGGTGAATAACTGCTGGTTCAATGAAACTTTTGGCATGGCGGCGAAATGTTTCATACCGAAACAACTGTAGCTTCATTGCCTTGAAGACCTTTTGGTGTGGGGGATAAATAATACATGTAATTAGATCTATATTGAAGCAATTCACAGTCACACATTTACAGTTCCACATCATTTACCTTTTCGATTTTTAGGAAAGATGCACCACTCAGGTACACAGCGGCAGAAAGGTGCAGATTTCCAGCTGGCGTGCTCCCAAGGATAGGCTGGCTATTCCAGCGTCTTCCGAATGTGCAATGGGGGCACTGCTGCTTCACAGACAGGAATGTCCCCAGCCTTTGGGTTGTAACTTCACATGCCCTCGTGCAGACTGGACATGCATTAAACAATTCCATGATGCAGCTCTCGTACACCATGTATTTCTTGCCGTTGGGTGTTGCAGTGGATGAATCTTCTCTATATCAAACCACAAACAAAGGGAAACGCTTTGTGTTAAACTGATTGAGCTTTCACCTGGACTGTACCTTAAACCATCACCCTGTTTTCAGCTAGTTTAATTATTTGCATGCACATAATCCTGAAGGTAATGCTATAAACAACAACAGCCTCACCGAGATTAATACTTTATGTTTAGAATGCCATACAATTTATAGAAATTATGAAAGTTCTCAAGAGCCACACATATATCTTCACACTCAGTAACTTACGACTTTAGTGTAGAGTCTAACAATGCTGTGATGGAGTCAGAAGGATCATAAGTGGAATCCGGTCCATTAGAAGCTTCCAATAAAGAGCTGACCTCCAATGGATTGTCCTCCAGCTCTTCCTCAAGGTCTACCCGAGGTCTTTTGGATGGTCTTCTTATTGGTGTCGATGACAGGCACAAAGGGTCTGCATTCGATGTGCCAACACCGAAATCCTTGCAGAACACAGTTGCCTGGACACCTGTGCAAACAATGAATTTTACTAAGGCAAGTCAAGTAATGAAAAAACACATAATGCAAGCAAAGAGAAATGCCAGAATAAAGAACACTAGTAACTACATCAAAAGTAAATGTACTCAAGGTGGAAAAGTAGATACCTTCACTTTTAATGTGGGTCTGCAAAGTCCTAAAGGATAGCTGTGTGCCTTCAGTACGCGTTTTCAAATGGTCCGTCTGGCATGCAACATCCCTTGAGAGAGGCAGCTGAATGTAAACAGTCGATGTGCTGGCCTGTGTAGAGGAAACAAGATCCAATTAGTACTCGATTATTAACCTGCTAACAACCCATTGATTTGAAACTGGCGTGAAGGGGAGAACATGAGTGGGCCTATGTATTTATGAAAATACCAACATTGCATTGCATTGCTGATACCTAAGTTACCAGCTCCATTGCCGAGGAAATAGTCCCTCAAAATGCGATGATTCATGCGATGGAAGGTTACTTTTATTTCTAACTTTATTAATTTATGCCTGTTGCCGTGCGGTAGCCTAGCACGAGCGAACAAGAAGGACTGAATGAAATGTGTTGTAAACTGTCTCCAATGATATAGAACACCAAGGCTAACTTGGGAATCAGGCCCTGTGTCTCACGCTAGAACTACTGCGTCACTTAGCTGTTAAAAGACAGCTGTATTAGTTTGTAGTAAAGTGAGCATTAGCTAAAGCCACATTCTAAGGGGAACAAGCAAGGTAATCATACACAGTAAAGCCAGAACATGATACAGCGTTAGTGTACTTACTTGTCCGCGGTTTGTAGCTGAGGCAAGGAGAGTTGGTACTGATCCAGGCTTCATTTTCAGAAGTTCAGCAAATCCAGCTTTGTATTGTCCCAAGTTGATGAAGCAGTCGTCGGGGAAATGTTTGGCGCACACAAACACACATTTCGCAATTCGTATCGGCGCATTTCCAGCGAAAACAAAATGAACCCACTGGTTCCTCAGAGACTCGGATGAAGGAGCTGCAAATGTAGGCCTACTTAGTTTGTCACTTTGACATCCGAACACTGAGCACCTGCCATTCAATTGTTTGGGAGCCATGATATCTCTACACTCCAGGCAAAGACAGCGTGGCGATGTTATGGTCTCTAGCTCATTGTCTCATTGGCGGGCCAACGTCTCTGGGCGGGCCAGGCAGAGTAAGGGGAGGAGCTGAGATTCCTCATGACGTCATGAGCACAGATTTCCAAATCAGCGCGCTTGAGCCTCCGTTTTTTCAAAGGCGAGCAGAACAGCTAGTGCTCGTTTTACACCAAACGCAAGTTTTAGCCACTGGGGGACCATAGGCAGGCTAGGGGAACTCATATTTATGTTAGAAAATCTCATAAATTGAGATTTTCATGTCATGGGACCTTTAAGAAATTTATTTTGGCGCATTTATGTTGGAATAACATTAAATGTTTAGTATTTAAAGCAATGACAGATAAAAGGTTTTGATTTCATAGAACATTGTTCATTATAAATGAGATTAGCTTAATTTTTCTATGTCTACCATAAAAATATTTAACACGTAAAAGAGTTTATTTTGCGGAATAATTTAACAACATTCTGTTCAGTAAGCTTTCTTATACTATAATATGTTGAAAAAATGTACCTATCTTTTCAATTTTTTTATCAAAAGCCGTCCACATGTTGGGAGTTATTTTCTCGTTTGGGATTTCCTGTTTTGAGTGAGACTTAAAAGGCGTACTATTGGAAAAAACAGTGACACCTAGTGGCGGTCTTTGGGATAACATACCTCAACCGAATGGTCGAGATGACTCAATCAGGTTGAATTAAGTTAAACATTCCTATCAATAAGATATTGTGACGTTAAATGAGCTCCATTTAATATTTGATAGGACACAAACTCATACTTGTATTGTAAAGCTGAAGGGCATCAAAGATTGAGGCTAATAATTATTTTAAATACAGCAACTATGTATGAGTGGACAGGAATAATTGGAACAATTCCTTTATAGCTTCACCTTTTCTGACATATTTATATTAGGTCTAGCTATGTTACATTCTGTTTTCTTAATATCATAAGGTTCGACTGTGCTAATGTTATTAGCACTTTTGCATTCCTAAATTCTTACTCTGAACCATCATTCATTTAATATCTGGCTCTAATTGTCTATAATATTGTCTTCCCTTGTGCTGCTGGACCACCTTATTTGCCCATTTTTAAATACGACAAACTCAAGTCTGTTTTAACATACGGTAGCTCTGTGTGTAACCAAAGTGAATAAGTAAAGTCATACAAAAAATCAATACATTGTAAAAGTTTTAACACTTTATTCAGAACACTCAACAGATAACCGAACTCAGAACCTCAACAAAGACACACACACACACACACACACACACACACACATTTTATGTACTTTATTTGATTCCACATTACAAGTTAATATCATTTTAGGAACCAAATGTGATGAATTATCCAACAACTATTTGACCAACAAACATCTTGTTATGGGAGTGCATCATTAAGGGTACAGGAAACATCTCCTTTTCCAGATGAACATGCTCCCTATAACAGTTGATATTGAGCAGTACTTAGCTAGCTGTCTGGCCCTTCTTTTACTTAGTCCACAGATGTTAAGTCCACTGACCACCAGCCTATGCACATGGCCTAGACTGCCAAAGACAAGAACAATGAGGACACATTTATAGCCACAGCTTTCAATGGCAGATGTTGGAGGATGGTATTTCAGTTTTTTTGTACAATAGGATTCCTCCATGAACAGGTCAAAGGCACAGGCTACTTCAAAGAGTCTGACTATTTCTTTCTCTTTTGATATGCAAATGATGTCTGGTGTGTTGGGAATTCCTGAAAAGCAGTTTGTGGATGTGTTAAACCAGTGGGACTGGACAGAGGTATGTTTATATAGTTGTTCCTGAGGAGCACAGGGGATCTGGGCAGCGATGAGGTCCACCAGTCTGTCATGTCTGGCAATATACAGTCCTTTGTAGGAAGGGCAACTGTTCATGATGTGGGCTACTGACTCCAGATGTTGTGGTGGGTCATGTAGCATGCATAAGGGGGAATGAATAGATGGAAACCAGAGGGAGAGATTGTATTTTGTGGGGAGAACCTGTAGGCGTGCCTTCACACAGAAGATGAGTATCTCATCACTGATGGTGGCATTATTGTAAATGGCATGTGATATGGAGTGATCTGCACAGGTGAGTTTGGCTAATTTTCCTTGAAGTTTAAGGCTGGACCAGTACTCCATATTGTGGCCCCTTTGGATGGTAAGAAGGGTTTGCCTGGATGTTGATGGTAACAGGAGGTGGGTGATGTTATTGTGTTGCAGCCTGGCTTGCACTGTGATTGATGGGTCATCCACCACTGCATCGGTGACCTCTACTGGTTGGTGGTTGGAGGTCCATTTTAGCTCGGTGCCTGTCCTCCAGCACAAATCATTCAGGTCACGCCAGTCTGATGACACACCAAATCCCTGTGCCTGGGTATCCAGCTTGCCACTGCTCTTTCTTCTGAAACCCAGGAAGTTATCCTCACCACTGCCTGCACAAGCCACTTTGCGTTTCTTAAAGTCCAGCAGTTATGATGCTCTTGCCAGGTGTCTTACACTGTTGTCATCACAGTTTAGCATATTGACTAGATGTGACTGTTACGACCCAGGGTCGTATGTGTATTTTGCAGCGTTGTATGGATGTCGTCTGTGCTGTGGATCCTCCCGGCCTGAGGGTGGTGTTAGCACCCTTAGGCTCTCTCCCTCTCCAGGTGCTGCTCCTCCCGGCCTGAGGGTGGTGCTACCACCATTGGTGTTTCTCCAGGTGCTGGCTGTTGATTGGTGCAGGGGCTGGAGGAGCTGCTATAAATGGCCGCCGCTGGAGACAATCATCCTCCTTTTCTTGACCCTGCTCCCAACTGCACCAGGCTTACCATGTGGCATTATATTGTATTGTATTGTGTTTTGTTATGTTAAAACTTAAGCAGTCCAGGTAATCGTAGGGGTGAGTAGCTTGTTTGGTTTATCGTTGTTTTCTCCTGTTTACCACATAGGGAGTCAGTGAGAATCCTGTGAACTTTGCTTTCTTTGGTTTGTCGGTTAGGGAAGTTAGTTTTGGGGTTAGATTGTTTTGTTTGTTGTTTTGGCTATGCTCACCCCGAGTCTCCATCAGTTGAATAAATCAACTTATGCTGGACTGCAGCCCTGTGTGCCTGGTCGTCCTTGGGAGTGGGAAAAGAGGGGAGCACCATTCGTTATGTCCGGTTCCCCTAGGCCGGTCGTAACAGTGACTGCCTTGCTGCTGTGTACTCCCACATACAGTTTGGAATGCCAAGCCCACCGTCCTGTTTCTTCTGGAAAATAAAACATTGTGTAGAATGTGTGTTGAGGCCCAGCCATTTCCTTACAACTTGCACAGTTTTATTGTCCATTGTGCGCAGATCTTTTTGTGGGATATGAACATTCGCGAAAAGATGTTGTATTTTGGCGAAGGCTATGGCTGTGTCCCAATTCCTAGGACGCATCCTTCGAAGCCTGCACTCGAAGGATGCGTCGACGCAGATTGCGTCACAGCAACGCGCCAAGTGCTGTCCCAATTCCAAGGGTCCTTCAAATGCGGCCTACGAATGCAGCCTTCTTTTCCCGGATTTGAAAGATGCATCGGCTGTATCCTTCACGGCCCAACGTATCCCAAGATCCTTCACGGCCCAACGTATCCCTCCCAAGATTCATTGCGCACTCAATCAATGGAGATGGCGGAGAATGGCGATTTAAGTTCTGCATTTAAATGTAAGTATTTGGTTTCTAGTCACTCGAGTATTTAACGATACAAATGTTAAAAGAAACAAGGGCCCTTAACTTTTTTCATTAAAGTAATAGGCAATATAAGTAAGGTAACGTTACAGTTAGTGACGCTGTAACGTCAACTAAGAACACCCGTTAAGCCCTATAGTTTCAAATTTAAGAGGTTAAAATGGTTATATTTACCGAAATTGTGTCGATTATATCGATAATTTGCTATTCTGTAACGTTAGATAAATGGACCAACGCGAACACAGGTTGTGGACCCTGGTTTTCAGACCGTAACGTTACAGACGTTGGGATTGATTACACAGTTAACTTGGTTATTTTGCTATTTAAGCTGCTTTTGTTTGGTAGTGTAAAGCAAAACTAATTCTAACATTTGGTTTTGGTTTAGGGAGCCAGCAGCATACTGCTCGATTTATTCTATTGTGGGGGGAGAAGGATGAGCTGTTCACCGGGATGAAATACTCAGCAAGTGTGGCTTGGGGGTAAAGAAACAATTGTTTATTTATATCGTAAGTTAGTTTATAAAAATTATTATAGGCCATTTATATATCTTCATTTGACCATCTTTTAAAGGTTAGTTAAATTAGCCCTCATTAAACAGCAGGACGGATACAACATCCCCAGAAATCGTTTACTACGATGTCCTATTTTGGGTTATTAAAGAAAGAAAGAAAGACAAAAAAAGTCACAGCTCGCATCAGTACTAGACAGCACTAGAAAAACCCACAAAGAAAAAGGGTGTTTTGACTTCTACTGGTTGTCTTATTATTATTATGGGCTTCATATAGGATGAGGGCTAATTTAAATGTAACCTTTACAAGATGGTCAAATATATATATTATAAATGGCCTATTGTTAACATGGGCTATTAACATGATTGATAATGTGTCTCTTGTTTTCTCTGATTAACAATGTCTCTGTGTTTAGGACAATTCTGGAGGAAATAGGCCTGCAGGGTAAGGTGACTCCCCCGCAGGCAAAGAAAAACTTTTGCTGAAATTTGTTTTGATACTGCTCTTGTTAACTGCCATGATTGATTTCCTCTGCCTTAGGATTGCAAGTATCCTGGGTCAGGAGAGGGGGTAGGTGGGAAACCCACTGCTGCCACTTGGCCCTGGTTTGTCCCCATGGATAAGGTATTGGATTGGGACAGAGGCATTCCACCAACCCCCCTGTCCTAATTGCATCCATCCCTGAGAACACACCGGGGCCAAGTACAGCAGTGGTGGATCAGGAGGTGGAGGACAAGGATCAGGAGGAGGAAAGACAGCGAGGGCCAAGGTCCAGAAAGAGGGACAGAGAAGAAGACATGTTCCAGAGTCGCTCACTATCTTCCGAAAAGGACTCAAGATTCACCTGTTCAGAGTTCACCTCGACTGCATAGCCACCCTCCCCCTTCTGGCCACCATTGTACACTGTGTTGTATTGTATTGTATTATAGTACTTAACTGTGTAGCAACTGCAGTAGCTGCTATCATGGCTGTAACACGGGGAATGGGTTAGCCTAGCGATTGTGGTACTTGGTTCTATGAACATCCTTTCTGTACCGACAGCGATATATTGATGCACTTCTTATGACAAATGTACTTATTGTAAGTCGCTTTGGATAAAAGCATCTGCTAAATGCCCTAAATGTAAAATGTAAATGTTCCAGTTAATAAAAGAGGACATGAGGCTACAAAGGGAGGCAGAGGAGAGGAAAGCCCAGGAAAGCAGGGAAAGAATGGATAGGTTTTTCTCAATTTTGGAGCGTTTATAACTTATGTTCTGTTATATTTAACACATTGTTTATTATTATTTACATATTTATTGAAACTAACTTATTTAATTAACTATTTAACTAACTTTTTTGATTAACTATTTATTAAAACCCTTACTAACTTTTTTGTATTGACTAATGTATTCGTATATAACTTATAAAACATATATACAACAATAAAACTATTTACAACAAACATTCATGTGACTATTTACAACAATTATTATAAAACTACTATATACAAAACATAATGATCAATAATAATTGTTGTTGGTTTCTTTTTTTCGCGCTGTCCGGTTTAACTTCTGTTTACTAACAGGTCAGTTCAGCTGTCAGGGTTGCTAGGTGACAGGAGCAGCGTGGTCACGCAAGTGAAAGGGCGGTAACGGTTTGTTACGTAAACCAGAAATGTTCCGTAGGCTAGACCGTCCCATTTCTTCGGCCTTCGGAGTGTCCTTCGCGGTCTACGAAGGCCGCATCCTTCGAAGGACACGGTCTACGAAGGATGCGTCCTATGAATTGGGACACAGCCTATATCTCTGATTGCATGGACTTTCAGAGTAGCTGGGAGAGGTGAAGTGTCAATCAGGTCCAGTCTGCTAATAAACTGCTGAACCAGATTGGTCACTTGTTGGCTCCAATCTCCCGCGATGTTGAATTTATGCCCTAAGTAGGTGTAGCTTTCTTGTCTGGCATACACTCTGAGTGGCTGGCCTAAGATGGTGAGGGAAGGAGGTTGGTCAGTCTTGGCTCTATACCAGCGGTTGCCTCCGCTCCTCCTCTCCCAAAGCACTGCACATTTACTCTGTCACACACACACACACACACACACACACACACACACACACACACACACACACACACACACACACACACACAGCAATGTCAATGAGTGTCCACCCAGCGACCCAGGAACATGTCGTTGACTCGAAGATCCTCCTCAGCTGTCATGTTAAGGAAGACCTCCATGTCTTCCTTGAAATCAAAAGGTGAAGAGCAGGGGATACTTTTCTTCTTCATCATTTGAAAAACGTATCCTTTCCAGGAGCTCCTGCTGTTCTGTTGCATCCATATTCTGAAACGCGGGCTCGACCACCTTCCCCCTGAGCAAACCTGCATTCTGACGCAGCCAGGCAACTCCAGCCACGATGTTGTTAAGTGGCCCTTGTTTAATGGAAAATGAAATACCACCAAGTTGGAATCATTTTATATTCAATTATATTATTTTTGCAACCAGTTAGTTACTTAAACTAAGACTTGGAACTGTAAGGTTCTACACCCAGGACTGCAGACAAGCCCATCCAGATAATAACACATCAAATTAGGCAGAGGTGTCAAAAGTATTAACATTCATTACTCAAGTAGAAGTATAGATACTAGCGTTTAAAAATACTTCTGTAGAAGTTTAAGTATCAACTCAAGCTTTTTACTTAAGTAAAAGTATAAAAGTACTGGTTTCAAAACTACTTAAAGTATTAAAGTAAAAGTAATGCAAGGGGAAACAAATACCAGTAAGGGCAAAAGCTTTGGCCGTGCCATAGGGGCCTATAGAATTACAATCATCTTTTCTGCCAAGTATGCTCACACATACAAGGAATTTGGTCTCTGCATTTATCCCATCCGTGAATCAGTGACACACACACAGAACACCTCTATAGCACACTGCCCCACTTCCCCCCAAAAAACATTTTTCTAAAGGCCATCCAATGACTATAATGTTAATGTTGAAAAAATTGGGATGCACCTGTTTCAGACACATTTATGCCCATTGAAAATGAACGCATATTAGTACAATGCAAATACATTAAAGAACCATGTATGTGTACTACTGAGCATTAACATGTGTTTCATGGAGCGGAAGATATGATGACTATTTCCAATACTGTAACTATTTGGAATGGTGCAAAAAGTCAAACTTCAGAGGCATGTTACCAAAAGCCTTTATTGGAAATGTAAATGTATGTATCCAAGCTTAGCTGCAGGAATTTAAGATGTAACAAGTAAGAACTGAGTTGTTTTTGCATCCAACCATTTCAAAAAATTCTTCCATGTACGGCCAGGGATGTAGAAGTGTTGGCTGTTCTTCTTGGCTACCAACCTCGTCACTGGTGCTTGGTTGGGACATTTCGCTCATCTACGTCTGCTATTTCGTAGCTGGAATGTGGCGCGATTTATGTCATGTCAGAGAATGAAGACGGGCTCTGGTCATGCTCAGGTGCCATGGATCGTCTATAAACCAATAGGGTGTTAGAATGATATATGTTTCTATTCTCATCCAACCAATCAAATTCACTTTATTCGATGGCGCAAATTATCTGGATAGGTTTTTTTGTTTTTGTGTTTTTTTGAACGCCGGTAGAATAAAAACAAGCCGAAATTAAATAGGAGTAACGAGGCAATTTTTAAAAAGTAAGGAGTAGAGAGTACAGATAAGTGCGTGAAAATGTAAGAAGTAGAAGTAAAAAAGTAGGCTGAAAAATAATTACTCCAGTAAAGTATAGATACCCGAAATTTCGACTTAAGTACGGTAACAAAGTATTTGTACTTCGTTACTTGACACCTCTGAAATTAGGCAACAACACCACTGGTGGGACACATAACTGGAGGGGGTAAGTCTGTCTACAGAGAGGAGGACCTGAAACTGTTGAACACTGAGTAAGTTGAACACCAGAATCATTTTGTCCTCTTTAAATACTTAAAATAATGAAAGACCATCACACCTAGGAGGATGGCACATTCTTTACAAAAGATTATTGTCATGACTGACTGGTGGAAGGATCAGGGAAATTAAAGATTGTTGTAGGAGTAAATGAACAAAAAAAGAACAAACAAATACAACTTAACGTTAACAGCATTAAAAAAATATAAATAAAAACTTACCTCATGAATGTCATCTCGCCTTCTCATCTTCAGTTTAAAAACTGGTGGCACCTCACCCCGAAGAAGAGCCTTAGATGCGTCGGTACAGTGGGCAAAGAGTTTGCCATGGCTCAAATATTAAGAATTAAAGGAAGAAAGAGAAATTAATACACTACAAATACAAGCGACACTCATGTGTAACCATTTCTTAGTCAAACAAAGGTGAACATAATTTGGCCTTACCTTCCAAGGTCAAGATTTTCGATCAGCATGATACACCACCATCACTCAATGCCGGCATATCAGTCTAATAAAATAGAAAAAATATATATCAGCCTTAATATAAAATAACTTTTTAGATAGCTTTGAATAAGCAAGGGAACTTACAACAGTGAAGTCAAAGGGTGCATCCATCACTTTGTAAAGGGCATACTGTAAATAAAACAATAATTTTATGTTTTGGTTTATTTAGGTTGCCTAGTAACGGGGACGCTGGCGAGTCTAACGCTGCTCTGTCTGGCTTGTTTTTATTCAGTATTTTTAATATTTTTCACGAATGCATTGAACATTTTGTTATTTTTTGTCTATAGTAGTTTACTAGTTTACTAGTTATATATAGTTGCTTTTCGCTGTTGTAAGTGCGTCAGTTTTCTTTATTTTTGCTTGTTTTGTTTTGTGCGTGGAGTCGTGCAGCTGTTTGACAGTTGGTGGATTATCCACCTCCGCTGTGCTGGCTCTGTGGCTTCACCATAATCGCCTGGATCTACCGCTGTCTTACGCCGCTGCCGACTTCACAACCTGTGGATTTTAACCTGTTCCTCTGGATTGCGCTATGTTTGACTCTCACGTCACGAGCGCATCTCTGCCGCTCCGTTACTCGTTAACGGAGATGTTACGTCTCCAGATCTCCTCAAGGACCCCCCCACCTCAGCTTGCATCCCACCACGACATTCTCAAACGACCAAAATACATCCACCGAGGCTCCGGGCGGAATTTTCAGTACGCTCACAACAGCAACAAAAACATCCGCTCCTTCTGGTCCACTGGGCCCCGCCCCCCTCCTCGCACAGCCCGTACGGTCAGTCTTGTCAATCACAGTGTACTGTCTCCTCTGCTCAAAGCAACCTGCTACACTCCACTCATCTGTCTGAAACTCTGTCTGCTGAACACCAGATCCCTCAGTAATAAGGCCCAGGGCTCTAAAGTGCGACCAATTTGGTCGCACATGCGACCTAATTTCTCAATGGTGCGACTAAAAAAAATCTGAGGTCGCACCGGTGCAACCAGCCGTTCAAAAAGAAAAAAACTCTGCGACTCTGAAAGGCCCATATCATGGTCCAAACCAATCAGAGATAATGAAGAGCGGGACCCCCCTCTGATTGGCCGTGGTCCAGATATTCCTGTTTATTCTACTTCATTTAAGAATGCTCGTCAGAATTTTGCGATTTTCACTGGCTACAATATTGCATCTGTCAGTTGTCAAATTTGCTGAACAAAATGTTAAACTTCAATAATTGTTCAGTCAACTTATATCGTGCATTTATTTAAGCTCTCAACAGCATAACCATACAGCTTCGCCACATCGGCGGGAAAACACGGCACACGCAAAGTAGGCTACATCCATGGAATCAGCCGTTCAAAACCAGTCTGCATGAATCGTATGACAACTGGATGGCAGGGGATGCGGACAAGGTATACACCGCAGGGGAGAACATGAGAGCCCCAGCTCGCCGCATAGTAGCCTGGGTGCTTTAAGCATGGAATAAGCTGGATACGGAGTGGGTGAAAAACTATGTGTGTGTGTGTGTGTGTGTTTGTGTGTCACTCTGTTCGAGCCTGGGCCCCGTTTCCCGATAACGATGGATCCACGCTCGTACGATCATTCTCACGATGGATCTTGCGATCCATCGTCAATTTCTTTGGAGCGTTTCCCGAAACTCCTCTTAACGTGAACGCGCATTCGCTGCACTCACGACGTCGTAGGATTGTAACTGTCTACCGACACGGTGCTGAAATGGGCTCCGTAGGAGGGGGAGACGCAGGAATGTCGCAGGAAAATTGTGTTAAAAAGGGTTAAAATATATCCCCATCAAGGACAACAGCAGAGTAGCCTACGAAAAAAATAGACTGCAATTATATGAATGCTAAAGACATTAAAACACAATTGATTAGGCTTAAACCGAAATATATCAGTCCTAATCCTGAATGCACTGTGCGTTTCACGGCATTTTCCCCCCTTAAATAATTCCTCTTCACACCTGTGAATAACCCGGGAGACGTATTGATGAGGAATACAACGAAGCCCACCGTCTGGCCCGGTGCATCGTTGAGCGCACGATCGGGAGGTGGAAGTTGCGCTTTAGATGCCTTCACAGGTCAGGCGGAGGGCTCCAGTTTTCGCCGGCCAAGTCATGCGCCGTGATATGTGTGACGGCTATGTTGCACAACATTGCAGCTAAGGCTGGGGTGGCATTGCTTGAACCGGAGGACGCTGAGGACGATGACGACGAGGAAGATCGGTGTGAGGACGGCCTCCCTCATAACTACGCGGCTGGTTTTCATGCGCGTCGAAGAGTGATTGAGACTTTTTTTTAACCCCCTCCACCCTCCCACATGTCACTAAACATTCCCGTCAACGTGACCAATCCCCACCATATCCCAGCCTTTTGCCTGCTCCTTTGCTTGTTTTTTATAATTTATTTTATTTCTTTATTTTTTATTTTTTTTAATTGTTTTAATTTATTTATTTTTTTACATTATTTTATGCTACGTTTTATGAGTAGCCTATGTCAGTCTGCACAAATCCCCCCACTTTCTCTCACACATTTTGAGTGCCCTGCCTGCGCAAACATTTTCTGGACTGTCCCGTTTTATTTTGGCCATTTTAACATCTTTATTAATAAATTAATTAATAATCTTTATTAATTACCAAACTAAGAACATAAAGGCGCAATGCGTTTTAATAAAACGCATCCAATAGACGGAATGTCCGATGGTGTCGCCACTGAGGCTATAGCTGACGATGCTCTTAGCGTCCTCCTACGAGTACCTACGAGCACCCCTGGAGTACTTGTTAGCTACGAGCGTTTTCAAGACGTTCGTTCCCCACGATGCTTTCGGGAAACGCGGTGAAAACTCTACGATGCCCTTTCGACGCACTTCACGATCCACTTAGGCTAACGACGCTTTCGGGAAACGGGGCCCTGCATGAGAGTTCAATGTTGTCATTAGCTGTTACGTCTTTCTGACCAATCGCAGTTCAAGGCCGACCTGGGCTGTTCCACTTCGGGAGGGGGCGCTCAGTTACTCCCCTCTAGACAAAACGGAATTGGTTGCAACGTTGACCCGGCGCCGCCCGAAACGTTAACGGGCCACCGGGAATTCTCCCAACTCTCCCGATTACCACTCTGCGTGTTCGTGCGTGCGTGCGTGCCTGTGTGTGTGTGCAGGCGTTATTCAATTGCCTGGTAAACATATAGGCCTACGGTAATATTCATACTGGTTTAAATAATGCATTTGATAGTAGGCTATTTCCCATCGTTGCTGAGCAAGAGTTTTGTTCGAAAGTTCAGTGATAGAAAACAAATAATAGCCCGGGCTATTGCCAAAGATCAAGAAGGCCAAACTACATGAGTTGGCCATCAGAGGGGCATGTGACTGCAATTGAGGATAGTCCATAAGACCTGGAGCCATGAGATGTTCAGTTTGAAGTTTCAGTTTAAAACACTTGCACTTTTAATTAGATTTTCTTTTATTTCATTTATCTTCAGATGTTTAAGTTTAAATTGCAGCTCAGTGAGGCACTTACAGCACCAAATGTTTCAGTGAAATTACCTTTCTTGTGCAAATATTCAAATAAAGAACATTAGGTTGACCAGATTCTTAGTTCATCATTTAGAAGTCAATATTGCCTACATGGACAGCTATTTAAAAAACGTGAACCTGTAAAACTGCAGTGTTGAATGCGATATGGTCGACAATTTGGGTGCACCTAACTTTTGTGCTGGTGCACCTAATAAAAAAAGTTAGGCGCACCAGTGCAACCAGTGAAAAATGTTAGTTTAGAGCCCTGAGGCCCTTTTGATAAATGACTTTATTGTTGACCAGAGCCTAGTGAGCCTCTGCCTCACTGAGACCTGGCAACAGCCAAATGACTTCTCCCATTTAAATGAGGCTGTCCCACCAGGTTTTTCTTTTATTAGTAAACCCTGGGTTAATGGGAGGGGGGGTGGCCTCGCTCTCCTCCACCGTGATAAAATCAAAGTCACCACTGTCACAGTCCCCCATCAATCGTCCTTTGAATGTCTAGCTGTAAAACTCACAGGCCCCAAACCCACTATCATTGTCAACATTTACAGACCACTAAAACCCTCTGCCGTTTTCCTCAATGAATTCTCATCACTACTTACATCTGTATGTGCAATGTCCCCCACTGTTATCCTCCTTGGTGATTTCAATATCCACATTGACAACCCATCCTGTACTTTTGCTAATGACTTCACATCACTTCTGGACTGTCTTGGCATCACACAACATGTCACCCTCCCAACCCATAACAAAGGTCACATTCTGGATTTAATCTGCTGCACTGACATCACTCCCACTAACCTTGATGTCATTGATTTCCCCATCTCTGACCACAAAGCTGTACTTTTTGACATTCATACCCAACTACACAAAACCAAGGAACAACGGACCATCTCCTTCAGAAACATCAAACATATCAACACCACAGACCTCTCCACCCTGATCAGCTCCTACCCTGACTGACCTGGTGACTCACTACAATAACTGCCTCTCCTCCTCCCTCACCACCCTGGCCCCCCTGAAAACCCGTTCAGTCTCATTCACCCACACTGCTCCCTGGTTCACTCCTCATCTGTGCCAGCTCAAAGCCACTGGTCGTCGACTGGAGCGACTCTACAAAAAGACTCAACTCACTGTACACCGCCAAATGTATTCGGACCACCTCCATCACTACAAGAATGCCCTCACTACTGCCAAAACCTCATACTACTCCAACCTCATCAACACTGGTACAGGCAACAGCAGAGTCCTCTTCTCAACAGTCAGCCACTTACTTCAGCCTCCTAAATCTCTCCCTCCAGACATTTCCACCACCCAATGCACTGCGTTCCTGGACTTCTTCAGCTCTAATATCAATCCCATTCACCAACAACTGGCCTCATCTCGCACCCCCTCTGATGACCCACCCTGGATGATCACCTCTGGCCAACCTCTCATCAGCTCCCTCTCTGACTTCACCCTAGTAACAGAAAAGACCGTTTCAGAACTCATTCGCAAAGCCAAAACCACCACCTGTCAGCTCGATCCTCTTCCCACCTCCCTTGTCAAAGCATGTCTTCCGTCCATCTCCCCCATGATCACCAACATAATTAACTCCTCCCTCACTACTGGTACTGTACCCCCCACTCTCAAGCTGGCTGCCATCACTCCCATCCTGAAAAAACCTGGTGCTGACCCAACTGACCTTAACCATTACCGGCCCATCTCCAATCTCCCTTTCATCTCCAAAACACTTGAAAGGGTGGTTGCCGCACAACTACAGTCCCACCTCGACACTAACAATCTCCACGAACCGTTCCAATCTGGCTTCCGTCCAAAACACAGCACTGAAACAGCCCTAGTCAAAATCACCAACGACCTCCTCCTTGCAGCCGACTCTGGATTACTCACCATTCTCATCCTCCTCGATCTCAGTGCAGCATTCGACACCATCTCCCACCCTCTGCTCCTGGACCGCCTAGCTGGTATTGGGATCACTGGTGCTGCACTCTCCTGGTTTACATCCTACCTCACCGGCCGTCAACAATTTGTTCAACTAAGCAACCACAAGTCTGGGTGTTCAGGTGTCTCACTGGGTGTCCCCCAGGGGTCAGTCTTGGGTCCACTCCTCTTCACCACTTACCTCCTCCCGCTGGGCACACTCCTCCGTCACCATGGGGTCCATTTTCACTGCTACGCTGACGACACACAGGTCTACATCTCCACCAAACCCACCGCTGCCATCCCCCCCACTTCCCTCATCACGTGCCTGGAAGAGATCCGGAGCTGGTTGAGCAGGAACTTCCTGAAACTCAATGGAAACAAGACCGAGGCCCTGCTCATCGGATCCAAATCCACCCTCACTAAATCACAACACACCCCAGCTCCACTCATAATTATCGATGGATTCCCAGTACCCTTCTCCTCCAAAGTCAAGAGCCTCGGCGTCATCCTGGACAACACCCTCTCATTCGCACCCCATATTCACAACATCACCCGGACTGCATTCTTCCACCTCCGCAACATCGCCAGACTCCGCCCATCACTGACCCAATCCAGCACTGAAATCCTAGTTCACTCATTTGTCACATCACGCATAGACTACTGCAACGCCCTCCTCACCGGACTCCCCACCAAACTCATCAACAGACTGCAGATGATTCAGAACTCAGCCGCCCGGATCATCACCCGCACCAAATCATCTGACCACATCACCCCTGTCCTCATCCAACTTCACTGGCTCCCAGGACCATTGGCGTCAGTTTGGTTTGAAATGTGGTGGGGACAGAGACGCAATCTGGAATGCATTTTTAGAAGTGCTGGGGATGCACCTTATTTTTCTTTAGCGCAGGTCATGAAAGGTTCTGAAGACGTGATACCTGTGTAGCTTACTAATTAATACGATTTTTACAAAAAATGTATGTCTGACACGTTTTATGAAGAAAGCGTTTTCAAAAAGCTTTGGACATGATGACCCACAATGTTCTGCTCCATGATGCACTCAATGTTGACGTGACATGACATGAGCTATACCAAAATAAACAAAGAGGGGCTTATTACCTACTTGTTTAAGTTCAGAAGGGGCAAACGTATACACACAGCACTACAAATGTCAAGATCGAAAAAGCTAAAAAGAATTATAGCTGAACGCTTTATATCACATCATGAGCTGGCTGTTCTCAATTCACAACACACATCCATCCAATCTACATGGCATTCTGACCAAAACCCATGCACCCCCCCCCCCACACAATCATTCCATAATTAAAGCAAAGCGAATGACCAAAAGTCACTTTGAGTCAACAAGAGACTGACTCCACCGACTCCACTATCGTAATCTCCACTAGTCTATACCCAACACCGTAAGAACGCTAACACTGGATAATTTTAAGTTAGGCTACTTGGAGGCTATGGCTAGTAGTACTATTTCAAGTTAAAACAGCTGACCACATGAGGGCAAAAAACACAAAAGATCTCGCCAAAGTACCAGCAAATCTTAAGCAATAAATATCGCATCTTACCTTTATTAACGTGCCAGTGGTCTGCAGATGTATCCCGCGGTGTAGCCTGCGTGCCTGCTGCCTAACACATCCATTTAGTTCGACAGGTTTTCGCTCTGACACTGTCCATCCATGGTACTAGCGGTCTGGTGCTTTTTACCTATGTATTCAGGCTCAAATTAATTGACTGTGTGATGCCTCATCATTGCATACCAGCCATAGAGTATTGGTATTAATATCTCATTCATTGTCCAAGTCAGGCTGGCACCTCATACGAAATAATCCACAACTACGGTGCCGCAGAGGGGACATCTAGTCACGACTGAAAAAAGACGAGATAGCGATACAACCAGAGCCCGACATTCTCTGATCCTACCTAGTTAATTATACAGCAAAATGTCAAAAAGGAGTGGACAAGAAATCAGAGCTTTTTTTAAAGCCAAGCAATTGAAGCTGACATGCACAGTAAGTGTGCTAGTGTCTTATGACACTAATGACTAATCCACTAATGACGTTGCCCTGGGCAAAGCAAAATCACACACCAACAACGTCACCTGCGGTGTCCCCCAGGGCTCGGTGTTGGGCCCCACACTGTTCTCACTGTACATGCTCCCCCTGGGTAGTGTCATTAGCAGGCATGGCTTGTCTTACCACTGCTATGCTGATGATACACAGCTCTACATCAGGACAACCCCCACTTCTTCTGCCCCTCTGCCAACATCCACACTGACCACCTGCCTGGAGGAGATAGAGGCGTGGATGAAGCTCAACTTCCTACAACTTAACAGCCATAAAACGGAAGCCATCCTTATTGGCACGCCACATCAGCTCCGCTCCCCCACCATCACCAATATCACCTTCTCTGGCAAAAACATCCCCCTTTCCACATCCGTCACCAACCTCGGTGTTAAAATGGACCCACAACTTAATTTTGACACCCACATCAAACACCTCTGTAAGACAGCTTTATACCACCTCAGGAACATCGCCAAACTCCGCCAATCACTCACCCTGGCTGATGCAGAGAAGCTCGTCCATGCCTTTGTCTCCTCCAGGTTGGACTACTGCAATGCACTCCTCATTGGGATCCCTGGCAAGAGCATCCAGAGGCTCCAATACATTCAAAACAGTGCTGCCAGGGTCCTGATGAGGGTGCGCAAGCATGACCACATCACCCCCATCCTGAAATCACTGCACTGGCTCCCTGTCTCACTCAGAATTGAGTACAAGGTCTCCCTCCTCACCACCAGTGCCTTCACGGGACTTGCCCCCCTCTACCTTCAGGAACTCCTCACCCCCCCGACAAACTCACGTACACTCCGTTCAGGATCCACTCACACCCTCCAAACCCGACATACAAAGCTGTGCACCATGGGTGATCGGGCCTTTTCTGCTGCTGCCCCTAGACTATGGAACGCCCTCCCTGACCACCTGAGGGCTCCACAGACTACAGCTCTTTTTAAACGGAACCTCAAAACCCATCTCTTTAAAAGAGCATTTAGCTAAACTTTCTTTGAGGTTCCCCCTTTTTAATAGTTTTTTTGGTATTTTTTTCTCTGAAGCACTTTGAGATTCTTGAATATAAAGTGCATTATAAATACAATTTATTATTATTATTATTATTATTATGAGCTCAGCTAAATTAATATTTATTCTAGAAATATATTGTAATTCTTGAGGTTTTTTTAGCTAGCTAGCCTCTACCAGCGCAACACACTGTTGGCTAGCATGCCTAGTGCTACTGGAGTGTTTTGCTCTATGTGCTTTGACGTTTAGCTTTCCTATTTAAATTAATTTAGAATTTGCAACAGTACGAATGATTTATTTTATTTTCACTTCAATGACGTTTCGTTAGCAGTTTTCAGACTCCCCACTAGATGGTCGTAAATCATCCATATTATTTGTACCAAGTAACAACCATGGTACCAGGCAACCGCACACTCCAAACCAATATTTTTTCAAAAACCAATTACAATATTGATAACATATACCACAACCAACATACCGTCATAGTGGTCATATCATTACAATAAAGGTTACAAGACTTTTGTTTGCACACCACATATATCTCATAAAATAGAGGGCATAATCAATTGAGTTAATGTAGTAGGCTGAATATATTTTGATTTTTATAATAATATTGATTGACGGTTTACAAGCTATTATTTTGAGTCAAAGGTATTTATTTAATGTGTTTATTTTGGTTATAAGCCATTCTCATTATTTCCCTATTTTGTGTATCATTGTGACTTTGTTTTCTAACAGTTTACAGGATTCTATGGTCTAAAACAGTACATTAATCTATCATCCGGTGAACAGTGTATTTTGGTGAGCCGGCGACCAATTGTTCTGGTCTGCATCAGGTCTGTAGGGGGCGCAGTGTGTTGCTCTTCAGATCAATTCATGTCATGAAGAAGAGACACAGCGTCGGCTGATAATTAATTCATTTAATGATAATTTCAACCCTTTTACAGGGGTGCTACATTTTGGGGGCTCGTCCGGGATGTGTGCAGCGTGGTTCCACTTCTAGCTACAGAAGTCCCCTGCCGTCACACGTCTCTTTTAACCAACCCAGTCATCCTGAGCACCGTGGTGAACTGCTACAGTGGTAACCCGATCATCAGTGAGCAGTGGGCAGCCATCTGAGGTATTGCTACATACCAGGAGAGCTGCTGCTACGTTCAACGGGTGAAGAGGTATCACTCCACATTGTTCACAACCACCTGGCACAGAGATGGCGTCATCGGAAGTGGAACAACTACAGGTAGAAATATTCAGAGAGCTATGTGAGCTACCCCGAGATGCTCTGGTAGAGCTATGTGACTTTTTATGTATAGCAGGAGGAGCACTTCAGCATGTGACTGGTAAAAGTCGAAGAGCTCTCATTAAGTTAGTTTCAGATCACATGCAGAGAGAGGAGCTTGAAAAGCAAGAGGATGACGGAATGACTGACTTACTCCTCTGTAAAGACAAATGACTGAGCTCCTGGCAGCTACCAACCTAGCACAGCAACAGACACAGGAAGCGGATTTACAAGAGGAACAGAGGAAAAAGGAGCGAGAAGAGGATAGGATACGGAAAGAGATTGAGGCCTTGCAGCTACAGTTGGCTGCCACACAGAAACAGAGTGAGAAAGAAAAGTCAGACACCAGAGAAATACAAACCCCAGCCCCTAACAGCGTGTTAACTCAGAGCACACCCCACAGTTATCCCCCTACCCCATGGCACAAGGATTTTAAAATAGCTGGCCAGATCGGAGAGCCTGGGCAGAAAGATCGTCTGACCTTTTCAAGTCTGGCCCGCCAAATTGAATATGGTCGAAATAAAGGGGTACCAGAACTCGAGATAGTAGATGCAGTAATAAGGTCAATCATTCCTGGCATGGGGCTTCGTAGTTATTTAGAGGGGAAAGCTAACCTGACCCTCCCCACTCTAAGGAGAATACTCCGTTCCCACTATCAAGAGAAAAGTGCTACTGAGCTCTATAAGCAGCTGACCTCTGAAGTGCAGGGCCTCAAAGAAACGCCACAGAACTTCCTCATTCGTACCTTTGACCTGAGACAGAAGATCTTGTTTGCCTCACAGGAAGATGAGTCAGGCCTCAAAAACAACCCAGGTCTAGTACAAAACATGTTCCTGCACACTGTGTTAACCGGTCTGCAAAATGACAATATAAAACGTGATCTCCAGCCCTATCTTGAACAGACTGACATCTCTGATGAACTGTTACTGGAGAGGATGAACACAGCGTGTGCCTATGAGACAGAGAGGCAGAATAAGAAGAAATTATTGGGACAGCCACGACCTGCTACTATCCACGCAGTCCAGTCGAGCGACACTCCTGTGGAAAAGAGTGACAAGTCACCTGGTCAACAAAACTCAAACGTTAAATTGCCCCCTACAGTTGCCTTACAGCTCGAAGAGATGAGGTCCGAGATGGCTGTACTGAGAGACCTTAAAGCTGAAATGTGCCAGATCAGAGAGTCTATGCAGCAACCCCAGTCCACGCCCCAACAACCCCAGCTGCAGCCTCAGTACCCCCTCCAACAGCAGGTCCCATACCAACCCCCACAACGTCAATTGCAGCCCCAATACACCCCCCGACAGCCCCAGTACACTACCCCACAACACCGATCACAGCCCCAATATACCCCCCAGCATCAGCCCCAGTACAACCTGTCACCAAGTCAGTCACAGCCCCAGTACAACTTCCAACCGACACAGAACCAGCCGCAGGGATATTGGTTCCCTCCTGGTCCAGGACAGAGAGGAGGAACTGCTCAATATCAACAGAGGTTCGCTCCACAACGCAGCTTTCCCCCCCCAAATCTTCGACGGATGAAGAAGTGTTTTGGTTGTCAACAGCGCGGGACTGAGGAGTACTGCACACACTGTTTTCGGTGTGGCAGCAGTGAGCATTACCTGGCGGGCTGTCGAGTAAGAGGACAACAAGAACAGTTTGGAGGTGAGCCTTTAAACGAGGACGGGTCATTCGCACGGGGCAGGGAGTGACCGGTTACATACCAATGTCCCACAACTGTGCACACTGTGGAAAACAGGGCGAAGAGATGAGACAATGTACAAAATGTAAAAAAGCCCTCTACTGTTCTAAACAATGTCAAGTTAATGATTGGACTTTGCACAGAAAATAATGTTTCCCCCCCATTATGTATGACTGTGAACGCCCCCCGAAGAGAGAAACAGGCCCAGATAGCCCCGCTGGTAGGCAAAAAATGTCTGATTGACTGTCACATCCAAGGCCAAGGGGTTCAAGCTTTGTGGGACTCAGGGTCTCAAGTGACAATAATTGATGAGCTATGGAAAGAAGTGCACCTGCCACACACAAGGCTAAGAGATATTTCTGAAATATTGGACAGAGCAGGCCCGTTGGATATTGTGGCAGCGAACGGAGAGAACATGCCCTATGTTGGATGGGTGGAGATAACTTTTAGTTTAGCTTCAGGAACACCCACCACCTCAGTTACTGTCCCCACTCTTGTAATGAAAGGTAACAAGCTGGGCCGACCAATCATTGGGTCCAATGTCATTGAGCTAATCCTAAACAGTGAATTGAAAAAGTCCAATGCTACTAACATGGAACTCCTGAGTCATACAGTGAGAACAGTATTCCCCACTCTTGAACCAGAGCAAGCCCAAGCCTTTGTACATCAAGTGAGCGTTGGACAGGGAAGGGAATATACTGTGAAGACAACAAAGGAGCGGATCAATATACCTAAACACATGTCTGTCAAAGTGGAGTGTCATGTACAGATGCCTCCCCCACATGGAGATGCTCCACTGATCTTTGAGCCCGATGTCAACCCCCACTGGGCAGAGGGACTTGAACTCTGTGACACCGTCGTCCAACTGAGTAAAGATAACAGACCCTACATTACTGTAAGTGTGCAAAACCCCACAGCCCATGACATAGTGTTGACAGGAAGAACTGTGATTGGAACTGTACAAAGTATTCAGACCCTGTACCCCGCTTCCATTCTAGAGGGGTTCCGCCCTCCACCTCCAGTCAGTTTGAGCCACATCAGGGTTGAAGAGAACAAAACGACTGACCTATGGGACCCGCCTGTCAGTCTGAGCCACCTGAGTGAACCAGAGAGAGAGATAGCTCACCAGATGCTGAGAGAGGAGTCTGCCTCATTTTCAAAAACAGATGATGATATCGGATCCATTGAAAAACTGCAACTCAGCATTTCCCTGAAAGACTGTGAACCTGTGGCAAAAACCTACATGTCTGTGCCCAAGCCCCTGTACAGGGAAATGAAAGATTACTTACATGACCTCATCGCACAGGGCTGGGTCAAGAAGTCGAACTCACCATATGCATCACCAGTCGTCTGTGTTCGCAAGAAAGATGGGAGTCTACGACTGTGTATTGACTTTAGTGAAGTCAACAGAAAAACTCTCCCTGACAGACAGCCTATTCCGAGAGTGCAGGACATCATGGATGGCCTAGGAGGAAACTCCTGGTTCTCACTTCTAGATCAAGGGAAAGCATATCATCAGGGCTTCATGGCCAAAGAGAGCAGACCTGTGACAGCCTTTGTTACTCCCTGGGGTCTCTATGAATGGATCAGAATTCCCTTTGGCCTGATGAACGCCCCCGCCGCCTTCCAGCGTTGCATGGAGGAATGTCTGGAAGGACTGAGAGATGAAATCTGCATCCCGTATTTAGATGACACCCTGGTATTTAGTAGATCATTTCAGAGTCACGTGGAAGATGTCAGAACAGTACTGCGGCGACTCCGGCAGTACGGCATCAAGCTGAAGCCCAGTAAATGTGAGATATTCAGGCGTGAGGTCCGCTACTTGGGGCGAATTGTGTCCGCTGATGGCAGTAAAATGGACCCTGCTGACACGCTGGCTGTGCGGGCATTAAAGGAGAAGAGACCAAGAACTGTGGGAGAGTGCAGGGCAGTAATGGGTCTCCTCAGTTATTACCGCCAGTACATCAGAGACTTCTCCCGTATTGCTGGACCCCTGTATGCCCTGCTTGAAGCGGAACCAGGAGCAGCGACACAGAAGAGCAGCAACACAAGGATGACGAGAGGAAAAGTGAAGAACAGAGGGGTACCTTTGAATAAGCCGATCACCTGGACTGATGTGCACCAACAGGTATTGGAGAGATTAATTGAATGTCTGGTTAACCCTCCCATCCTCGGGTTCCCTGACTTCAATAAGTCATTCATCTTGCATACAGATGCCTCAAACCAAGGCCTAGGTGCAGTGTTGTATCAAGAACAAGAGGAAAAGCTACGTGTCATAGCGTATGCATCAAGAACACTGACCAAGGCGGAAAAGAATTACCACCTCCACTCTGGGAAACTAGAGTTCCTAGCCTTGAAGTGGGCTGTGACCGAGCGCTTCAGAGATTATTTGATGACTTGTTCTTGCACTGTGTACACGGACAACAATCCACTTACCTACGTGTTGTCCACAGCCAAGCTGAACGCTACAGGGAGTAGGTGGGTTGCTGAACTAGCAGACTTTCATCTCATCATCAAGTATCGTCCAGGCAGAGAGAACGGTGATGCTGATGGGCTGTCCCGAATGCCCTGTGACATCGAAGAGATGATGGGGAACTGTACAGAGGAAATGTCCTCCCACTCAGTACAAGCCACAGTGCAAGCTATAGAAACCAGAGACTCTCAAACAGCATGTTGGATGATGGCCCTAGGGTGTGTAGGGACCGAAGAGGAGCTACCCACACCCTTCTCAAGAGCAGAGATCTGTCAGGCACAGAGGGATGACCCGAACATTGGCCCCGTAATAGACTACAAACAGTCCGATCAAAGACCTGTGGGACAGAAATTAAAGTCATCCAGTGCACAGAGCAAGCGTCTACTCAGAGAGTGGAACAAACTCAGTTTGGATGACGATGGCATACTACACCGAAAGACTGTCACAAGAACACAACTTGTCTTACCAGACAAGTATAAGGCAACAGTCCTGAGACAACTCCATGACGACATGGGACATCAGGGTGTGGACCGTACCACATCACTTGTGCGAGACCGTTTCTTCTGGCCACACATGCAGCGAGAGGTGGAGACCTACCTGTCCCGATGCTGTGCCTGCCTCAAACAGAAAAAGCCCTGTAGAGAAACAAGAGCCCCTCTCATCCCCATTGTCACAACACAGCCATTCGAATTAGTATCCATTGACTTTATGCATTTGGACAAATGTAAGGGTGGCTATGAATACATCCTGGTCATAGTCGACCATTACACCCGCTTTGCCCAGGCCTACGCCACAACAACGAAATCTGCTAAGTGTGTTGCTGACAAAATATTCAATGATTACGCCCTTAAGTGGGGTTTTCCCCAGCGAATCCACCATGACATGGGAGGTGAATGGGAAAACCAGTTGTTTTCACAGCTACAGAAGAACAGTGGAATGATGGGCTCGAGAACAACACCGTATCATCCAGAAGGAAACGGCCAGGTTGAGAGGATGAATAGGACACTTCTACAGATGCTGAGAACGCTCACTGAGAGACAGAAGTCTAACTGGAAAGAATCACTGAACAAACTAATGTTTGCATACAACAGCACACAAAGTGAAGTTACTGGCTTCTCCCCTTTCTATCTCTTATTTGGGAGATCCCCAAGATTGCCTGTGGCTTGCTGTTTGGCTTGACCTCTCCGGAGACAGGGACTGCTGACCACAAAGAATACATGAGGAAATGGAAAGCACTGATGCAGGAGGCATACGACATAACAACAGAAAATGCAAAGAAGAGTGGTGACAGGAACAAGCGGAACCATGGCAACAACAAAGTGAGGAGTTCCGTGTTGCATGAGGGTGACAGAGTCCTCGTTAGGAATATGACACCCAGAGGAGGAACTGGGAAGCTGCGCAATCACTGGGAGGACAGTATCCACAAAGTCATCCGTCAAGTGGGAAAAAACATGCCGATATATGAAGTCATACCCGAGCAAGGGAAAGGAAGAGGAAGTCGGATTCTGCACCGCAATCTTCTGTTGCCATACGATAGTTTGCCCCTGGAGATCCAGTTACAACCTGCTAAACAGAAGAGGAAAGTCACAGCTCAGACCAGTAAAGACAAGGAAGTAATACATCAAGATGATGATGAGAGTGATGACGAAGACTATGGATATTACTACAGGCCCATGGGTGAGCCTCTGCCTGTGATGCAACCTGTGAACACGGAAAGAGAGGATGTCAATGATGCTGAACGTCAGCAGCAAAACATACCCCAGCAGCAAGATGCTCAGGACATAGAAGATATGCTGGTGGAGGAGGAGATATTGGATCTAGAGGAAATGCATGGTCAAGAGGAGCCTGTCGTGGAAGAAAGAATGTCAGCACCACCGTCACCTGTTCCAAGTGACAACAACGAAACAGCGCAGCACTATCAGCGACCAGTGAGAGAGAGGCGACCTCCAAGAGTCTTCACATATGACCAGCTGGGCCACCCTGTATGCCACAGTGCAGGACCTCCAGGCAACATCATGTACTGGTACCCTCCAGTGCCCCTGCCGTATGGAGCCATTCAACCGACGGGTGGATGGAGGACTACAGAGCAGCCCTTCGACTACCAGCCTGCTATCCACGGGTACTGAATGAAGAGAACCTCCAAACTCCCCCTCTCCTCATATCCTTTGCCTAAATGTCCCACACACCCACATACATTATACATACAGTACACCCCTGGACTTTGCGAGAAGCCGAGTGCAACACCACATACTCACACTCTTGGACTTTACGTCAAGCCGAGTGCAATACACAACATGCATACATTCCTTTACATTCGTTGAACTTTGAAATAAGCCGAATGCGTTCATACACATACATTCCATACACTCGTGGACTGTTGTTGAAACAACGGAGTGCCTTTTCATACGTTTGTGGACTTTTGATTAAGCTGTTGGCTTCTGAAGAAGGTTGAGTTATTTTGATATCTTGTTTACAGTTCAAAGACAAAAGTTTGTAAAAAAAAAAAATTGTGATGTATTTCATTCTCTGATGTCGAGGACGACATCTATTTTGAAGGGGAGTGTGTAGTAGGCTGAATATATTTTGATTTTTATAATAATATTGATTGACGGTTTACAAGCTATTATTTTGAGTCAAAGGTATTTATTTAATGTGTTTATTTTGGTTATAAGCCATTCTCATTATTTCCCTATTTTGTGTATTATTGTGACTTTGTTTTCTAACAGTTTACAGGATTCTATGGTCTAAAACAGTACATTAATCTATCATCCGGTGAACAGTGTATTTTGGTGAGCCGGCGACCAATTGTTCTGGTCTGCATCAGGTCTGTAGGGGGCGCAGTGTGTTGCTCTTCAGATCAATTCATGTCATGAAGAAGAGACACAGCGTCGGCTGATAATTAATTCATTTAATGATAATTTCAACCCTTTTACAGGGGTGCTACATTAACACATTTTTATTTATTTATAAGGAACAGAGCTCAATGAAAGGCAGGAACTGGTAGATGGCAATGAAGAGGTGAGTTGGCAGAAACAAGTTCCTAAAAGGAGAAAACACTGCATTTTAAAATAAATAAATAAGTCTGTTTACATTTGATCAGGGAGAGGAACTAAGTCAATCAGAACTTAGTGAAGCTAATGTTGGCTATAGCCTCAACGTCAATGATAGAACTTAGAAACTATCAAGATAAATCATTCGCTGCCCTCGGTCAAACTACGACAAAGGAGTTTGTACAGATTGTCATCATCATGAATAAATATAGATACGTTACCTCCTCCGGACCTCCTCTCCTCAAATGCATGAGGCTGCAACCGCAGCAGATTGTCCATGGAAGTGCGCAGCAAGCAGTCAGGTTCAGATTACACAGAGAAGGAGCCGCCCACCGTACCACCCAGCCCTCCCCCATTCTAGAACTACTCATCCAAATGTTATAATTGTTGCAAATTGTTGACGGCTGTGTGCCGTATCCAGATAGACTTTTTGTGGATTGGTTCGCATCTGTCTCGCGCTATTAACATTCATTTTTAAAAAACTGCATTCCATATTTTTTTGGTGGGGACAAAATGAGTCTTTACGAAAACTGGTGGGGACACGTCCCCGGCGTCCCCGGCGTAATCGACGCCTATGCCCAGTACACTACCGCATCCAATACAAAACCCTACTCCTCACCTACAAAGCTCTCCACAACCTAGCCCCCAGTTACCTCTGCGACCTCCTCCAAGAATACACTCCCTCCCGCTCCCTCCGTTCAACCTCTGCTGGACTACTATGTATCCCCACATCACGACTCATTACAATGGGTGCCCGGTCATTCAGCTGTTCAGCACCCAGGCTCTGGAACTCCCTTCCCCCACACATAAAACAGTCAGACACCATTACAACCTTCAAGTCACAACTCAAAACTCACCTGTTCAAACTCGCACACAACGTCTAACTGATCACTGTCTTAATTGTTTGTTAATCGTCTGTTAAGTTGATATCCAATATTCATGTTATATAATATAAGCAGCACCCTATTGACTGGGGGACATTGAACATTTAGAATCTGAGACAGGATAGTAGGCTATTACATAACAGTAATTCATTAACTTTTATCCGTTTTATTACATTTTTCATCTCTTTTACCCCTTTTAACTGAACTAAGTGTTATGATCTTAGTTATAAATAGATTGTATGAACTAAACAGGCAGATCGAATATTTAACAATCTTTTTTGTCTATTGAATGATATCACACTGATATCACACCGCTGCGGAGATGAACAGCTGATAGGTGCAACTCTAGTTAAAGCGAAACGAGCTGCGTCAATTCAATTCGTGCTAATTATTTTATTACAACTTAACTCTGTTTTGGACTACAGATGAATGTCAAAAGTCCACATCTTAAAATCGTTTACACTCGCAACCAGTGGCGTCTTTGCATTAGGGGCCAGTGGGGCACGGCCCCACCAGAGAACGCTGCCGTGCAGGGCACGATTATACTTTTCTTTTTTTTTTCAAAAATGTCATTGAGCATAAGTTAATAATACATTAATTGTTAATAATTAATTACATGTCCGCAGTTTTAATTTGATGAACGCAATTGTTGTAGTGTAGTAGTTGTGTGTGAAATAGTTCGTTGCTCCGTCTCGTCTGTTCCGCTCGGTGGGGCACAGCCGAGATGGCCCCGTCTGCTGCAGTGTAGAAAACTGGTGCTGTTGCGCGAGCAAGCGCGTGCGCAGCGCCCGCTTCTGTTTCGGCGGTGGGGCCAGAAGTTTAGTGCCCCAAAGCTCTTCTCATTGGCTGATTTGTAGAAAGGGCGGGGTTTACGGCGGGAGCCGATCAGATCTTGCTAGCTGGCTAACGTAGTTACTGTTACAGTAAATAACAACAAATGGACGTTTCATTCATTAAATGATGAATCGTGTTGAGTATCTGTCTCATGTGAGATTTAGCACTTGAACAGAAGTTGGAGATAAAACGTTTGGGACCACATCGCCCGACGGATTTAATCATTATTCAAGAGGGAAAGGACAAGAATAGATCGTTCAACCAGGAGTGGTTCAAGCGGAAAAAAATGCTTGTGTTTCACCTCAGCCACACAAAGGAGACCAGACAGCACTGTCCTTAAAGCACAGGTAATTACCATCATAGCCCAAACTTACTTACATTTTCACCCAGGATTATCCAGGTCTGAATAGGCAACCACTCTATCAGGCTAGATTCATTTTTAATTGTACAGTATGGTGGCCTGCAAACTTAATGCAACTTAAACCATACTTCTTCTTTTTTTGGTATATTGTGAGTGGTGGCTTTGTATATTGATTGCTGTGTAAAGGGTGTGCGCCGAGATCTTGAACGCTGCCATTTGGTGGTGCTATTGCTATAATAGCCTAATATATGTCGTCAGATTCGCGTTTGAGTGATGGCATTATTCAGCTGCAATTTTGGTCCCCTCTGTCACTTGCTACTGTTTTTTTTGTGATGGTAGTAATATGTGGTATTTCTGGATTGCGTTATAATATTTTCCTGCATGGGCCCCACCAGAGTTTCCAAAGCAAAATCGCCACTGCTCGCAACACATCTACAAATCTGTAAAATCGTTTAATAAGACCGACTATAGGTTACACAACGTTTACAAAAAACATTTGCCTATCTTGCAAAAATGACACCTAGCTAGCGTTTGCCACCGTCAGTGTGGATTAAAATAACAAATGCTTCATTTTGGTGTAACTTTCTGTTATTTGTTTGATGAAAAAATCGAACCTTAATGAAACTAATAGATCGGTAAAGAAATGCAAGTCTCGTGCATTTATAATTGTATCGCTGTTTTGAATAGTAACCTACCATAAACTCCAAGTGCAGCTGAGCCGAACGTGTCACATCTTCGTGCAGTGAGTCCCGTTGTTACACCAAATTCTGCGACCCACCGAAAAGTGTGACCCGAGGGGGCGCTGTTGCGTAATGTGCAACTTGCGCTTGCATAATGTACAACTCGCGCTTGCGCAGTGCAAAACAAAAAAATTTTTGTGTGCAATTTCCGGTGTGCTGGTGGATGTTTCTGTCTGCAGTGGAAGTGCGTGTGGGTGGATGTCTGCAGACCTTTAACAAAGGAGGACGTTTTTGTGGTCATTGACGTCCGGCTGGACCAATGAGGCGGGTGTTTGGACCCGCTGATCGGACTCGGACTGTGACTGGACGAGAGATGGCAGAGGGAAGTGACGTAGGAGGTAGTGAGTTAGGAGGAGAGATGGACGTAGTTGGCGGAGGGAGTTTTGAATCTAGCGAGTGGGATGTAGTGGGGAAAAATAAACGTAAGAAGAGCAGGAATAATAAATCGGATGATAGTGACAATGATAGCGGCAGGAGAATAAGCGTTGTGGAAGGAAGGATAGAGTTTAAGGTGGTTGTAAAACTTCTAGAGGAAGCTTCGTTTGCCACATGGAGCCCAATTAGGTTGACTCTCTCTCTCTCTCTCTCTCTCTCTCTCTCTCTCTCTCTCTCTCTCTCTCTCTCTCTCTCTCTCTCTCTCTCTCTCTCTCTCTCTCTCTCTCTCTCTCTCTCTCTCTCTCTCTCTCTCACCACTACCCACTGAGACTCTCTCTTGGACTCTTGATCTCCTCAAGCTTTTGCTCAGCTCTTCAACTCTGTGTTCCACGGGCGTCAGGCGCCAGGGGTCCCTAAGTCCATATTTAAAGAACTCGGGGAGGTAAGGAGTGCTAAAGTATTGAGGAATGGAACAATGTTAATTGTTTGTAAAGATGGTGAACAACAGACAAAAGCAGTCCGGATGAGTAAAGTTGATGGCAATAAAGTGCAATGTTCTCGGATGAGTAATAGAAGGTTGGTCCGGGGAGTTGTGACAGGGATTCCGGTAAGAGTATCGACTGATGAAGTGAGAGAAAATGTAAAAAATGTAAAAATAAGTGAGGTCAAACGTCTTATAGCAAATCGGGATGGGATTAAAACGGATAGTCTCTCGGTTTTGATCATCTTTGATGAAGAAAGGCTTCCGGAAAAGGTCTTCATCAAAGCTGCAAACTTGTCGCTTTCTTGGTCAATTTGGTCATTCACGTGAATCGTGTAGAACCGGAGAGTTTTGTTTTGTTTTGGGGGGGGGGGGTCCAGAATTGCAAAAAATTATTGGATCATTCTTATAATTGACATTTCTCTGGGCCAATTGGAATCTCAGCACTTGCTTCAGAATCTTTCTTATAATTGACATTTCTCTGGGCCAATCGGAATCTTGAAGCACACAGCGCCAACTGAGCTCGCCATTGGATGAGACGGTCGCCTGGCTACCGCGCATGCGCATCCGCATATGCGCATGCGGCCAAACAACGCAAGAGAGCTTGCGAAACACTCGTCCAGAGGGGTGTTCCACGAACGGAGGTTTAACAAACACTGAGTCAACGCTGAACTCTAGGTTGATTTACCCTGTGCCGACTAACCCAGAGTTTTCGGTTCCACAGCAGCGGTTATGCATTAGTTCAATCAACTCGGGGTTGGTTAACACAGGGTTGTGCGCGTCCACGCCAAACCTAAAAAGACGTGATATATGGATCATGGAAACCCTGATCGAAATGGCGAAACGGGCCGCTTATTTCAATGAAATGGAACTTCAGGTTCTCCTGGAGAGCTATGACGAGGAGAAGGACATTATCACAAAAAAAGGGAACGCTTAAGCCTCTGCAACCCGGAGAACCAAAGCCTGGCAGCGGATCGCTGACTGCGTAAATGCGTTAGTTACACGTCAAAAGCATGATCCTTAATATTTGAGCCATGAATATATAAATATCCCAGTTAAGCATTCTTAAAGATCCTACCACATAACCCCTTTCTTCTAAAAAAAATATGTACTCCGATGGCTTCCAAGCGGTCAGCGGATCAAGTATAAAAAACTGGTAAGCTTTTCCCACCATCATATTGGTATAAATTTAAATAAGCCATTTATTTAAGCCAATCGTGAAAAGGCAGACTGGATCTGGCCCTCAAATTGTCTTGACCCCGGTGGAGGAGCTGTTAATAAACATAAATTCAGGGCGCCCTGGCATGGAGGGGGTACCTGGAGGTACCTACCTCCTCAGAGAGTCAGGGGCCATACCCCACTTGTTGAATGTAGTTTTTTTTGTGTTTTCTTGTATTTTAGATTTTTTTTGCCTTCGAAGTAACACATGCAAACCATGTGCTTGCCACAGCGCATACTATTCCAAATGTTTCTTTTTTTGGTAACTGGGTAGAAAACCTAAAAGTGACAATTCATCAACTTCACAGATCAAGATGGATTAGTGTGTGTAACGATCAAACATTCTCCAGTGGATGCAAGTCCGTTAGGACTATTTTATACTTTGTGTTGTAAGTGCCTCTCGGCATAGTACTCTGACAATATTGCTCTTTATATGATAGGAGGCCGATACAAATCTTGGATGGGTCATCTGAAAGGACTGAGATGTGCTCAGCATCTCCAACATTATAGCCTAGATAAAAGTACCATTTGCAAAAAACGGAGGGCTACGCAAATAGTCTGGAATGAACTGAGGCCAGGTCCTCGATTGGTAGTGTTGGCTATGTAAGGCTATTTAAATATATTAAAGATTTGCGTGAGAATCTATAGGCCTATCTCTCCACTCCAGCAAAAAGTCATTTGATATGCCAAGATGTCGAGCCGTGGTCTTATCAATCGCTCCCGGTGGATTGCACGTATAATTTGCGCTCCGATATCAGCAGTTCTCTCATCAAAAGGGCATGCCATTGTGAACACATGAAATCTGCGGTGAACGCGGGTTTAAATACCCAAAACCGGGTTATGTTTCAAACTTAACCTGCGCAAAACCTGCTCCGACCAGAGGGGTGTTCCACGAACGGAGGTTTAACAAACACTGAGTTAACGCTGAACTCTAGGTTGATTGACCCTGTGCCGACCAACCCAGAGTTTTCGGTTCCACAGCAGCGGTTATGCATTAGTTCAATCAACTCGGGGTTGGTTAACACAGGGTTGTGCGCGTCCACGCCAAACTTAAAAAGACGTGATGTATGGATCATGGAAACCCTGATCGATATGGCGAAACGGGCCGCTTATTTCAATGAAATGGTACTCCAGGTTCTCCTGGAGAGCTATGACGAGGAGAAGGACATTATCACAAGAAAAGGGAACGCTAAAACCTCTGGAACCCGGAGAACCAAAGCCTGGCAGCGGATCGCTGACCGCGTAAATGCGTTAGTTACACGTCAAAAGCATGATCCTTAATATTTGAGCCATGAATATATAAATATCCCAGTTAAGCATTCTTATGATCCTACCGCATAACCTCTTTCTTCTAAAACAATATGTACTCCGATTGCTTCCAAGCGGTCAGAGGATCAAGTATAAAAATGAAGTATAAAAAACATACAAACTGGTAAGCTTTTCCCACCATCGTATTGGTATAAATTTAAATAAGCCATTTTTTTAAGCCAATCGTGAAAAGGCCGACAGTCGGCAGACTGGATCTGGCCCTCAAATTGTCTTGACCCCGGTGGAGGAGCTGTTAATAAACATAAATTCAGGGCGCCCTGGCATGGAGGGGGTACCTGGAGGTACCACCTCAGAGAGTCATGGGCCATACCCCACACTGGTTGAATGTAGGTTTTTGTGTTTTCTTGTATTTTTGATTATTTTTGCCTTCGAAGTAACACATGCAAACCGTGTGCTTGCCACAGCGCATACTATTCCAAATGTTTCTTTTTTTGGTAACTGGGTAGAAAACCTAAAAGTGACAATTCATCAACTTCACAGATCAAGATGGATCAGTGCTTGTAATGAAGCCGCCGGCTACGATCGAACATTCTCCAGTGGATGCAAGTCCGTTAGGACTATTTTATACTTTATGTTGTAAATGCCTCTCGGCATAGTACTCAGACAATATTGCTCTTTGTATGATAGGAGGCCGATACAAATCTTGGATGGGTCATCTGAAACGACTGTGATGTGCTCAGCATCTCCAGCATTATAGCCTAGATCAGGGGTTTTCAAAGTGTGAGAGAGTGAGCCCCCCCTCAGAGAAAAAAATTCAGCTGAGCCCCCCCCCAATTTTTTTTTTCTAAAGACCTGTGTTTTGAAAGCTATCTTAATTATTTGACACATTTTAAACATCTCTGATCATAATTTTAAAAAATATATATATTTTTTAAACATTTTAAACATATTTCTGAAACATTACAACATCTTTGTGCGTTTTTAAACACATTTCTTAACACAATTTAACAACTTTATCTAAGCATGTTTTATCTTAACCTTTTTTAAATACATTTGAACATCTTAATCTGTGTAAACTGCCAGTTTACACAGATTCATTCAGGGTCCCCGACTCTGAATTTTCAGAGTCTAATCAGATCTGCTTTTTCAGTCCAGAGATTCGACTATTCGGCGGGGTTTGTTTACCGCCGTTGCTATGGTGACCTAAATTATTATAAGCAACTGAAAACGATGCCGGTTTGAAACTAAAACTGTGATTCTGAAAAAAGTATAAATGCTATCAAAATTCCGTTTGGATAGTATTGAAGATACAAGTGTGTAGATTTGTTCAATGGTTTGAACGATGGTAAACGGTTGGAAAATGAATGAGTTACGATGTCTAGAAGTAGGTGTATCAGAATGGGCAGACATCTTCAATGAAAACAGCTGAAAACGAAGCGGTATGAAACTAAAACGGTGGTTCTGAAGAAATTTTAAATGATATCGAAATTCTGTTTAGATATTATTGAAGATACAAGTGTGTAGATTTGTTAAATGGTTTGCACGAAGATAAACGGTTGAAAATTGATTTAGTTAGGTTACTTCTACAGTTGAAGTACGATTGATGATTTGAATCATCGACTTTCAGGTTTTTCTTCGGGTTTATTTTTTTTCACGTCGCGCCCCCCCTGAAGAACTCTGGCGCCCCCCAGGGGGGGCACGCCCCACAGTTTGAAAACCACTGGCCTAGATAAAACTACCATTTGAAAAAAACGGAGGGCTACGCAAATAGTCTGGAGTGAACTGAGGCCAGGTCCTCGATTGGTAGTGTTGGCTATGTAAGGCTATTTAAATATATTAAAGATTTGCGCGAGAATCTATATCTCTCCACTCCAGCAAAAAGTCATCCAATATGCCAAGATGTCGAGCCGTGGTCTTATCAATCGCTCCCGGTGGATTGCACGTATAATTTGCGCTCTGATATCAGCAGTTCTCTCATCAAAAGGGCAGGCCATTGTGAACACATGAAATCTGCGGTGAACGCCGGTTGAAATACCCAAAACCGGGTTATGTTTCAAACTTAACCTGCGCAAAACCTGGTCCGACCATGTTTGATTCAGAGCATATGTTGCTAAAGCAACTAACATACCGTGATCCTTTTGGAACGGAAAACCTAGGGTTACAGCAAACCCTGGGTTAACTTACCCGGTTATGTGATAAAACCGGCTTTGTGGAACACCCCACAGGCTAAGAGTCCAAAAAATTGTGACAGTTGTAAATAAAATACTTTTTATAAGCCTCAAGGATGTTTTGACTTTGATTTTTGATAAAGTATGCTGAGTTTTGTTAAGTCACGCTCAGACTAGTGTAATTTGCATATTACAATCCAAAAAAAATCCCCCCGTGACACTGTCACCTTTTTTCCTCTGAGGAGTTTGCAGGTCTGCCTCTGACTCGAGCAGACACTTCAGCACTGCTACACATGGTATAATGCAGGAAGCAGAGGAATCGGCCTTGCTCATTTCAAGTGTTATATCTTCCAGTGGTGTCAGGGTCTCCGCCAGGTTTGCTGCCACATCCCACTCCTCTGCACTTGGACATACAAAATTGCCGTGGTCACTAGAATAGGCTGTGATTGCTCTCTTTTGCTCAATCATCCTGGCAATCATATGCAGTGTGGAGTTCCACCTGGTTTGCACTGCCTGGATAATGGAATGGTTAGGAACACCAACCTCTTGCTGAATAACAGAGAGTCGTTGTTGTGCTACCACTGAATGGTTGAAGTGTGTGGCTATTCTTTTTAGTTTCGCCAAAATGTTCCCCACCATCCTCTGGGAGTGGAGGCCATCATTGATTACCAACTGAAGAGTATGGGCAGTGCAGCTCAGGCATCTCTGCAAGTCTCATGCCTTTGATCATGTTTGCGCCGCTGTCCCTCAGCACCAGGTGGACACGCTGTGTGTCAATGTCCCATTCTTTCAGTAAGTTCAGGAAAGTCTCAGCAATATACTCGCCTGTGTGGGACCCAAACATGGCCTTTACATTTAACACAACTTGGACTCTCTCCCAGTTCTTGTCAATAAAATGAGCTGTTAGGCTCATTAGAGCCTCAGTGGATCCCGACCAACAGTCAGTAGTAAAAGCAATGCTGCTTCCTGCATTTTCCACAGAGAGAAGTGGCTTTACTCTATTTGCAACTTGAGAATACACTTCTCCCATCAGCTGAGTGCGGAAATACTTTTCACTTTTTTGAGGATACCTGTGCTCTGCCACGGCCAGGACTCTTTTAAAACCTTGACCCTCCACAACGGCATAGGGCAATATATCAGTGGCAATCATTTCCATTATTAGTTTGTCCAGCTCCTTTGTTCTCGGGTCATTTAGGTTCCACTTTGTGTTCCTATCAATCACTTGTGCAAGTGTGGGCTGATTAGTTTTCTTAGTTAGTGCTTCTGCCTTTCTTTGTGCTTCATGAAGAGCCTGTCTTTGTGATTCCACATAAGCTTCATTATGTCCAAGTCTCAAGTGTTGCCATAAGTTGGTTGTGTTTCTTGTTTTTTGACGGCTTGATCCCTGGCTCACAGAAGCTGCACATGCATTACAAACTGCTTCACCACTAGGCCCCTTGGTGAAGTAGTCCCAAACCTTGCTATGAGTCTTATCTGACATCTGTAAAAGGAGAAAAAAGTCATAAATATGCATTGGCTTAAGAAATAAAGTTTTAAAAAATATTTCTTAAGTTACTTGGGGCATTTTGAAACTCGGATATAAAGCATTTTCCATTTGCAAGGCTTATACATAAATATACCTTATTTACAAATTATGCATTTATAATCATTTACCGCAATCAAATGTAAAATAAATAACTCCCAATGTGCTGCGCTCGTGAGCAGTGACTAACACGTGCGCACTGAGCAGTATGGTCTCACCGTTAGAGTCTACAGTATAACATGCTCAAACAACGCGTCTTGCGTACATTGGTGAGGTGAGCGGGCAGCTGCCTGAGCGAGCGTGCTTTCATGTTGTACGGTAAAATTCAATCTCCTCTTTTTTACTCTGGCTAAAGTTGCTAGTTAGCAAGGCTAGGTTAGCTTTACTGTGTGTGTGTGTGTGTGTGTGTGTGTGTGTGTGTGTGTGTGTGTGTGTGTGTGTGTGTGTGTACTTTTCCTTTTTTTAAGCATGACCTACACGTTTAAAAGGACCAATTGTTCATTACACAAACTAGTTATAAACTTACCGTGGGGGGAAACTCTGCTCGGTTTATCCAATGAGCTCAGCACATTCAAGCTACATGCGCTCCGGTGTTGTGTCCAAAAATGAGTGCGGTGGGTGAGACTGAGAGCCTTTCTTAAGTAGAATGGAGTAGGAGCGCCCTCTGCTGGATACTAAGCGCAATAACATTTAAAAAATAAATAATAATAATCGGTTGTAATCTGCGTCTTTTGGCAGATGTTGATTATTTTCAAAAAGGCTATAATCGGCCGATTAAATCGGCAGGCCGATTAATCGGTCGGGCCCTAGTTGGTTGTAGTCTTTACGCTCGGTTCTAGCCCTACTGTTGATACGGCGAACCGAGCGAAAAGACTACAACCAACACTGACAAACACTGACCTGGTTTAGGAGCGGAACCGTAATCATGTTCCGTCATCACCGCCTAAGCTGCGATCTCCTCCATCGCCTCTTCTTCACATGTTGTTCAACTGGAAACGGGAGGGTACAGACCCGATTTTCAGACGTTAGTGTAGTCTGATTCACTAAAGTGCTGGCATCAAACAAACGTGACACCTTTTTTTATTTTAAAGTTTGGCCCTTCATCCCGGCAAACCGCTTTAATCCACTTCTTCCTTGAGGTACGGCCACACTGAACGCGTTATGCGCGTCAGAGGCGTTGAAAATCTGCATATTTGCATAGGGAACAATTGGTTTAGGCGCGTAGATGCGTTACACGCGCTAAAGCAGCGCGTTAGGCGCGTAAGACGCACCTAAATAACGCGCCTAACGCACCAATGCACGCAGCCAATCAACGTTGACCTTGATCCGATGACACTGGCAGAGAGACGGAGGACGCACAGAAGCAGAAAGAACATGGACGACCAAGTCATAGTTTTTTTCACCACTATCCTCGGGCCGAGCCTTTGATTTTTTTTTTAATCATTGCTTTATTGGCCTAATCTGAGGAGAAATCTATGCCGTAAACAGAAATATTATAGGCCTTTATCTCAAAGGTCTTCTCAATGCGGTGGAACGCTCCGTTCACTTGCATTAGGTAGTAGTCCGGTAACTTATGAAACCCAGCGTATTCGGTTGCTAAGCGACGTCGACGTCTTTGGAAGACTATTTCTCTACTAATCAACTACGAATGCTGGTAACGAATAAATTGTAGAAAGACACACCATGTGAAGTTATTTTTCTCGTTTTAGCAAGTAGCCTTGTAATAAGCAGGATAATGTATAGTACGTTGCCGGTCATTATCGAAAATAAGCCCCTTCAGGGCGAAGCAAGACACCTCCGCTGGGCGGGCTCATCTAGCTGCGTAGGCACGTTAAACCATTTTTGTGACACGCAATGATCAAGTGTCAGGTTTGTTGGGCAAAATAACCTGCTGAGTACATCACATGTACATTATAAATATAGCTAACTCCTACCCTAGCCTGATGAGCACATCACATGGCAGACACATTACAATATAGTCAACTCTTGCTCTAACCCAACGAACACAAACATGATAAAATATAGTCAGGTCAAGGCCAGAGCCGAAGGCCCCATTTCCCAGGCAAATGGTAGACACTCAGACAATGCACCAGTCTCTTAAGAACAGGAGAGCCACATTAATTTATCACACAGGAGACACTTTGAAGCTCTCCCCCGTTAGAAGGAACCAAGAGAAACACCTGCCCATACCAGGGGCCTGAGAGCCACATTAAATTATCACACACGAGACACTTCGGGGGGGCACTCCCCCGTTTTAATTTATCACACCGGAGACACGAGGAGCTCTCCCCCGTTACGAAGCTCTCCCAGGGCCTGGGAGCCAAGGCCAAGCAAAAACACACAGAACCACACACCTCAAACGCACACACCTCATCGAGAGGAGGATACAGCATAAAACTGTATCACACAGGGACTCTTGACCTTCTTCTGAAGCAGACCTTCCACGGAGGCGAAGCTCCGGACGAACCATCAGCACTGATTAGGGACTTAGACATATTCGATTTCTCACGCTTTATGACTCTGTATAACCGTTGCCACTTTACTTAATAAATCCAAGGTCCTCGTGCCGACAGACTTTATTACCTCTCCGTCTCATTTCATCTGGTCCAGTAACTAGACAGACCGTTTTTCCCCTCAGGTTAGGCGCGTAACGCGTTCAGTGTTGCCATACCTTTTAGACTCAATTCGGTCGGGAATCCATGAAAACTTAAAGAGATACTTCACCGGTGGGAATATGAAGGTTTTATGAATTAAATAATTCAATGTATTATGAATGTGAAGAAAATATTGAAATCGGTTCATCCTAGCCTGAAAAAAGGCAGAAAGAGTGTTTTCATGGTCTCTCTGGCTCAAAGTAAGAAAACCTCCAACTACCACAGTGCATTGCGCTCGATGGCCCGCCCACCTGTCGGTCTCCCGTCCCCCTCATTCCCCCTCATTCCTTATTGGTGGAAAAATTTGCCACCAAAAGTGTGTTGTAGTCCTCTGCCCTTCTAGCGGGACAAGAGGTTTCTCCCGAAATGATGTCAAACGCGTAATTTGACGTCGATGAGAAAAAATGGGCCAAGGGGAATATATATATTTATTTATATTACAATCGCGATTTTATAATGATAGAACGCCGGTTCTAAATGGGTGAAGTATCCCTTTAAGTAGGGTTGGAGTTGTTTGTTCGATTTACAAAGTGAAACAGAGCAGTGACATCTAGCCTTCATTTCAGCCATTGTTGAACTGTGCCGGAAGTGGGCATGCACAACATTGAGAAATCCCGCCCATGAAACGTGGTAGCGTGATAATCAAATTTTTTTGTCAAGTGACCCATGGAGACTGCTCATACCAATTTTCATGCTTGTATCACAAATTGAAAGATTGTAGCACTTATCCGCTCCACTAATTTATAAACATGCTTTTTATGTTATTTTTCTATTTATTTCTAAACCGGTGTATTTAGATTTAACCGTAATTGTAATAAATGTTAATTTATTTAGTGTTTATTAAAGCATGGCTTTATTTCAACCTGCTTTTATGGTGTTTTCTTTTTGTGGTGGGATTTGAGCAAAATTAGTCCTCCACACAAACATAAGGGGGCAATTGCTCTGTCGCTAGCTTAGCCACTTTTGAGAGTTTAATACGGTTTTAAACTCTAGAAGTCACGTGACGTCTTAAGCCCCATTGCTGTGTCATATGTACTTGTGGTTTAACCTTCAGCTGCGTTTTACCTTGATCTCAATTGCTGTGTCTTCAGAGAAATTCACATTAGACACTAGAGGGCGTATTTTGTGCTTGTTATTCTAATCTCGACACTCACGTGGTTTTAGAGGAGACTAAACCACAGACACACACACACACAATTAGTTTTATGAATTATTATTAATAGGTATGATACATTTAGACTTATAACACCAGATAGGCCTTCAGTACAATATAGGAGTTGCTTAAAGGAGCATTTCACCGGTGGAGAAATTAATATGTATTGAAATTGGGTCCTATATGTAGTCGAGTAATGAAATAAATTTCTAATTTGGTGCCGTCTTGACCGAGAAAAGGCAGAAAGTGACTTTTTGTCGCTTGTGGATTTAAGACAACTCCCACCATGCACCCCCCCGATGCACAGCTTCGCAGGCCACTCCCACTGATCTAGATCTCCGCCTATCAGAGACCTCGCGGTTCCGTCTACCAAGCTGATACCGCAAGACAGCTTGAAAATCAATTCAAACAACATTTCTAGTGAACTCTGGTGAAGTCATTAGCAAATTACTCCTCATTTGTATTTCTTTCTTGTGAAATTGTGAACTTTTGCATGGTTGTGGGATGTTCAAGCAGGACAAGGAAAGGACAGTTTTGTTAAGTATTTTAAGAAGCTGCATTACCCTCACATAGCCACAAGGGGGGCAAGACCTTATTGAAGGCTGCTCCCTCCACAGAAGGCAGCACCTTTAGATAGGTGAAGAAGCCGAAGCCATTACGTCACCCCGGCCACGCCCACTGCATAGACCACGCCCACTTGTCGTCCTCTATCGGAGGACGTCAAGTGAAGAGCCCAGAGATCAATAGGTAGACGGCAGAGAGCCACCGGGCCTAAGCAGATCACGGTATTTTCCTCTCCACGCGTTAGATACAATTCCCTCCCTTAAGCTTCATAGTTACCATACCGAAACATGCCTACTTTATAACAAATAAAGTGAGTTAAAAGCAACCCGGGATTGGACAACTTTCTTCAAGAATACTGCAATAATTTGGTGACCCCCGACGTTTGGAAGAAAGTCCCGAGAATCCCGGCGGGCGCGACGCTAAAACAACTTCAACAGGCCACACACGTCTGAGGTAAGTAGAACTCTTTGTCTTAAAGGTCCCATGACATGAAAATCTCACTTTATGAGGTTTTCTAACATAAATATGAGTTCCCCTAGCCTGCCTATGGTCCCCCAATGGCTAAAACTTGCGTTTGGTGTAAAACGAGCACTAGCTGTTCTGCTCGCCTTTGAAAAAACGGAGGCTCAAGTGCGCTGATTTGGAATGTCTGTATTTATGACGTCACCAAGAATCTCAGCTCCTCCCCTTACTCTGCCTTGCCCGCCCAGAGACGTTGGCCCGCCAATGAGACTCGACCGTGCGAGCGCCACGTGTGTGTGTGTGTGTGTGTGTGTGTGTGTGTGTGTGTGTGTGTGTGTGTGTGTGTGTGTGTGTGTGTGTGTGTGTGTGTGTGTGTGTGTGTGTGTGTGTGTGTGTGTGTGTGAATACACACACTGTAACGCAAGTTTTTCTTGTCGGTTCTTTGACGTGTCTTGTATTTCCACAACGAGACTGTTGTGGGGGTTATCTGAGACATGGTTGAGAAGGAATTGGGGGAAAGGAAGTTTGGCTTTGACTCGCTGAAGTACATGAACTGCGACATGCCGCCGGTTGCCGCGAGGCACCATCGCCCGGCAGCGGGCAGCCGGCAGCAGGCAGCGCCCGGTTCAGTCGACTTCAGGTTGATGTGAAAGTGGAAGAACCAGAGACGTCGCAGAACCCGACAAAGTCGTTTGTGATTCATAATATCGTCTGGAGGCGCACACAGCTTTTGGCCGCGATAATATGTATTAAATTATATAGATTTCTATATATTATGATATTATTTAGATATAGAGCTCCAGGACTGTAACGCAAGTGTTGTACACTTCCTTATTATTTGGATAACCCTTCTGCTTTTGGTGTTATGGCGCATAACACGTCGGACTCTCGTCTCTGGTATTTCTACAACGAGACTCGTATTGGGGGTTATCTCAGCCATGGTTGAGAAGGAATTGGGGGAAAGGAAGTTTGGCTTTGACTCGCTGACGTACATGAACTGCGACATGCCGCCGGTTGCCGCGAGGCACCATCGCCCGGCAGCGGGCAGCCGGCAGCAGGCAGCGCGCGGTTCAGTCGACTTCAGGTTGATGTGAAAGTGGAAGAACCAGAGACGTCGCAGAACCCGACAAAGTCGTTTGTGATTCATAATATCGTCTGGAGGCGCACACAGCTTTTGGCCGTGATAATATGTATTAAATGATATAGATTTCTATGTATTCTATGATATTATTTAGATATAGAGATCCAGGACTGTAACGCAAGTGTTGTACACTTCCTTGTGTGACGACCCCGCCTACTTATTTGCTACTTATCTTCCTCAAGGTGATCAGCTGATGCCATCAGCTGGATCTGGAGCACCTGGGACCGGTGCTCCAGCCGAATAAAAGAGCAGCTGATTGCCTGTTGTGGGTGGCCTATTCTCTGGCCCTCCTTGCAGGCGTCCACACCTTTTTGGTTCTCGTTGGCGGTTTTGTTAACTTACGTTGCGTATGGAAATAAACCTTCATTTTCTATTGGTTATGCACCGTCTCTCCCGTTTTTGTCATCGCCATTGAGCTGGGTCATGACAAAATGGGGGCTCGTCCGGGAACTCGGGGGGGAACAGGGGGGGGGGTGGAGCTGGACCTCCTCTGAGTCTTTGGGCGCTTCAGGAGGTTCGCCGTGAGGAACGCCATCAGGACAGGAAGGAGACGGCTTCATCTTCCTCTTTATGGGAAACATTCATCTTCAGAGGCTTTCCTCATCCTTCTGCTGCAGAAGTCTTCTTCATAACCCAGAGTCCTGATATAAAGCACGCTGAGATGTGTTTCTGCTCACCAGTACAGCAGCCCACTGGGTCCTCTCAGACCCATACAGCAGCCCAGTGGGTCCTCTCAGTGTGCGCACGGGGATACTTCGCTGTCTTGCTGGTCCTGTTCGGGCATAAAGGTGTGTTTTTGCTTGGTCCTAGTGGTGGTTTTGAGATGGCTGAATGTGAAGCGTTTATGGCGGCTCCGTCAGAGGGGGCCTTGGACAAGGGTACTAAAGAACAGTTGTTGAAACTGTCTGATCATTATTCGGTGGCCGTGATAGATAGGAGGCGTAAAGAAGATGTTAAAATTGCTTTGAAAGTAAAACTTGTTGAACTGGGGGTCCTTACATCTGGTCCGGTGCCAGCTTCTCCACCTGCCGTAGGCATGCCTTTTCAGACTCAGGGGCTGACTTTTGAGCAGCAAAAAGAGCTCCTCTCGATGCAGTTGGAACATGAGAGATTTAAGTGTGAAATGGAAGCTACAAAACAGATAGAGCTGGAGGTGATCCGCCAGCGGGAGGGTTATCGTCTGGCTGCTGAGAGTCAGAAGGGGCAGGTGTCTGGGGGTCGGTGCGCGGCCCTTTGATAAACAACTTGCGGCTGTTGCCACCGTTTAATGAGAAGGATCCTGACTCATTTTTTGTGCTGTTTGGGCGTGTTTCCGCGGCGAGGGGTCGGTCTGATGAGGACTGTGCTCTGCTGCTCCAGTGCGTCCTCCCAGGTAAGGCGCAGGGGGCATATTCGTCTATGAGCGCGGCTGATAGCGGTAGTTATTTTATAATAAAATCTGCCGTGCTGAAGGCTTATGAGCTTATGCCTGAAGCATATCGCCAACGTTTTCGGGCTTGGGAAAGGGAAAGTGGCCAAACCTATGTTGAATTAGTTTGGGAATTAACTACCCATTTTAAACGTTGGTTGGCTGCGCTTGATATCGCTACTTTTGATGAGTTGTGTGAGTGGGTAATTTTGGAGCAGTTTAAGAATACGCTACCTGGTCTGATTGTGACCTATATTAATGAAAGGAAGATTGCCTCTGCTGCAGAAGCGGCTGTGTCAGTAGATGAGTACGTGTTGCTCCATAAGGACGATGTGAGAGAGCGCACACCAGGCCGCAATGATTCTGGCTGGGGTGGAAACAGGCAAGGTGTTGCGGCGGCTGACCAGATGCGTTCCGGGAAGTCTGGCATGTTTAGACCCGAGTCTCACTCACGGAGCAGTGTTGACAGCAGTAGAACCTGTAACTATTGTCACGAGGAAGGACATTGGAAGGCAAATTGCCCTGCATTAAAGGCTAGGCATCAAGTATTGTGAAGAGTTGGTTGGTATGGAAAAGGGATGGTTGGTCGGTATGGAGATGAGTTGGTTGGTATTGAGATGGGTTGGTTGGTATGGAGATGAGTTGGTCGGTATGGAGATGAGTTGGTCGGTATGGAGATGAGTTGGTTGGTATGGAGATGAGTTGGTTGGTATGGAGATGAGTTGGTCGGTATGGTAAAGAGTTGGTCGGTATGTGGGAGGAGGTGCGGCCCTTGTGGTTTACACGGATCATAGTCCTCTGACCTTTTTAAGGTCATTGCGGTGTCCGAATCAGAGGTTAAGGAGATGCGCTGTCACGTGCTCCTTTGCCATGAGTGAATGTGACTAGTGATGCCATTTCATGCTGTTTGTTTTATGTTCTTCTGTCTGTTCTCTTAATTTGCTTCTCAGGTACCAGGGTTGCTGAGGTCAGGTGGAAAAGGAACAGGACATGGGCAGGGTGGTTTGTGTTTTCTTTCTTAGATTTACCTTATCTTTGAATTTATATATTTTTGGGGGGGATAATTTCAGGTCAATTGGTATAGTGTGTGCCGGTGTTCCCTTTGGGACACCGACTTTATGGGGGGGGGGTGTGACGACCCTGCCCTCTCTTCCCCTCACTTCCTTATTCATATTGCTGAAAGAAGGAGGCCACTTGCCTTTCTATTGTTAGTTAAACTGAAGTTATTTTTTTATTGTTCTTTCTTCCCCTTGCTCCCTCCCACCCTAGACATCTGGTCATGTGTTGGAACCAAAATGTAAATTTAGTATATGTGTTTGTATATTTGGGGGTCTGTGTGTCTGGGTGCTGAAATACAGGGAGCCAGTCCCTAGTTGATATCGGCAAAACACGCAAATATTTGTGTAGGTTGTAATCAATGTTTTTTGATTCACCAACATTAATAGTTTAAACGATCTGTAAATGTTTACATTTGTACTAAATTTGTTCTTTCTCTTCAGGCCTTTTCAACCCAAGCAGTGATGGATGCCCGGCATTCATCATTTTAATTGTTTACATTACTACAAACTACGCCAATCTTAATATTCGAATGCCTAACACTCAGACATTATGTTTTTCAAGGTTGCTGGGCCCTTCTGTCTGTTTTCATGCGTTTTGTGTATCAAAACAGGAGTGCAATAGACACGGGTTGTGTCATGCACAATGATATTAGATAACCAGGATGGTTCAAATAGACACGGGTTTCAACAGCTAAAATAATATGTTTAATTAATAAATGATGCACATGGTTTTAACCGGTGCACAAGGCGGGAGTTAGCTCAACTGCTGTATTTCAATTACAATAACATTTGTTTCAACCGATAACTTCTGAATTTTTCTTTTAGGTTCAGTTTTTGTTTTGTTTATAAAATATCACCATATATTTAATACCCAGATGTGCATAATTGTTGTGAGTTTGGATGACTCTTTATTCTACCTAGTTTAGACGGTTTTGATTGACCTAGCTCAAAATTCACCAGGTGTCAGACGTAGGATTGTGGCACTCCTTGGGAGCCCCCGAGCCACACGTCAACTGCACCAGGTGTCAAGACGTAGGATTGTGGCACTCCTTGGGAGCCTCCGAGCCACGCGTCAACCGACTAATCGTTCCTGCAGTGTTCTGGAGTGGTGACGGTGGAGCTCAATCGGAGGCTCCGGGAGAGTTGACAATCACGGGCTCACACGGGGAGTGGTGACGGTGGGGCTCATGGGGAGGCTCCGGGAGAGTTGTCAATCACGGGCTCACACGGGGAGAAATCAAGTAAGTCAGAAGGTTGAATTAATGTATCGATGTGATGTTGACCAACAAAAAACTAGATAATTAAAATAATAAATACTGTTCATGTAATGGTATAGTTAGGTCTGGGACCTGCGTAGCTAAAAAAACTGTTTTGGAAATAGCAATGGACGTGTCCGGTACATGTATAGCTAAAAAATAAGTAAAGATAAAGGCCTAGATAGATAGATATGTTCCATTATTTGCCTTGCGGAGCCAACCAGTCCTGTGTAAAGTAAGGTTTTACTTTACTTCACTTTGCTAAGACATATGCACGTTTGATGTGGTATGCAATAATAATAATCAAAGTGTTTTTATTGATTTTCATATTCAAACATCAGACATCTCATACAAAACACAATAGTAGGACTCAAAACATACATCACAAGTACAGGACAGTACACAGACAGAACAATAACAAGACAGATCCTACTACTAGACATCAGACATACCCACCACCTGTGTAGTCCAGACACTCTCGGGTTAAAAATAAATACATAAGTAGAAATGACAACAATAATAATAATATGAAAAAAAAAGGGGGAGGGGGGGGGGGTCAGAAGCTGCCAATTATGTTGGAGCAGATGAAAACTCACGTTCAAAATAGGAAATAAAAGGCTGCCAGACCTTAGAATATCTCTTAGGCTGCATCCGAATACTCGTACTTGCATACTATATAGTATGCATTTTGTAGTATGCGAAAAATCTAGCGCGTCCGAATACTGTAGTATGCATTCTGTAGTACGGAAGTCATTTCCGAATGCATACTACCGCCAAAGTGAACCACGGACCACACTACGCTATCCCACAATGCAACCGGAGTCTGGTAACAAACGAAGAAGAGATGGCTGACCCGACACCACCAACAGCGGCTTTTTATTCGTGTGTGTGTGTGTTCAATAAAAAAGGAAAAATTAACTTCAATCGTCTTTTTCACGGAGTAACAAATAACTGTAAATGTATTATTATTATTCCAAAAAAATGACTTACCAAATTTCCACATATATACAACAAAACCTGCCGGTAAGTCGCTCTACGAGATGACCGACGACGACGCCTTCTAGCAGAGATATCCATTTCAAGAGACATTCGCGTAGAAAGAGACATTTTTTTATTTAATAGCAACGATAACAAGACGGAAAACAGGTACATTTTGCCGCCATCTGGGGGGAGATACGTCATCTCCAAACATCCGGTGGAGTTTCGGCAGCGTTCGGAGGCGTTCTACGCATGTCTGTAGACCGTACTACACAGTCAAGTGTAGTATGGTCAAGTAGTAGACACTAGACAGAAATAGTATGTACTAGGTATTCGGATGCAGCCTTAGTGTTGCCCTGCAAAGTAAATCTAAGATGTTCTAATTTTAGGTGTGCCATCACCTCCTCTACCCACCGTTTGTGTGTTGGCGGTGCTGCCTTTATCCAGTTAAATAAGATCAGTCTCCTGGCCAACAATGAAGAGAATGCTATTGCTTTCCTTTGAGCAATAGTTCAATGAGTTTCCCCTGGTGCCACACCAAAAATGGCTGCCAGAGGACCGGGCTCTCTATTTTTGTCGTAGATGGATGAGAAGGTTTCAAAATGTTGGTCCAAAACTCTTTGAGCCTGGGACAAGACCAGAAAATATGGCATATGTTGGCTGGCACCTGTTTACATCTAGGGCAAGTCGGATCAGCTCCCTGGTAAATTCTTGCCAGTTTGTCCCTCGTGAAATGAAGTCTGTGTAACACCTTAAACTGTATTAATCCATGTCTAACACAAATAGAAGAAGAATGTATTAGTTTTACTGCCCATCTCCATTTATCGTCCGATATGTCCAATTCTAATTCTTCCTCCCATTTCCTTTTTATGTAATCAAGGGATGGGGAAGCCACCCTCTGGATATTCACATAAAGCATAGAAACTGTCCCTTTAAGAGTCGGCTCCATGTCCAATAGCCCATCTATCCACCCACTCTGTGGTAATTCAAGGGATGAGGAGAATGTCTTTCTCACAAAATCTCGAATCTGAAAGTATCTGAAGTAGTTAGTCCTTAAGGGGATTCCATATTCCTTCTCCAGCTGAGCAGCAGACATAAATACACCATCTTTAAACAGATTTTTAACACATTCCACCCCAGCTCTATACCATTCCCTAAACGCTGCTCCCCCAAGGGCCGGAGAAAACAAGTGATTGCCATAAACGGGAGCAGACAGGAGGGCGTTCACGTACAACAGGGTTGTTTGTGTAAAGGTGTTTGCTTAAGGGCAGAGGAGCACAGACCAGGGAGCGTAGGGATACCGGGCTAGATGCATATCTTTCCATATGTACCCACACTGGGGTTTCATCATCATCAACTGTGAGACCCAAAACAACAGCTTATGTAGGTTAGCATCCCAATAATAATGCATATAATTTGGTAGGGCCAGGCCGCCCTCTTCTCTCTGCCTCTCTTGGAACTCTCTTCTTATCCGAGGGACTGTTTTTTTCCAAATAAAGGTAGATGTACATTTATTCAGTTCTTTAAAAAAAGATTTAGGAATGAAAATTGGTATTGCCTGGAATAAAAACAGGAACCGTGGCATTACAGTCATTTTAACAGAATTTATCTTCCCTGCTAATGATATTGGGAGAGATGACCACCTTTCCATATCTAATTTTGCCTTGTCCAATGTTACTTTAAAGTTATGATTAAATAAGTCTTTGTATTTACTTGTTACAGTAACACCTAAATAGGTGAATTTATCTTTGTTTGTTGTAAAATGATAGGCCTGGAATGATAGTCCCCTCGCCTGTTTATTAATTGGGAAAATAACACTTTTTTTCTAGGTTAATTTTATAACCCGAAACCCTCCCAAAGTTTTCGATAATATCCAGAGCCACCGGGATGCTTGTGACAGGGTTCGACAGGAAAAGGAGGAGGTCGTCAGCGTATAGAGAAAGTTTATGGTTTTGCATCCCCCTGCGTATTCCCCCCAGTCCAGCAGCATTCCTCAGCATTATTGCAAGGGGCTCAATTGCCACATCAAAGAGCAGGGGTGACAAGGGGCACCCCTGTCTTGTTCCCCGAAACAGAGGAAAAGGATCAGATATTATACTATTTGTTCTTACCATAGCCTGGGGGTTCGCACATATTATCTCAATCCACAAACGAAAATTAGGACCAAATCCGAATCTCTCAAGGGCCGTGAACAAATAGAGATACTCTATTCTATCAAAGGCTTTGTGGGCATCTAAGGATATCACAATCTCGGGCTCAATGTTATCCTCCCGTGTATATCACATTAAAAAGGCGACGAAGATTACTGGAAAGTTGTCTGCCAGCAACAAACCCTGTCTGGTCAGGATGTATTATCTTACTTATAACAGGCCCAATCCTAGCTGCCAGTACCTTGGTCAATATCTTATCACATCCAAGTAGACTCACCGGGCGGTATGATCCACACTTGAGTGGATCTTTATTTTTCTTAAGGAGCACAGAGATCATAGCCTGTGACATTGTTTGAGGTAAAGTTTTTCTGTCAATGACCTCCTCATATACTCTACAGAGCAGGGGTATCAGTTTAGAGGCAAATGTTTTATAAAATTCACTCGGGAACCCATCAGGGCCCGGCGCTTTGCCTGTCTTCATGTTTCGAATCGCATTCTCTATCTCCCTTGCAGTCAGGGGACCCTCTAATCTATCCCTATCTACCCTCTCTAAGGATGGCATTTCCAGATTTTCAAAAAAATCTTTCACTCGCCCCCTGTCATTCACTTCCGAAGTATAAAGATCCTTATAAAAAGACTTAAATTGGTTGTTAATACCTTTCTGATATATAATCTTATTCCCCAGGTTATCCCCTATCTCCACTATCATACCAGCGGCTGCTGACTGCTTCAGCTGGTGGCTGAGGAGCTTACCTGCACGCTCACCATGTTCATAGAAATCCTGTCTCGACCTAAGATATAGATCCTCCTGACGCTGATTTATTAAGATATCATACTCAGTTTGGAACAAAATACGTTTTTTGTGTAGCTCCTCAGAGGGAGCCCTAGAATTTGCCAGGTCAACTTCTTTTATTGCCTTTGTTAATTCTGTGGTACGTTTCATCTTTCTTTTCCTTTCACCAGCATGAAATTATTTGTCCTCGAATATAAGCTTTTAAGGATTCCCACAAAATGGCACTGCTTATGTCGGGGGTGTCATTAAGCTCTAAGAAAAAAACTATTTGCGAGTTTATAAATTTGGTAAAATTATCATCTGCCAATAGCCTGTTATTAAGGCGCCACATTCTCTGAGGTGGCGTGTTTTCTGGAAAGTGAAGTTTCAATATGACTGGGCTGTGATCGGATATTACTATACCAGAGTATTCTATACCTGTTACTATAGGGGTCAGTTTATTGTCTAATAAGAAGTAGTCAATCCTAGTATACGTCCGATGTGGTGGGGAATAAAAAGAGTACTGCCTGGAGGTTGGGTTTACGTATCTCCATGGATCAAATATACCATATACCTTACAGAAGGAGTTAATGCATTGCGCTGATTTGCTCAGTATACTGGGTGTTGGACTAGAGCGGTCCAGAGTTGAATCTTGGACACAATTCAAGTCTCCCCCTAGGATCAGAGTATCCAAATTTGGTAATAATGAGAATAGGTCCTTAAAAAATTGAACATTATCCCAATTGGGTGCATATATGTTTGCCAGAACCACTGGCATATTGAATAATTTTCCAACTACAATAACATACCAACCATGTTTATCTTTTATAGTGGTTGTTTCTACAAATTGTACATTCCTGTGTATGAGGATGGCCACTCCCCGACCCTTACTATTGAAATCCGAGTGATAAACCTGATAAAATCCCCCCCTACAGAGCTTGAGGTGGTCCCTGTTCAACAAATGTGTCTCCTGTAGATATACTATCTCTACTCCCTGGTCTCTCAAATGTGAAAATACCTTACTCCGTTTAGCTGGATTATTGATCGCCCTTACATTCTAGCTCATCAATTTTGTGGCCATTCTGCTCGGATCCATGTTTGGTGCCATGTCAGAAGACTGTGGCCTTTGGCAACAAAAGCAAAAAAGTTAAAAGGAGGGGGTCTGGAAAGGAAGGGGGGGGCATCACACACGCAGACACAGCCAATACATAACACATAACATATATAAACACTAACCCAAATATAATGCTCTTTAGCGAGCTCTCTCGTGGCCAACCGGTCCACCATCTCCTGCACACCAAGCCTACCGTGTGCAGCTCCGTGCATATCGCTCTTAGTCTGAAAAGTATAACATCACCCTTTTAACTTATTCACCTAATGGGAAAAACAAAAAGGGGGAAGCTCTCCACAATGAGGCCCTGAATAGGGTAAAGCAGTGAAATAAAAACAAAAAACAATGCCATAAAGGGTAGGCAACAATAGTCAAGGGGGAACATTCAACCCTCAAACCTTGAATAGAGTAAAACAGTAGTATGAGGGAGGACAACAGTAGCTTGTAGAAAGATGAGGATTATAAATATGTATACATAACTTCTTTTTAAATATACACTGAAGCCAAATATTTTGTCAATGTTGTCAGGACTGGTGAACAATATCCTGCCTACATTAATCCCCCAACCAATTCAATAGTGTAAGCATGTATAGTATCTACTCAGCCAGAATCAGGGGCCTCATTTACTAAGGTTGCGTACACACAAAAACGTGGCGTACGTCCTTTTCCACGCTCACGTTCAGATGTACAAAACGTGAAATGACCGTAAAAATGTGTGGTCCCCACGCCAGCTCCAGAGCTGTCGTACGCACGTTTCTACAGCTATTGTTCCTTTGGCGACACTTAGAGGTGACGCTGGGAAACTGGGAAAAAAGGTGAAAACAATGACTCAGAGTGATTTGCACATCAGAGACACACTAATGAACAATTAACACACCTTGCAATTATATGGGTGGCTATAAAAGCATGCGCAATGGATGAAGAAAATTGTTTTAAAAATGGCTGCGTTAGCGTTGTTAGAGGACATCGCAAATGGTCAAATCCGAAGGGCGCTGGAGACGCCGGGGCCGACGGAGGAGACGCCGGGGCTGACGGAGCAATCCGTGCCCTCTCCTTGCTTGTCTATTCAAAAATAAAAAATGTAAGTTAATAAACACGAGTCAAAGTCTTTAATATCCTGGCATCTTTACGGACTGATCATTTAACATTTCATCTACCTCATTTTTCCGTTTGTCCATCCTATCAGCCAGACTTCTAATTTTATCAGCAACCAGCTTCACCTCCCCGCGTAGCAACTCAGATTGGGCTCTCGTGCTGTCTTCCAAACTTTTGGTCCATTTTTCCAACTCGGTTGTCATCTCTTTTCTTCCTTTTTCTATCTCTTCCTTACACTTTGCGATCTCAGTCTTTGTCTCCTCTCTGTATTTCGTAACCGCAACGTTGGCTTTTTTAATCTCGGACATCATGTCCTGAGCCCACTGAGGTATGCCGTCGGCTTGTGATGGGCTAACACTGACCCTGCTAGCTAAGGAGGCCACGCCGCTAGCCACCTGCTGCTTCTCTCCACCCGTTCGATTCGTTCGAGTCGTCATTTTTCGGTCTAAAAATGTACTGAAAGCGCACTTGCTAGTACCCGAACAAAACAGTATTCGTTCACTCCCCCAAACTGATAACAGTATGGCGATATTAATATTTTTTGACAACTTTTACACAGAGCCTCGGCACGCACGTCTTCACACGGCAAAGCACATCCGGAAGTCCCGATGTGGTATGCAAAAGGTGGCACAATAGGATGTTGTGCAGAGAATAAGGCGTATGCACATTTGATGTGGTATGCGATGTACATAGGAGTGAATCAAAGTGTGGACAACATCAAATGCGAGCAATAGGTAGAATAAATGAAGATTAGGTCATCCAATATACATAGTGTAGGACAATCGGGTAGTATGATGAAGGTAACTGTTATTATGAGATACGGTTAACACAGAAGTGATATTGAACATGCAAATTTAAACATTGTTATTTCCCTTTTACATCTTTTTGGTTTTAGATAAGAAATGGATTAGCGATACATCTGCTGGGAAGGAAACCTATATGCTAGGGTTCTCAATTTGATTCAGAAGTAGTGGGCTCACCTTTCAAATGCCACTGCTGCTGCTGTAACGCTTTGATACAACGTCAGCGTTTCATAGTATATATTTTTTTAATTCTGATAAGTTGCGACACATAGGTATACTGACTCATGTATCGTTTAAAGTTTAGTGCATTTGAGAACAGTGTGGTCTCAAGACGGCTGCATAGACCCACCAATAACGACCTTTGGTTTTGTATACTGGTTTTCATTTCTCTTCACAATAGATTGTTTTTTATACAGATTATTAAGGAAAGGAACTTCAACTTGGTTGCATTACGGCGTTGTTAGGTTTGGTTGTCATTCAATGCGCATAGCTGAAGCAATGCGCAAGGAGTAGTGTGAAATAAAATCAAAGTGGATACTGTAAAACAATTAAAATTAGAATTAAAGGAAATATGTTTTTGAACAACTAACTGCTGTACATGAGTTTGTATTTCTACAATAGAAACAAAAGTTCCAGAACCAGATGCAGACACACCCGGAGCCTACAAACTACCACCGCCGAGCAAGGACTCACAGTCACATGAGGAGATCAAATAACAGCAGGATTTGAATCGGTTCTGTTTTGGTTGTCCACCATTAGAAAAATATTGTTTGTATAAATAACATATATCATAATCAACAGTTCGTAAAGTTTCCACGAATAAGGTTAAAAGAATATATAAGGTATGGATATGTTATTGACAGAGCAAGGAGGGGTGTATGCGATGATAGGCACAACATGAACATGTTGTACTTTTAGCCCCAATAACACAGCTCCGGATGGGTTGGTGACCAGGGCGCTGGCATGATTACAATCCCTCAGGTTCGAATTGGCAGAGAACTCCGGCATTAATGACCCTTTCACAGGATGGATGGAGAATATGTTTGGGAGGTGGAAAGGCATGATCCAGTAAGTGCCCGTCGCGGGAATAATGGCAGAGACTGTTAATTGTCACCGGCTGCCGTTGTATTCCCTGCGCACGAGGGCTACTGCATCTGCTGATCACCACAGCAGTGAGCGCTACAGAAGCGCCAAGTGCCATTCAGGCTTACATGGGGATCAGATATGATCCGATGAAAGTGAACGATACATCACCCGAGGGGCCCGACCCTATCCAGCTGTGATATGTAGAATAGTCAACACCTATACTATCCTAGTAGAAGCACCTGTGTCTAAAATAATCAATATCCTGGATTTACTTGAATAACTAATTATTGAACCACCAAGACGGGTTGTGTTTGTTATTATATAGTATTGTTTGGTTGCGAGTGCAACCCGTTATTTCTGTATCGCTGCATTGATGATGGTGCTGTTGATCTTCTTTCAGACGGTTGTTTACAGATTTCCTGTTGCTGACACGACGATTGAACGCCTGAAGGAGGCTCCCATGATGTGAAAGTAACCTCTCTGTGAGCTGAGCTTTTGACAAGGAGGGACGAGTCTTGGGTTCATGAATTACAGGCCCCGACGGCGACAGAAGAAACAATGGCTGCGATAATAACAACGTCCAAAACCACCCACATGCAACAGCGCACCAATACACGAAGATCACCTGAACCACCCAAATCCATGCTAGCCTATCAATAATCTTGAATTTTTTAAATTTTTTATTATGACTACTACTTTTGCACATGTTGAAAATTTTATGACCTTGTTGCACGTAACCAAAAAGTATTAGCTTAGGATTTCTATGGATACTTTTGTTTGTGTGCTGTTTGACCATATGATTGTATGATAACCAGGATATATGTTCATTGTTGTATTGTTAATATGACTTGTATTACCTATGAGACCCATCAGGGCGAATGCCGTTACAGTGTTATGGTAATCCGTGGTGGTTTTTATTCGGTAAAAACCGAGTTTTCCCACTCGGTTGGTGGTGTTGATGATTTATCCTACTTTGACTATGTTTCGGTGTGGTAAATGGTGTTTATGATTTAAAGCAGGGCTCTACGCTAACTTTTTTTTTCAGGAGCACTCGTGCCCCTAAGTTAAAAAATGTAGGAGCACATGAAAAAAAATGGGGGCACAATAGGTTTTTGTTTAGAACATTTATTAGCGTGCAGAAATTGCACACACCAACAGAACCCACTTACTAAAGCAAAATTAAGACAAATAAATAGACAAGATTACATGCAGGCTACACAAAACAGCACCAATTTCGGCTTCCACCATACCAGGGTTATTGGGCTGGGTGTGATTTATATAGAACTCGGGCAGCGAGAATGCCTAGTGGACTCGATGTGTTTCACCACAGCATCGCGTTTCAGATTAGGGTTCCCCGTTATAAACAGAGAGGAGCCTGCCATTGCCGATGGGGCTTCCTTACAAAATGTACAGAACATTTTCATGTTCTTAGCATCATAAACTAGCCACCCGAAATCCTTCAACCAGTTGGGGGTTGAATTTGTAGACTTTATCGTCTACCATAACAGCATTAACTTTCTCCACGCAGTCTATTCATAATATTGTAATGACCACGGAAGAGGCAGTGAATGAAGTATTGATTAGACAGCGATTTAGATACCTAATAAACCGTTGGAACACACAAGACTGGTAACCATAGCAACGTAGGTAAACAAACCCTGCTAAACCCTCCCGTAGCGCTCCCTGCGCTACGGCTATCCGGAGGAGCACAGAGCTTTTGGCCGTGATATTGTATATACAATACAATAATATTACATTATATACTATTCTATATAGAGCTCGGGGAGTCGCAAACGGCAGCAATCACTTTCTCCTCCATGCTGCGGTTCACCCCGGACTGCACTGCAGGGAACGGTTGGCCGGTTGAAAACTGATAGGCTGTTACGTAACGCACGTCACTCAGTGGCCACGCTGTTGAACGCTGATTGGCTGTCATCACGCGAATGTCGCGGCAAAGTTTAAATATTTCAATCCACCTGAAATCCACGTGAACGCGCTCGCCCGTGCCGGGCAAAAGTGTCGCGCTGCAAATGGAATCGCTGCTTTGTATGGAATCGTTTCGCCCATAGACATCAAATAGGATCCTATATGATGTCTATGGTTTCGCCCCTTCGCGTTTGGTGTGAACGCACAGTATAGTGCGCTGTGGAGAAGTCACTCGCACGTGTGCTCCTGTTTTGTTTTTCTCATTCGCACGCGGAAATATTCATTCGCAAATGCGAGTGAAATGGGCGCACTGTAGAGCCCTGATTTAAAGTATTATTGTATGGTCATCTGAGATGACCAAGGAGGGATTGTTAAGTATTTTAAGAAGCTGCATTACCCTCACATAGCCACAAGGGGAGCAAGACCTTATTGAAGGCTGCTCCCTCCACAGAAGGCAGCACCTTTAGATAGGTGAAGAAGCCGAAGCCATTACGTCACCCCGGCCACGCCCACTGCATAGGCCACGCCCACTTGACGTCCTCTATCGGAGGACGTCAAGTGAAGAGCCCAGAGATCAATAGGTAGACGGCAGAGAGCCACCGGGCCTAAGCCCGGGGGCTTGAAGTAGATCACGGTATTTTCCTATCCACGCGTTAGATACAATTCCCTCCCTTAAGCTTCATAGTTACCATACCGAAATATGCCTACTTTATAACAAATAAAGTGAGTTAAAAGCAACCCGGGAGTGGACAACTTTCTTCAAGAATACTGCAATAGTTTTCATCGCCTACCAACAAGAGATTTGGAGCATTGCAAACAGTGGCTACTGGCTATCAATCATCCGAATTTTGGAGAAGACACAGCAGCCATGGAAGGCATAAAACTGAAGAAGGTTTCGAATTAAATGTCCTGGGAACGAAGAGAGCAGCTCTTTTGAACACCACAATTCCGTCAATATTTACCGTTCCATATGACGATGAACAGCCCGGGATGTCTACAACTAGCAGCGCTGAACGCATGTGCCTGGAGGTAAGACTCACTCAACCAGTGGCGATTTCTCTAAGACTGCAAGGGAAGCTCAGCTTCCCCTAAAATTTCGAACATTAAATTGTCAAATATGTATTGTTGTGTTAACATTTCATTGACTACAAATTCGTTAAAATACGTTCATGTCGAAGACAAGTTCGATAAGAATGTTATCCAAGACTGACTCGATTTTGTTAACTTCTCATACATTCCCGTAATGTCAATACATTAGACCGTAGAAGCCGAGCGTCCATTCACTTCAATGAGACTGCATGGAACAGTTTTTTTCATTGCCTCGAAACTCGACGGTCATTGGATAAATGCCCAGATTTGTCCCGCCCCCGGACGCTCAGCGTCTCTGGGGGTGGATGGAGCAGTGGGCTGGCCTGGGCTAGCATGGACGCTGGGCTTCCGCATTATGATTGGAGGATCAGTCGAAAGTCTGAATCACTTTTTGATTGACAGCTATTTTGAGATATACACAGTCACTTCACTATCTGAGTTCAGTGACAGTCCCATCGCGGATTTTGCAAGTGAAGTCTCATGACAAACTGCAACACATTTCTTGGTATTTGCTTGGCGAAATTGCTTCCATTATTAATTTAACAGGTCACAGACCATTTTCTTGAAAAGGAACGGAGGGCCGAATAGAGGTATAAATAAATTGACAACTATTTTGATGTAGGCCAAAAATGAGCTTCCCCTCTTTAAAAGACCAGCAGCCGCCACTGCACTCAACTATATAACTGATGACACACACTGATCATCAGTGTTGGGAATAACGCCGTTCAAAATAACGGCGTTAGGTAACGCCGTTATTTTTCCACTAACGGGGTAATCTAACTAATTACTGTTTCCGTCGTTACAACGCCGTTATCGTTACTAAACGTTAAATGCGGTGCGTTACTGTGAATTGATTGAATACATTGCGTAATCTGAACGCACTCCTGGCTTTACACAAACTGCTAGTGAGGAGACCGCATGGATAAGCGAATATGATTGGCTACAAGCAGCCAATCGGAGCCATTGTTTTCACACACAAGCCAGGCCATGCGCTGCTCGCACCACACAGCCGAGATGGCGAGCCAGAAGCAATCCGATGAAAAGTTGGCATTTACAAGGTGGAAATATAAGCACTATTTCCAATTCATCGAGGAAAAAGGCAAGAACGTGCATGTAAAGTGTACACTATGTCCGGGAGGGAAGACTTTGTCGACATCCGTTGTTAGCAACTCAAATTTAACGAAGCATCTAGCAACAAAACACGCATCGACAAAGCTAGTGTCCAAAAACACAGATACCGCCGCAGATAGCTCGCCATCCACAAGCCAGGAAGGATACGGAGCAAAGTCAAAGCAGCCAAAGCTAGATTTTTCTGCCCCACAGCAAACAGCTATGACACAGGCTGAAGTCAACCGTATGATAGGCAGGTACGTGGTCAAAAATATGTTGCCGTTATTGATGGTGGAGGATGATTCATTCCGAGCCATTATAGCTAAAATACCAAAGAAAGGAGGGGCCTGTACACCATGCACAAAGACGTTTGCTAAATACTTAGATGCTGATTACGTCAAAATGAACACAGAACTTAAAAAGAGTTTTGAAGAGTTGGACTTTTTGTCTACAACTGCAGATATTTGGACTGCGCACAACCGCAGTTACCTCGGCGTGACCGCACACTGGATAGATCCACGCAGCCTAGAGCGAAAGAAAGCAGCCTTGGCCTGCAGACGGTTCAAGGGCCGTCATACGTATGACCGCATTGCTACTGAACTAGACAATATACACTCATCCTTTGGTATTCCTAAGAAAATCACAGCTACTGTCACAGACAATGGTTCGAACTTTGTGAAGGCCTTTAAAGTGTACCAGCCCGTTCAGGGTGATGACTCTGGGGGGGAGGATGAAGATGATGTGACTTTTGTCGACCTTCATGATGCCTTACAGTTACAAGCAGGGCTCTACAGTGCGCCCATTTCACTCGCATTTGCGAGTGAATATTTCCGCGTGCGAATGAGAAAAACAAAACAGGAGCACACGTGCGAGTGACTTCTCCACAGCGCACTATACTGTGCGTTCACACCAAACGCGAAGGGGCGAAACCATAGACATCATATAGGATCCTATTTGATGTCTATGGGCGAAACGATTCCATACAAAGCAGCGATTCCATTTGCAGCGCGACACTTTTGCCCGGCACGGGCGAGCGCGTTCACGTGGATTTCAGGTGGATTGAAATATTTAAACTTTGCCGCGACATTCGCATGATGACAGCCAATCAGCGTTCAACAGCGTGGCCACTGAGTGACGTGCGTTACGTAACAGCTGCGTTACGTAATCAGTTTTCAACCGGCCAACCGTTCCCTGCAGTGCAGTCCGGGGTGAACCGCAGCATGGAGGAGAAAGTGATTGCTGCCGTTTGCGACTCCCCGAGCTCTATATAGAATAGTATATAATGTAATATTATTGTATTGTATATACAATATCACGGCCAAAAGCTCTGTGCTCCTCCGGATAGCCGTAGCGCAGGGAGCGCTACGGGAGGGTTTAGCAGGGTTTGTTTACCTACGTTGCTATGGTTACCAGTCTTGTGTGTTCCAACGGTTTATTAGGTATCTAAATCGCTGTCTAATCAATACTTCATTCACTGCCTCTTCCGTGGTCATTACAATATTATGAATAGACTGCGTGGAGAAAGTTAATGCTGTTATGGTAGACGATAAAGTCTACAAATTCAACCCCCTACTGGTTGAAGGATTTCGGGTGGCTAGTTTATGATGCTAAGAACATGAAAATGTTCTGTACATTTTGTAAGGAAGCCCCATCGGCAATGGCAGGCATTCTCGCTGCCCGAGTTTTATATAAATCACACCCAGCCCAATAACCCTGGTATGGTGGAAGCCGAAATTGGTGCTGTTTTGTGTAGCCTGCATGTAATCTTGTCTATTTATTTGTCTTAATTTTGCTTTAGTAAGTGGGTTCTGTTGGTGTGTGCAATTTCTGCATGCTAATAAATGTTCTAAACAAAAACCTATTGTGCCCCCATTTTTTTTCATGTGCTCCTACATTTTTTAACTTAGGGGCACGAGTGCTCCTGAAAAAAAAAGTTAGCGTAGAGCCCTGGTTACAAGACATGAATGTGGATGAGGATGTGGAAGAGGATGTTGTGACTCTGCCACCACACCACAGATGTGCATCACACACAGCAAACCTTATATCATGCTCTGATGTGGACAAGTGGCTACTCTCAAGGCCAGACATAAAATCTGTGTACAGAAGTGCTACCTCAAAATGTGCAGCTTTGTGGAATAAGGCTAGCCGTTCCACAATTGCTGCAGAGACCGTGGATGAAGTCCTTGAAAGGAAGCTCCTTGTCCCATGTACAACCAGATGGAACTCCTTTCATGATGCCGTTGCTCGTGTCTGTGAATTCCCGCTCGCCGAGCTGAACACCATCTCCTACAATTTTGGGTTGAAGGCCATCACAGATCGGGAGTACCAGTTCCTCAGAGAATACTGCACAGTGTTGAAGCCACTAACAGTAGCCCTCGACATTCTTCAGGGTGAAGACAACTGTTTCTATGGCACACTCCTTCCCACACTGGAGACATTGATCTCCAAGACCCTGGACTTGAAGAGTGGCCTGCAAATCCTTGGTGACCTTCCAGAGGCTGTTGTCATGGTAAGAGCTAGTATTTCTTCAAATGCATTAACATACTCCCATACAATTATGAATAATGAAATCAAAGTAAATCAAATGTATATCTCATAATAATGTGTAATTGTGTGTGTGTGTGTGTGTGTGTGTGTGTGTGTGTGTGTGTGTGTGTGTGTGTGTGTGTGTGTGTGTGTGTGTGTGTGTGTGTGTGTGTGTGTGTGTGTGTGTGTGTGTCTCATTTCAGGCGATCAAAACCAGATTTGCAGAGGTGCTGGAAAGTGAGACTGCCGTCTTGGCTGCCGTGACACTGCCCAGGTTTAAACTACGTTGGCTGCGAACACAGGAAAGGAAGGACAAAGCCAAGGCAGGTTTGCTGGCAGAGTGCAGGAAAAGTGCCCAAGATGAAGACCAGCTGACAGGTACAAACGCACCAACACGCAACCTCAGCACCGACTCAGCCATAGAGGATGATTTATTTTCCTTTGAGGATGAGGAGGACTCCTCTGCTTCTGTGGAAAGCCAAGTCGCTGACTATTTAAAATCAGGAGCACAGGGGATGGACAGTCTTAACGGATTCCCACTAATAAAGAACATTTCACTGAAATACAATGCAGCCACTCCATCCAGTGCCCCTGTAGAGAGACTATTTAGCCTGGGGAAGCTGGTCTTCATCCCAAAGAGGAACAGGCTGTCAGACAAGAGGTTTGAAATGCTGCTGCTTCTTAGATACAATCTTTGGTTTGAAGGGTAGGATGATTAGGCTACATGGGTATGAAGAAAATACTTGAAATACAGTCGCCAGACATTTGTCTTAGGTTGTGAGGGTTTGATTGATTTAATATGCACATAGTTAAAGACACTTTATGTTGTTCAAATGCTTACTTTTGTATTGAAAAAAAATACTTTTAAGTAGTTGTCTCAGGTGGTGAGGGTTTGATTTATTTAATATGTTAAACACACCTTATGTTGTTCAAATGCTTACTTTTATATTGAAAAAATACTGGTTGTTTACTTGACCAGGTGGTGAGGGTTTGATTTATTTAATATGCACATAGTTAAAGACACTTTATGTTGTTCATATGCTTACTTTTATATTGAAAAAAATACTTTTAAGTACATGGTGTTTACTTGACCGGTTGTCTCAGGTGGTGAGGGTTTGATTTATTTAATATGCACATAGTTAAAGACACTTTATGTTGTTCAAATGCTTACTTTTGTATTGAAAAAAATACTGGTTGTTTACTTGACAAATTGTCTCAGGTTGTGAGAATTTGATTTATTTAATTTACTAGAGTTACTGTAAACACACTTTATATTGTTTAACTGTTTACTTTTGTGTGTGCAATAAATATCCAAGGTTATGTTCAAGTACCTGTCTGTTCTACTCATTTCAGCTGACTTGTGAAAACTGCTCAGAAAAATCAAAATTATTTGACATATAGCAACTTTTTTTAACACGCAAATAGTTACTTCCCAGGTAATTAGTTACTTTTATAATAAAGTAATTCAGTTACTAACTCAGTTTCTTTTTGGAACAAGTAGTGAGTAACTATAACTAATTACTTTTTTAAAGTAACGTTCCCAACACTGCTGATCATCATTGATTGCTGAAATCAGTGCTGCTAGTAAGCACTTCAGGTTACTGCTAGAGCTTTTGCTACTCGGCTCCTCGGTCGGCTGCTACCCCTCAAAACCCGAGTTGAATTATTATGGATAAGGTTATGTAATAATATTCACTCTTACATGCCGGCACATTAGAACAACATGCGACAAAAACATGCGAAAGACGGCAACTTTACTTTGTAAACAGCAAACTTATAACTCCTATTCGTTTGGTTCACGCGACGGCACTGTAGCTTTGCGCGGCCATCTTGACGACCGATCTCACCCACTGACCCATTGATTTCAGTGGTAACTCAGCAACCACAATCAAACGACAGACATGCCGGCAATTTGTTGTGCAGTAGCCCACTGCACAACGCATTGCCGGCACGGCTGTCATTTCATTGTGGTCGTAGGTGTTGTTGTTGGTTGCTGAGTATTCTATATACGTTTGCTGTTATCGATGTTCAACGATGTTTCACGTATGTTAGGTTTATGTTATTAAAATGTTTATTGATCATATCTCATTTCAGACTCTAACAACGTCTGCTGCAGCTTCGTTCTCGTCGTCAGAAGATGAGGAAGACCAGTCAGCGCCAATGATGTCAACACCATTGAAGAATCCTCCCTCTGGCAGAGCACAGTTTGTAAGTTTGTACAGCATATTGTCTGTAATGGAATTATAAAACTACTGCAATTTGTGAAATTTAACATTGAAAATAAACCTCTTTTGTTTTATAGTCACCAGGCCTCGATACCAATGGTGAAACCGACGAAAGCTATCGGCCTGAATCAACCCTCACCCCCACATCGGCGTCGTCATCAGAGGATGAAGGTGTTAAGGAATGGCGTGAAAAGAAGATTATTGTCAATGAATCCAGCGTAACTATTCAAATTTTGCCAGATGTGTGGGAAACCGATTTCATCTAAGACCATCTTTGATTCTGGCGCACAGAGGCACAGAGGTGAAATGGATGTGTCTTGGGGGCCATTCTGGGACCTGGACATCTTCACCTGACGTAAGAGGAATGCCAGAGGTTAATCTCCTTTCAGCTGCAGCTGTTCTGTTCAGGGGCGGCACATACACGGAACTCTCAGACTGGTGCCAAACCATGGGTCTCCAAATGATTGGAACAACTACGTTTTATAACATTCAGAAGGCGTACTTGCACCCTGCTATTGAGAACGTGTATTGGGAGAAAAGAACAGAACTCTTGGCAAGAGTTCATTTGGAACAGGAAGATGGGAAGAGGCCACATTTGGCAGGTGATGGCCGATGTGACTCGCCAGGCTTCAATGCAAAATACTGCCACTACACCTTTATGTTGGACGACACAAAGGAGATACTCCACACAGAACTGGTGCAGGTAAGATACATATAAATGGATGCAGAATAACAATAATAGAAAATTAGTCTTTCTATGTTGAACATTTTGATGACGTGCAACTTATCAAACTTGAATCTTTAGTGTAGAGAGACCACCAGCTCTGGAACCATGGAGCCACTGGGTTTTACGAGAGGAATGACTGAGCTTCTGGACTTGGGCCTTGACGTGGAGGTGATGGCCACGGACCGCTCCACATCAATACAAAAAATAATTCGGGAACAATATCCTAGTGTCCAGCACGAATTTGACATCTGGCACACAGGAAAAGGTATGTATTTTTTGCCATTCTTGTAAACATACACACGCAATTCTTCTCCGGGCCTACCCCCCATTGATAGCTCATGGTATCACTCTTCACCCCTGCCCAGATCTGTGCAGCCTCGCTGAACTTAGTCATTGTAGAGGTGTGATTTCCTTTCATTCAAGAAAACACACAATCCACACGTCTACACTGGCTGAGGGAAGCAATGCTTCGAAGCTCTGGGAGGGGGTTGAGAGTGAGAAACTAGAAGGTGTGTGTGGAGGCTATCTTATAAACCCTCTGCATGGATCTCAAAATGTTCTCAACACATAGCAAAATAGAATCATAGGTCCAGAGGGTGTTCCATGAACGGAGGTATAACAAACACTGACTGTACGTCCACACCAGGAGCGACACTCTCAAAGTTTCGCTACAAATTTTTCTGTTCGCTTTGGTCGTTCATGACGTACAATTCAATTATGCAGACGCATTTAAAGGAGCCGTTTGCGTTTAGTAGGCCCTACAGACAGCCATATCAAATAGTGAACTCTCCCATACACCTTTGCCATATTGCCGAGACGGTTTTGCTTGTTCGATAAAGTGCTTCGACAACAAGTAGGACAGTGATTCCCCCCAATATAAAAAAAAATCCTAAAATGTAGGCTAATTACAACCGAGAACAAAAAACCCTGCGTGCTGTAGTAGTTAAAATATGTTTCACTGATCTGCATCTGCAAATCATGATCTGCACTCATTCGTCGCACTCAAAACAAATAGACATTGGCGCACATGGCTAATTTGCATACGTGCACAGGACTGGTTGGCTCCGCAAGGCAAATAATGGAACATATCTATCTATCTAGGCCTATCTGTCTATCTATCTATCAACGCGTGTCTAGTTTTAATGTGATGTATTGTGTGTATGTCCAGTCAGACTTGTTCTGTGTGGTCTTGTAGGCTACTGTCCTGTGTGGGCCGAACCACCTAAATGGATTCCCGGCGATTTGTGTCGTTTGGTATTAATAAAGACTTGACTAGGCGATCTATCTATCTAGACTATTTAATTAACAATTATTCACCTCAGTCTCCGTGAATGGTGGGGAATAGAGGGATAAAAGACAAGAGATATATCCCTTGTCATTTATCCCTCGTCTTGTCGATTAGTTTGTTTATGTGAAGATTTCAAAAACTTTTTTGGTTTAAAGCATGCTACACGCGATTGGTTGGTTAGATTGGTGGCATGGAGAGCAAATTAAAATGATTCCCGCTTAAATACGAACGTTCTAGAGCCTATAAATACTCCCGCTTATCATCACTTGATATCCAAACCACTATGGCGTTTCGATCTCTGAACTGAAAAAGGGTTGGTTCGTACAACACCGGGTGCCCAGTTACAGCCGCGATTAATACTTCAGCCGACATTTTGTTCAGTGAGTGAATAAAGGTAGGTAGGAACCAAAGTGCCTGCCGATGTTCCCTGGGATCCACGCAAGCGAAGAGCGTCTACATTCCGATTGGCTGTCAGTGTTTGGCCGCTGAAGCGAATAATAGTCATTTGCATAAAGTAAAAAGTTTTCAACTTCTTTTTGACGCTCTGGTCGCTCAACTTTGGCCGCTGGTAGCGTTGGTCGCTTTGGTCGCTCTTGCCCATAAAAAGTGAATGACTTCCGGCGATTTGGTCGCTCAATTCGCTTCTGGTCGCTCAATTCGCTACAGACGCTGAACTCTAGGTTGATTTACCCTGTGCCGACTAACCCAGAGTTTTCGGTTCCACAGCAGCGGTTGTGCATTAGTTCAATCAAATCGGGGTTGATTAACACAGGGTTGTGCGCGTCCACACCAAACCTAAAAAGACACGATGTATGGATCATGGAAAGCCTGATCGAAATGGCGAAACGGGCCCCTTATTTCAATGAAATGGAACTCCTGGAGAGCTATGACGAGGAGAAGGACATTATCACAAGAAAAGGGAACTCTAAAGCCTCTACAACCCGGAGAACCAAAACCTGGCAGCGGATCGCTGACCGCGTAAATGCGTTAGTTACACGTTAAAAGCATGATCCTTAATATTTGAGCCATGAATATATAAATATCCCAGTTAAGCATTCTTAGAGATCCTACCACATAACCCCTTTCTTCTAAAAAGATATGTACTCCGATGGCTTCCAAGCGGTCAGCGGATCAAGTATAAAAAAACTGGTAAGCTTTTCCCACCATCGTATTGGTATAAATTTAAATAAGCCATTTTTTAACCAATTTATGCCTAAAACGCCTGCTAAAAACGCCTGCTAAAATCCTATGCTATTCTAGGAAAAAGAACCTCATTTCCTGAGGGTTTTCTGAGAAAATAGTAAGAATTGTCAACGTCTACATAAACCTTAATATCTAAGCCTCTGGAGCACCTAGAAACATGAAATAAGAAGCATTGTGAAGGTAAGAACTGCAGGTTTTATTTAAACCTGCTCCCTGAGCACACAAAAAACAATAACATTTATAAAAAAAACTCTCAAACACACAAAAACAATATAAATCAATGATATACAATAAATACAATAGTACAATAAATACAATTTTGTATGCAAACATTATGAGGGAGGGGAAGAGGGGGAGGGAGGGAGGGGGGGAAGAGAAATGGGGAGGGAGGAGCGGAGAGGGATGGGGAGGGAGGAGAGGGATGGAGAGGAATGGAGAACGTCCTGGGGTGGAGCAGGCCTCGCGGTTTACATGGTGCATGAAGCACTCGCGGTGCAGAGGGATGTTACACTGCTTGCACCCCATCAGTGTTGACCCCGGACGCACGTTGGTGCCGCTGTGCTTCAGGGAACACTCCTTGCAGGTCTTCCTTTTACTATTGATCTGTGCCAGATCATGGTCAGCAGAAGCTCCTGTTGGGGTGGTGGGGCGCACAGAGGGAGCGCTCCTCGCTGTGACAGGAACGATCAGCTCCTGGGCCAGATCCTCCAGCCAGTCTTTATAGCCAGTCCTCCTGTATTTCCAGGCAGGTCCTCCCACAGACCTGGCAGCAACAAAGGCATTGTAGGCCACCACACCGATCAGGTAGAAAAACAGCCTCCTCCACCACTTCGTAGACCGATGGTGAATCTGGTAGTAGCCCACCATCTGGTCCAGAAGATCCACACCCTTCATGTGCTTTTGATAATCAGCCAGGCACGCTGGCACACGGACATCCGTCTGGCGTTGCCCACCAACTCTCCTTTTCACTGACCCATGCTCTGTCGGGTCATGAAAGTTGGACAGAACCATCACAGTTTTTGTGTCCTGCCAGACGCAGGACGTGTGGTCATCCCGCTGCGCCACATTGAATGCGTGCTTTGTTAGACCAGCCGCCTTAGTCAGTTCTTTGTTTTTAGGGAGGTCCTTCCTCCCGGCACGCACCGTGCCGCATGCTTGCACCCCCATGCCCTGCAGATCTAGTAACAACTTCACACTTGTGTAAAAATTGTCCATGTACACACACAGATTGGACCCAAAGTAGGGCTGTGCCAGGTCTGACACAATGCGGTGAGCCAGGCCTGTCTCAGGCTTTCCCACAATGGCCCCTGTGTACACCTGGAAGTTGTTGACGTAGCCAGTGCTGCTCTCCGCCATGACCCACACCTTTATCCCCCACTTCACCGGCTTCATCGGGGGGTACTGCCGGAAGGAGAGGCGTCCCTTGTATTTCACCATGGACTCATCCACGCTCACATACCCATTGACCTCATAGAGTGCCTGGAACTGAGCGAGGAGGAGGTCCATGAACCGCCGGATCTTCCATAGTTTGTCAGATTTATCCATGGCGGGGTCAACATTATCTTGGAGATGGAGATATCTGAAAATACATATGACAAAGCATTCAATCATTGTATTATTATGAGACCCACCCTCTCAGCTGGTGCTAAGACAATGGCCTACTAGAGTGTCTATAGGGTATAGGGGTTCATTTTGGGGGAGGGGTGACAAAAGATGACAAAGGTGAATAGCAGGAAGGGGGTAGGTGTCGTGGAAATATCAATCATAACTATAAATATACAATCACATACAAATTATATTAACCTTGTTTATATAATTATTACATTCTAAGGAACTGTATACATTCTCCCTGTAACTTAAGTTAATTCGTATTCAAGCTCCCACTGGAGCCAGGAAGTCTGGTTTTGTGACCAGGCCAATCGACTGACTTCTTTGTTGTGTAAACTCGTTTAGAGCCAATTCTGTAGACATGTCCAATACCCACCCATTGTATTACAAATTGACTTGTCCTAAGGTCACTCCCACTTCCTTCTAGAGGTCGACCGATATGGGTTTTTCTATAACCGATGCCGATGCCGATACTTAGAGGTCAGGGTTAACCGATAGCCGATATGGGCTGCCGATTTTTTTGGGCCAATATCTAAAAGTTTTCCCATTAGATTGCATGCTAAAGCGTCACACTAATAATAAGTAGATGCACACAATTTGTTTTAACATTTTTTAACATTCTTCAACTCTGACTTGAACCTTGAGTCATACATACCAGTTTTGTTTGGGCGCAAGTGTTAACTGAAATATTAATTTAAAGAAAAATTAAATAAATATTTTATAAATAAAATAAATTAACTTGGAAAATATAAAAATATGTTACATAAAAAATAAACAGTAGTACTGCAAACACACTAGCAAGGGCAATGCTAAACCCTTTGTGATTTCTCACATTCTTGACTATTAACGTTATACTACTTTACTGTGGACGTAGGCTATATACAGACATTGGTCTGAACACGTCACTTCATCAGGCTAACGATCCATTTTTATTCGCAAACACGTTGATAGAAACACACGCAGCTGCACATGTTCTTGAGGTGAATTTTCTTTGATGTAAATAAGATGGAAACTCGGCTATTTTCTGCGTCACCTAAACCACGCTTCTGAACAAATGTCATACACCGTTCTGAGCTGCTCCATGGCTGCTCTGTGTCTCCAAGCACGGAGCTGCCTGTGAGAGGGGCGGAGTAGCATAACGTAGCGCAACATAATGCCGCCTCCTCCACCCCACGAACAGAGGGACATTTTTCGACTCCAATACAGGAAAATGTAAGCAGAACTCATAACATTTGGGCCAACATATTACTGTAAGCAAGCAAGCTGCTACTAGATTTCGAGTAAAGTCCTTCAAGCTAACAGCAAGGACAAGTTAACTGTGAGCCTGTGAACTCAATCAGCTGTAGCCTTAGGTTACAGCTCTCGACGGTTGAATGCTTTTCGTTGTTTTTTTTTTTTTCTTTCACTAAGTGAAGCAACACTTCATAGTTTACTTGTAACATATATAACCTAGTAAATATGTTACCACCATACAACTTTGAAATAGCAGAATTTAAGCCTTACCTTATCTCCCAGGATTACAAGTTTTGGGTTGGGGTCCTTCACATGCGTTCTGCCGGTACCAATGACACGGGGCTGCCCGCGGACATGCCTGACTATAAATCGGCGCTACTAAACACAGATATCGGCCGATGCCGATAGATTAAAAAATGACAAATATCGGCCCGATACATCGGCCGATCGATATATCGGTCGACCTCTACTTCCTTCCCACAATGTTAATGTTCCCTATAAGAATCTTGTGAATCTATTGTCTCGTCGAATGTGTTCGTGGTAGACTTTGCTGCCGGTACCTTTCCCATGATCATGCTTTAAGATTAAATCAAATATTTCGCTGTCCGACGTGTCCGTGAGAGAACTTTCTCTTCATCAAATGGCGTTGTCGGCAGGATCCCAATATGAGATCATCAGACTGGTAAGTTATGTTTCTTTTAAATGACTATCTTGCCATTCTGACCCTCTGACGGGATCCGGAATTTGGAAAATAGATAAACACATGTGATTAGGATCTGACCTGGACCTTTGGAGGCGATTAGCACTAAAACAACTATTCAGCTAAAGAGTGGATAAGTGGACATAGTTGCCTGCCTTTGGTATGATGAATAGATAGAGATCTATTTCAAATAGGGCTGATGATTGCACCCACGGGAAGAAGTTATTTAATTTTGACCCGGACCTTTGCACCGTTTCTGCACTGACAGAAACGGTTCAAAGGTATGATGAATAGACAGAGATCTATTTCAAATAGGGCTGATGATTGCACCCACGGGAAAATCGATCTAAAAGCATGAGGTTTCATTTAAATTCTTATTTAGGCGGAGGCTCTGTCTGATATTTTTTGCTAAAATATCCAAGAATTAGGAATCCCTACGAATTGATAATCCGTACTACATAGGCATCAATGATCGGCCAGTAGTAGACTGTTACTACGAATGGAAAGCTTGTGCCGTGCGAATCGTTAGCAAGATTTCGCTCTGCAGATTAACTCTTGTTATGTGACGAATGCAGGAATGTTGGCGGAGAACGTTTTGATTACTCTCAGTAAGGGTAGCAACCCTCCAAAGAACTACGTACATTACAAGAGTTACGTTGGTGTGTTACAAATGAATGTGCATCCCAAGTAGAACCCATTCAGTAAGCCCAGTAATAAAACAGTTTGGGACCCCACATACGGCCAACCAGTGAATGCATTTGCTTGGACCTCACATGAATGGGTAATGTACGTCCCTCGGAAGTTATGCAATTCTGACCTCGGACCTTTGAACGTTTCTGTACTGACAGACCTTTCACTGGTATGATGAATAGATAGAGATCTATTTCAAATAGGGCTGATAATTGCACCCACGGGAAGAAGTTATTTAATTTTGACCCGGACCTTTGCACCGTTTCTGCACTGACAGAAACGGTTCAAAGGTATGATGAATAGACAGAGATCTATTTCAAATAGGGCTGATGATTGCACCCGCAGGAAAACCAAGTAGGATGAATTGAGTGGCCTCATGTTGTTTGAACCTGAATGAAATGTACATAAAATAGAGGAGCCTCCCAACCTAAAGACACCAACGACGGCGAAAAATTTGATTTAACCACTGTTCAACTTTTCTTGTCATGTTACTAAACTTATTTTTTTTCAGAAAAGTGGACGAGTGGTAAAACTAAATATAATAGAAAAATAACGTCCGGCCTTTACGGACGCAAACAGTGCCAGCAGGTAAGTATGGCACTGAAACAACTGAGGGAATAGGCCCCCCTCGGTTGTGAAAAGAAAAAATATATAAAGAACATCGTTGTGTCTCATCCCAATTGTTATGTCATGTATTTTTCGCGCCGTATTTCTATCCTTTCTTTCCATGCTTTGCTTTCATGTTGTCTACAACCTCTTGTAGACCATTCTTCTTTCCACAGCGCTGGAGAAGCAGTTTTACGCCGTCCCGAAATTCGAAATGTATTTGAATGCGATTGTAATAGATTTACTGCTGAGTTGTATTAATATGATCTGAGAGATCGTAAAGATTTTTTTTCAGATAAATAGCAATGCCCAAGGAACGAATACCCGAAAAACGTAGCAGTTCAGGACACTGATCCAGAACCAGAGGACAATTCAACTCCACAGAAGTTTATTCTTCAAACAGGTTTGATTGACAAACCACGAGTGAGTACCCTGAAACTAACATAGAAATAAATAAATCGGGCTCCTTTGAGACATTGACTTTACTCTGATTTACAAATTTGTACAAAATATATTAATATCATTCAGTTAGGTAACAATTCTTTGTTTCTTTATCAAACAGATCTGTGGTCTCCATTTACGTTGAGTCCCACATGTTTTAAAATTATTCAATAACATTAACATAGCCTACTTTTAGCATTAAAGAATTCATGACGTAAAACTATAACCCAAGTGATTGTGTTTTGTTTCGTATATCCCTATCTGTTGTATCAGCTGTGTGTGTATTCCTTTATTCATATTAATTTGTTTGTGTTTTCTTTCCAAAAGAACGTCTGACTCCCACAGTCATAAAGAGTAAAATGGGCGCCAATTCATCAAAACGGGACGCTAAGGTGACAATAACGGTATCTAAGCAAATTAAAAAACGAGCGGAGGTGGTAAGAACTCGCTATGGTAAAAAAAAAAACGATCCTATAGTGCCACCAAGATCCCCCGCAGATATAGTCTTGAGGGAAGAAGGCATATACTCGGTCTTTCCATTTACTTATGATGTGTACGAATGGACAGATGGCTGTTGGCCAATAGGTGGTTCTTTTGATTCTTGCAAACTACAAGAATTAAAAGAAACAATAACGTCTGGACTAGGGATGTGAAGAATGTGTCGACTCAACGGTCGATTCTCGACTCGTGCTCTAAACGACTCTAAAAATAGAAATCGATGAATCGTTTTTTTTTGTTGTTTTTTTACATACAAACTGCTTCAATGTCCTTTACAAAACATTGCAACCGATTTCTGCTTTCAAAATAACCAATTAAAAATTATTATTATATTAGAATACAATAAATCCTTCTCTTTTTTTGCAAATGTGAGACGTGTGTTGTTTTTATAACGGTCACTTCTGTTCTGCTACGTCTCCCAAAAGCGATCTCTTCCTTTGTCCTTTCATGACAATGGCTTCACTTAAAAGTCCGGTGTGGGATAGTTTCACAAAGATTGATGACAAAACAGTTAAATGTAAATTATGCCTCATGAAGTTTGCGTACCATTCGTCCACAACCGTGATGTTGAATCACCTGGCAAGGAGGCATCCCAAGCCTTCCAGCCAGCAAGTCAGCATCGCAAACTTCACGGTGAGACCCTGTGATAGCCGCCGGGCTGAAATAATCAGCGGGTTGCTAGCCAAGATGATAGCCGGAGATATGCTGCCCATGAGCGTAGTAGAGGGGACTGGGTTACGCAATCTTATTTCATTTCTCGAGCCAACCTACACAGTGCCATGTCGCCAAACGATGACTGTGAGGCTGGAGAAAATGTACCGCGAAGCAGCAGCCTCCCTCCGCGAGATCCTGTCCTCAGCTGACAAAGTTGCCATCACCACTGATGCCTGGACAGCTTTGACGACTGAGTCGTACGTGACGGTGACCGTTCACTTTTTCAGCGACTGGGTTCTGCAGAGTGCGATTCTCCAGACCCGCTCAATGACAGAGAGGCACACTGCTGAGAACATGGCTCACGTCTTGCAAGCCGCCGTTGACCACTGGGGCATAGCCGGCAAAGTGGCAGCCTGCGTGCACGACAACGCGTCCAACATTCTGCTGGCAAACTCCCGTTATCTGGAGTGGGAATCGCACAGATGCTTCGCCCACACGCTGCAGCTTGCAATCAACGACGGCTTCAAATTGGGATCGGTTAGTACCGTTGTCGGGGGTGCAAGTCGTCTTGTGTCCCATTTTCACCACAGCACAGTGGCAACCGAAGCTTTAAAGGGAAAGCAGGCCGAACAAAATCTGCCCCAGCACCGCCTGATCCAGCACGTGAAAACGAGATGGAATTCCATCTATGACATGTTCGAGCGCCTACTGGAGCAGCGCTGGGCTGTAGCAGCAGTCTTATCCGACCGGGGCTTCACCAAGCTGGCAGATGCGCGTACCCTCGAGCTTGCAGACGCAAGCTGGCACGTCATGGAAGAACTGTTGCCTGTGCTGAAGTCACTCAAATGTGCCACAACTGCACTGTGCGGGGAAACAGAGCTGTCCATTTCCATGGTGCATCCAATTACAGCCACTCTGCTCTCCCGTTACCTGAGGCCGACAGAAGGCGAGTCACCAAAAGTGAGGGAATTCAAAGGGAAGGTAGCAGAGTCTCTCTCCTCTCGCATAGAGCCTGAAAACACTGACACAGCGCAGAAAGCGGCCTTGGTCGCATCGTTCTTGGATCCACGAAACAAAAACCTCCGGTTTACAACCGACGAAGTCAGAGCAGCTGTCCACACAAAAGTTGGCGATATGCTGTCCAATCTCCCGGCCTCACCACCAGATCATCACGAGGAGCAGGCTCTCGCACCGATCCCCGAAAAAAGAGCCAAACATGCCGATGCCATGCTGGCCTTTTTCGGAGACGAGTACTTCACGGAGGAGCCAGCCACAACTGCTCGATCAGAATTGGAGCGATACCTGTGCGAAGAGAGCATCTCCCCCACACAAGACCCTGCTCTCTGGTGGAAACTTCATGAGAGCAAGTACAAGAGGCTGTCCCAATTGGCCAAGCACTACCTCTGCATCCCTGCCACATCCGTGCCAGCAGAGAGGGTTTTCTCCGCTGCGGGCTTGATCGTTAACAGGCTCCGCTCTCGCCTCCTCCCATCTCACGTGGATATGTTGATATTTCTAAATAAGAACAAGTCCATTGTTAAATAGTAATGTTAGGCTATGATTTTTCACTCGCTGCTATGCATTTTTTCTTTTGTTAGCCAATATGTTTTAGGCTTTAGCCCACATTGAAATAGCAGACCGGAGTTATTTTAGCTTATGGGCCAAAGTTTTGAAATCCAAGTTTGTGGTATTATTGTTAAATGTGATGCGCCTTTTTGGCTTTCGCCTAATGTTTGTATAATTCATTCGGCACCATGCCTATTTATCAAAAGGTTTTCGTATCAGTAGCCTATTTCGTTGTTTAGCCTCTTTTTATATATTATATCACTTATTATTATCTATCTAGCCAATTATTTATTGGAGTGTAGGCCAATTTAGCCTAGGCTATTGTTTTATTCAGTTAATTCTGCCGTATGCAATTTTGTAATAGCCTCGATAGGCATAGGCCAACTGTTATTTAAGCTACTGTTTGACAATTGTGTAGGCCTTTAATTTTTAATAAACACACTTCGAAAATCCTCTCATTTTTATTATCACTAGGGTTTGGGTGCAACATTTTAATTCTAAACAGCAGTTGAGGTCCCAAAAATGTTTCTTTTTGTAATTCAGCACGCACAGCCGATGAATTAACGGCTGGAGGCGCGTGCAGCCAGACCCTTCCCAGATCGCAAAACACTGCGGTTGCCTACTAGCAACTTGCTCGAAAATATAAAATATTTATTTAAAATAGCCTATTTATTTACTGTGCGGAATCTCAATCAGTGACCGCACCATGCAGACAGGAGTGCGCCCACAGTCTCCAGGTGCACCTTCTCAAGTACTGCAAAAATACCTCTGCCAAAATACACCAAAACATGAATTTTCGTTTACAAATATTTATTTACAAACGAAAATATCATGATTTTCATTTTTTTTTTCGGGCCGAAAAAAAAGAAGAAATCGATCGATTTTTCGATTTATCCCTCCTACACGTCGACTCACAGAAAACGAGTCGTTTAACATCCCTAGTCTGGACCAGATCCGAAATGGGATTTTAATTACACACAGAATTGTTTAGATGCATGGATTCGCACTGCAAAACGACACCCAATACCGAAACCAGTTAAACAAGAAGTAACTCCAGAAATCGCGTCTAACATTTTCAAAAAAACTATGCAAATCAACCCAGATTGGCCAGAAGTGTATAGAACAGCTCTGTTGAACATAACAGCAACTAGTAATGCAGAACATGTTGATAAATTAATGACTGAAATAGAGTTAACAGCCGCCGAAGTAGACGCTATTAAAACAGCGCAAAACAACAGAAAAGACAAAACCGTCCTCGCTACACTTTGTGTATGGAGCCAACGTCAACTCGTTATAGACCTAAACAGATTGCAGAAACTAGCGCGTAAAGTAGGACTTTCCGTTAACCAAGACTGTACAGGATTGTTTCCCAAACTGCCCACAGATAACGGACTAGACGACACCGAACTCGCCGCAATAGCAATCGCCACCCGAAAATCCATAGAATCGAATCAACTCGGTGCTTCAGGTACAGTGTCAAACGCTGCACCAACAATACCCATTGCAACCTCTTCACAGCCGTGTCAAATTGAGCAATTTCCGAAAATAACAATAGGCGACACCGCGATATTGAAACCTTGGTCACCAAGTGAAGCGCAATCAATGGCCAAAGATGCTCCAGATCCCCTTCGCGCGCCAACACCTTTTTTACATTGGTTGAATCAAATGTGTACAATTTACAGTCCATTACCAGGAGACCTGTTAATCATTCTAAAATTGGCATATGGTTCAAAATGGCAGTTAGTTCGAGAATTGTTTCATGTCCCTCAAAGAGCCGAATGGGGATCAGAAGAAAGGGGAAACAACATCTCCCTAGACATTTGGTTGGACACAGTCTGTGAAAGAGTGGTAAAAGCCGAAGCATCAAGTCAAGCTGACTTTTCCATTGTTACTCAGACCATACAGAAACCAGATGAAGCCCCCGTAGATTTTTCTCAACGTTTTAGACACATATGGGAGGAAAGCGCTGGAATAACAATGGACTCAAATATGATGTTTACTGTACAAACGTTTATAAACTGCCTTAACCCACAAACTCGCTCTCTTCTCATTCTAACTGATTTGCAATGGCAGGAAAAAACACTAACTCAACTAACCACCCAATTGGCTAATATGGAACGCTTAGGCATGTTTAAAGATAAAAAGAAAACTAACCAAAGTAACCATCAATCAGGAATGTTTGTACAGCACAACTACAAAGAACGGAACAAAAGACAGTTCCAAAAACAGACCCAGGAGTACGGAGAGCGTACTAATGAGAAGGACCGAGACCAACACAACTTTAATTTGAAAGAAAGTCACGTTAAAGATTTTAATAAAACAGAAAACCATAACCACAGCGACTGGTATGGAAATGACACACGTGACGAACCCCCCAGATGTTTTTACTGAAAAAAGATAGGTCATCAGGAGAAATATTGCAGAAAGAAACACAGCGACGAGACCAAACCGTCTGCCCCGCCCACGGAACCAGTCCGCGCCCCCACACCATGAAGAACCCGCTACAACGCCCAGGTGAGTATAATCATTACTAGGACCCCTTGGAGAAGGAAACTACGATCCAGGCAACGCTTCTTCAACTGTCTTCCAGCCCCACCGAAAATCCAAAATGCTCCGTGCAGGTAGGACAAAACCATTTTGAATTTCTTGTCGATTCTGGTGCTACAGTATCAGCTATTAACAAAACTGGTATTTTACAAGAAAGTAACCAAAACATTGAAAACGGTTGGTATTGCTGGCATTGCGATGAGTGAAACAATATCAAAACCGGTTCCTACTATTGTATCACATGTCCCGTTGGAACAGAAGTTTTTAATCTCTCCCTCCTCTCCTGTTAATTTAATGGGACGAGATATGTTGTGTAAACTAAATGCAGTAATCTTTTGCACCCCGGATGGTTTGTTTATGCGAATACCCGATGATAAGTTGATTCAGGCTTCCCAATTGTTAACGCACACCGAAGTAACTACTGCTTACTTGTGGAGATTGTTAGGAAAACCTAGTGTTGAAATCTGCAGTATCGAAAACATTCAAAGTTTGTCTAAAACGTCCCCATATCTCGCCGTTGGTCTAACACAGATGCTGCCTTTTGAAACCTTTCATTGTAATGCTACATTGTTTAACGACGTCGTACCAATATAATATCAACAGAAGACGTGCTCTTTTCTAAATCACGCTGATGCATTTAATCCTATCACGCAACTATACATTGGTCCGGCCGGTTGTGCTGCAGTTGTGTCTCTCACAAAAGAACAATTTTCTCTCCTTCACGACGATACAGTACCACACATCATACTAGCTATTTCACCAACACATACACCCCAAGAATTAGAAAACATGATTAAAACCCTACACAACACAGAACCCATTAGTTCATCAGCGACCTCTACAGGTATACTGCACACACTACAGTCTGACGGTTGGAGACTAGATTTGAAAACCCTGTTGTTTGCGAATTCGAGTTGTACATTCGAAAAACACTCTCCAGCACCGTCTCCTGTTACAGTTCACCCCAGAGTTTATCGCAGGTACCATCTAAACTATGGGCCATGCATAAAAATCATGCAGGATTTGTAACCTCTTCACCATCTCTTAAAGTTACATTAAAGTCAGATGCTACTTTGACTTGTACTCGACAATATCGTTTGTCCCCCGAAGCATTAGATAGAATTCAGCCGGTAATAACTTCTCTTTTATCTCAAGGTATTCTAAAGGAAACAACTACTAGTCCTTGTAACACACCCATATTGCCCCTCCCGAAGCCAGGGAGACCAGATGAATAGAGATTTGTACAAGATTTGAGAGCAGTCCACAATTGCGTTGTTCCTATCACACCCATAGCACCAGACACACATACAATACTGTCATCAATCCCTTCAGATTCCACACATTACACAGTAATTGATCTGTGCTAAGCGTTTTTCTCCATTCCAATACCATCTGACAGCCCTACCCATGGTTTTTATCCTAGTGATATGATCATGTTAAAGTCACTTAACCCAAATGTTCTCCTCCCCAGATGGCAAGGACAAATCCAGGTGTAACTGACCACGAGGGCTGCAGTCAAACTCCAAGGAAAACCAGAATGGATCCATGCAAGCCGATGCCGCCCAGCACTTCCAGAAGAGGAAAACACCAACACCTCGAATGGACCACCTCTACCGCGATCTGCATAATACTCCTGATGAGCCCAGCAGACCAATGCAACGCAACCACCAGCAACAACGACCGACTCCCAACCATAGCGGAACCCCAGCTAACCACATCATCACACAACCAGTTTGCAAGCCCACTTCAACACCACCAAGAATGGGCCACTTACTCCAATGAAGAGTTACCAAATGAAAAATGAGTGACCTAACATGCTCGACATAAATTTTACTAATGTACATATTGATCATTTACTTTTACTAATTTCTTTGAATTTACAAATTTTACAAATGTACATATTGATTACTTTATTAATGATTTATTTTTACTAATTTCTTTGACTTTCATTGTATTACTTTATTAATGATTACTTTTACTTTTACTAATTTCTTTGAATTTGCAATTTTACTAATGTACATATTGATTACTTTATTAATGATTGATTTTTACTAATTTCTTTGAATTTTATTCCTATTATTCTGTGTTTTAACTTGTTTTACCATCACTTGTAATCCTGTGACATAATATATCACCTGTAATAAGTGTTGATCTTATGATCAAAAAGGGAGGAACTGTCGTGGAAATATCAATCATAACTATAAATATACAATCACATACTAATTATATTAACCTTGTTTATATAATTATTACATTCTAAGGAACTGTATACATTCTCCCTGTAACTTAAGTTAATTCGTATTCAAGCTCCCACTGGAGCCAGGAAGTCTGGTTTTGTGACCAGGCCAATCGACTGACTTCTTTGTTGTGTAAACTCGTTTAGAGCCAATTCTGTAGACATGTCCAATACCCACCCATTGTATTACAAATTGACTTGTCCTAAGGTCACTCCCACTTCCTTCCCACAATGTTAATGTTCCCTATAAGAATCTTGTGAATCTATTGTCTCGTCGAATGTGTTCGTGGTAAACTTTGCTGCCGGTACCTTTCCCATGATCATGCTTTAAGATTAAATCAAATATTTCGCTGTCCGACGTGTCCGTGAGAGAACTTTCTCTTCATCAGTAGGGAAGGTGTTCAAATGCTAATTGTGGCGAAGACAGGGAGTACACATTCAAGTTGGATACACAATAAAGCTACACTAACAGAAAAGCAGTATTTCCAGTTCCATCAATGTTATTTATAGTATTTATATTTATTCATAATTGTATTATTCATTATGCTGTATTATGCTATACAGTTCTGCATCATCAACATTAGTAATCGCTATAGCACCACTATCATTACTGCCCATTCCGTTTTCTAAGAGAAGAGAACTCGGAAGAGCGCACAAGAAAACAAAACATAAATAATTACCTCCAGATCATGTCGAAACGGTCCCTGGACATTGCCTTGGGAAAGTGTGAGTTTACCTCCAGTAGTTCCGGCGTGCTGGCAGCTTTAAAATCCCGAACGTGAGACACAGCCCGAGGAAAGTTTTCATCTCCGTTTTGGAGACCGGTGTCCACTTTGAGGTCGTGGGGATCTGTGTGCGTAATTGTTCAGCATACAGATTTGTCTCTGTTACCAACAAGTCCCACAGCTCATCTGTAAATATCAGGGAAAAGACTTCGAGGGGGCTAGCATCCACGGCGATCGGTTGCTTTATCCCCGGTGTTCTTTTAAATGCCTTCGTTGTCCGAGGCTGGTAATTGCCGGTTGTCCAGTCCACTTGGAATCCCTGAAATTCCTCCTCCTCCTCCCCTTCCGTGTCCACAAACGTGTCCCACTCCTGTGCCGTATCTAATGGATCCTCAATATCCTCCTCCCTCTCAGACTCAAATCCTTCAAAATCTAGCTCGAAATCACTGCCATCGCTATCAAAACACTCCATCTTCACTGCTCCTTCTTCACTACTACTTCTCGCTAACCAGCATGGAATCACTGAAAACGAACACAGAATATCGCGTGGCTATATGATTGATTGACGTGATTTTCAGCCAACCAAAGTTCGTTTTGGTGGTCTCCTGATCTTTACCAAAGCCTTAAGACCCACCCCATGTGTATTTTTAACCAACCAGAGTGAGTTATATGCTGCATTCGTCATGAAAACAGCACGTGTACAAAATGCTGCGCTACGCAGCAACCGGCAGGAAAGCCTATGTTGCGCTATGCAGCAACCGGCAGGAGGGGCTATGCTGCGCTACGCAGCATCCGGCGCCAATGGGTTAAGCCAATCGTGAAAAGGCCGACAGTCGGCAGACTGGATCTGGCCCTCAAATTGTCTTGACACCGGTGGAGGGGGAGCGTGTCTATGTTCCCCGGGTCCTATGTTCCCCGGGTCCTATGTTTCCCGGGTTCTATGTTCCCCGCTTTGCATGAGACAGGGGAACATAGGACCCTTTTTTTAAAAAAGGGTCCTATGTTCCCGCTTTTCACAAAAAGGGTCCTATGTTCCCCGATATGTATGTGACAGGGGAACATAGGACCCTTTTTCTGAAAAAGGGTCCCATGTTCCCCAGTCTGTTACTTTCTCCACCATTACTGGAAGAGGACGTCTGGTTACACTACGTACGGGAAACCCATTTGATTCCTACCTGTTCCACTGTTAAATAGCAGCCCAAATTGGTGGGCGCTATATCCTGGCAATTTCTCTGCTTGAGAAATACGAAGTGTGGTTTGTGAACGTGTGCATGGGTTGAATTGCGTGTGTCTCACGCCGAATGCGTGAGACTTGAGAGCCCTGCAATAGCGATCTTTTTCACGAAATTGGACCTGCACAAACTAGGCTACATATTATATGAAAGCTGAGCCGCCACTGATTCCAACCATCTAAACCATATCATTCTGGGACTAAATCTTGCAAATAACAACTTTAGAAGAAACTTCCCCCTTTCTTTTAATGGTCCCATGACATGCTATTTTATGTAAGATAGGTATAGTGGGCAACTAACACAGTATTCAAAGACGTTCCCGAAATTACGCCGTGGTGCAGCGTTACAGCCACTCCGAGCCAGTCGCACATTGAGCTTCCCCCAAATGCGGGTCAAGGAGGAGGGTGGGGGTGTGGCCCTGAGCAGCTTGCAGCCACGGTACCATGCGCTCTGTTTACAGTGGATGTATCGCAATGCGGAGGCGCACACAGCCTTTAGCCGTGTTCTGTAAATATTCTAGAACACATGGGAGTCCTGAAGCTCTATATCTAAATATTATCCTATAGCCTACATAGATATCTATATCATATAATATATATTATCACGGCCAAAAGCTCTGTGCGCCTCAAGACGATATTATGAATCACAAACTAATTTGTCGGGTTCTGCGACGTCTCTGGGCGATGGTGCCTCGCGGCAACTGGCGGCATGTCGCAGTTCATGTAGCCTACTTCAGCGAGTCAAAGCCAAAGTTCCTTTCCCCCAATTCCTTCTCAACCATGGCTCAGATAACCCCCACTACAGTCTCGTTGTGGAAATACAAGAGACGTCAAAGAACCGACAAGAAACACTTGCGTTACAGTGTGTGTATTCACTAGTCCTGCAGCGGATTCGAATTGTATCCGAATCCGTTCGGTTCGTTTACCACAGTTGGGAGCATTCTGGAGATCCGCGGATTTCGGTTTCATGAAGGCATTGCCTTATGTAGCGTATTTTGCCTACTGTAGCCTACGTCCGATACAAAAGGGTGTTTAGGACCCAGCGGAATGCATTCTCACCAGTGCTGCCCGAGCCAATGAAACTTTTCCCGCCCCTCCCTTCATCCTGTCAGCGTTCAAAACAAACTGGGCTTTTCAAGCGCACGATTCCTAAATTTAAAGAAAGTAATTGATACAATTATATTCTAAATATACGGGAGATAAATACAAACGGGTGATAAGCGGGATAACAGCCTTCGAGGTCGACCGGTTCGATGGAAATAATGGACAGGTAGAGGCAACTCTGGCTTCATGCTGCGCTTGTCGCCAGAGTTCTAAGCCTCGTCGGCCGTTATCCCTTACATGTTACACTCAGTGCACCATGTTTTCAAATGCATTTAGGGGAACATTTATTGCACAAAAAAGCCTTGCAAGTTGTCTGATTGCAGTCAATTAACACATTGCAAATAGCCTGTGGGTCTCATTCATTTTTGTGTTTCTCCCCCAAACCCTCCGTCAAAAAAAAAGTCTGCCTATTTACTATCACGGACATGATCCTAATCCGAACCGTATCCGAAACCGAGGCCCAAAACGGTTATCTGAACCGAACCGTGGACACACTGATCCGTTTCACCCCTAGTATTCACACACACACATGTGACGCTCGCACGGTCGTGTCTCATTGGCGGGCCAACGTCTCTGGGCGGGCCAGGCAGAGTAAGGGGAGGAGCTTAGATGCATTATGACGATATAAATAAAGACATTCCAAATCAGCGCGCTTGAGCCTCCGTTTTTTCAAAGGCGAGCAGAACAATTAGTGCTCGTTTTACACCAAACGCAAGTTTTAGCCCCTGGGGGACCATAGACGGGCTAGGGGAACTCATATTTATGTTAGAAAACATCATAAAGTGAGATTTTCATTTATTGGGACCTTTAACAACAGAAAACGAAATTTTACCTTTGTGATTTTTGTCCACAGAGCTTCTGTGTGAAGTCACTGTTAGTTTTTAATGTTGCATTGTCGAAGCAATTAGAGAAATACAAAAGTTCAAGAGAAAACAGCAATAGTAGGCATATACTGAGTAAATAAAAAAGATCACTAGGGGGCACTATTTCAGTTTGTGCATTTGAGATCGGTCACTCACAGGTCACGATCAAGGCACTGTGATTTGAAGATGGAGCAACGGTGAACGGTTGTAAGTGGAACAGCTAAGCAAAAACAAGAGAAAATGTATTTGCTGTTGACTTTTATTGAGGCTGCCGTGCCTGCGCAGTTTACTTTACTTAGCTGATACGTCACTTTCTTATTGAACAGCCTTAAGAAAATGATATTTGACTATTCTTAATATCATAAAATGTCAACCCTTGTAAATCCTGTTTTGTTTAAATAAAGATGCATTTATTTGTATCTTTTTTGGGGGGAGGGGCTTGCATAGTCCGCGTGCCCAGGGGCCGATATCTCACAATCCGTCGGTAGCCTATCTAATCTGAAAATACTCATTAATTATATATAATATTATATATAATCATATCAACCTAGCAGAGAAAAATAATAGGTCTAATAAAATTATAGGCTATGCAAAACCCATCCAATCTTTTTAGATTTTTTTTCGGCTCCTCGTGCTGGACCAGTTAGCCACCCCCGTCATAGGCCCGAGCTAGTTTATTACCAAGGAGGAGACCATGGCGAGGTTAATGACGGGAGACCGGGGAGGAAAAGTTTTGGTTCTGGACGAATTCAGATACCATAGGCACCGCACTAACCAGCAAGATATTAGATGGAGATGCTGGAGAGAGAACTGCAGGTCAGTACTCCGGACCAACATCTTTGATGTTGAGGAAGAGCATCCTAACATCGTTGTCAATGAGGTCGGTGAACATGTGCATGCCCCTGACAAAGTACGGGTGCGCAATGCAGATTTCCGCCAAGAGGCAATTGGAGAAGTCGAGAGGGAACCCACAGTACCCATCAGAAGGGTCTACAATGCCCGGCGAGTAGCTCTGCAGCGGCAACGTACACTCCAGGGTGGAGGAGACAGAGCACCACCACAAGACTTCCCGTCAGTGAGGTCAGTTATGGCCAGAGCCCGTAAACATGTTATGCCTCCCATCCCACCTACCATTGAGGACGTAAGAATAGAAGGTCCATGGGCAGAGACATGGGGCAGTGATACATTCCTGTTGCACCAAGATGAGGATTGGGGTGTCGCAGTCTTTGCCACTAAGGACAACTTGCGGAAGCTGCGACGCTGTGCGACCGTTTACATGGATGGAACATGTAAGTCCTGCCCACACCCGTACAATCAGGTGTTTATGGTGCTCGGGGACGTGCATGGCTTCGTTGTTCCACTTGTCCATGTTCTTATGGGCCAACGCACAATTGGACACTATCGCCAGGTGTTCCAATCAGACCTGCAAACTCCTCAGAGGAAAAAAAAGTGACAGTGTCACGGGAGAATTTTTTTTGATTGTAATATGCAAATGACACTAGTCTGAGCGTGACTTAACAAAACTCAGCATACTTTATCAAAAATCAATGTCAAAACATCCTTGAGGCTTATAAAAAATATTTTATTTACAACTGACAACAATTTTATTTTTTTGTCTCTTAGCCTGAGGGGGGATACCACGAACCTCGCTGAACATACCCAGGCTTTCTTGGGAAAACCTGGCTCGACAGAGCCGCAACTCGCAATCAGAGTTAAATGGTACCACGACGCTCACTTTAGATTCAATTAGTTGAACCAGGTTTTCCGCTTTAGGTTCAATGCGCGTACACATAAAAGGGGCGTTTATCGCGTCATTCGACTCACCCTTACACAAAATGAATCGAGCGAGGTAAGTTGTAAGCATCCATTTGATAATTTCAGGTGAATCTAGCCTGTGATTTGCAATGGCCTAGGCTCCAACCTTTAATCTCATGTTGATTACCTGTAGCAAATAAAAAGAAAACCCAAATTAATACTGCTCCGACCACCACCCTTCACCACTTCGGAGGAGCTGGCTCTCGCCAATATCGAAGGTCGGCCGATGATGGTGGAAGGGGGGATGCCCTCTCACCCCACTGCCTCAACATCCAAGGTGTTTGTAATGAGTATTCATGTATTGGCAAAGGACATAAATAATTGTCTTGCTAATCAAATGTGAAATGATTGAGGGTAAAATAATTGTGTCATTTTTAGTTGAAGGTAACATTATTTTGGAGGAGCCGCCGACAATCAATCTCCAATCAGAGGTATATAACTATCAAAGCAAAGTATCACGTATTCTTCTAAATGTTTAATTTTTGCAAAGAATGTCTAGATTTCCCTGATTCTTGCAGTAGACTGTTATGGCAAGCCGAGTGTGCCACAATTCGACTTCAATTAAACGCGTTCTGAAACGCCAGCACGCGTGCCCAGAAGGCGTTTTGGTTTTCCAGAACGCGTTCCAGCGTTTCAGCGCGCGCGCCCAGAACGCGTTCCGGCGTTTCAATTTTTAATTTTTATTTTTTATTTTTTTATTAAAAAATACTTTTATTTATAGCGTTATCGTTTATTACATTTATTTATTACAGCATTACATGGGTCAGGGGAGGTGAGGAGATAGATACTACTACAACTGATACTATAGGTAACCAACTGGTAGGTATTGGTACCCAACAGACCAAGCCCTTTAGGAAGACTTCCATCCCGCTCCTGTCACATTACATAAATAGTTGGTGTATAGCCTATATAAATGCAGAAAATATTGCAGCCAAAATTGCCCCCAAAATATTCACAACATTTACCATTTAACCATCCCTTTTCACATTCAACTGGCCTCTACTCTTGATACATTTGTAACTCACCTACAAACTCACTCATAGCCTTTAATTTAGTGAAACGTTTTGGTCACCTTTTTCCTATTTCTTTTTCACAGTGTCTACACGTCAGGTCATGGTGAGGAATATATTAATCTTATATTTATATTAGTTAGTTAGTATGTTATTACTATATTGTTATTAAGTGAACATCAGTCCATGTGTTACAAACAAACAGCAGAAATCAAATGCCGGGAGGAGGGAGAAGCCTGTCTGGGCAGGCTCTATACACTGCGGTCCCGTTCCAACCAGCACCTGCCGACAATCTCCTGATTAGGAGTGAGAGAAACACAGGCATACACACAGCAGGGGCCGGGTCAAAGACCCGCCTGGGTCATCACACCTGCAACTGAACACCTCCAAGAGAAATTGTGGTGGATTACAGGAGGACTAAATGACATATGCTACCAGTCTCCATTGAGAGGGGACAATGTGGAGGGGGTCACCACGTACAAATGCCAACACAGATGCACTCTAGAAAGAGCAGAGCCGGCTGTACTTGCTAAGGAGGCTGTGGTCCTTCAATGTCTGCAAGGTCCTCAGGATGTTTAGCCAGTCTGTCATTGTACTCTCCTATATGCTGTTGTGGGGAGGCAGCGTTAAGAAGATGGATACTGGGCGACTGGACAGGTTGTTAAGGAAAGCTGGCTATGTTTTGGGTATAGAGCTGAAGTGCATCACTTCAATAGCAGAGAAAAGAAGACTGAAATGGATGATGGCAATCCTGGATAATGACCCCCACTGAACAACACATTCAAATTCATACTCTTGTTCTTTCCATATTTATAGAATATGTGCCACATTCAAATTGTAAGCCATACTTACAGTAAGCCATACTTACAGTGATTATGTCCTGCACTGTGTCACTTTACACTACCACCATTGCACATACTGGTCAATATTTCACATCATCAGTATCTATCAGGCCTAGTAATCACTCCACATGCTGTTTACTCTTTACTTTTATGTACCTGAGAGTGATTTGATTTATTTTACGTGTGTGTGTGTGTGTGTGTGTGTGTGTGTGTGTGTGTGTGTGTGTGTGTGTGTGTGTGTGTGTGTGTGTGTGTAATTTCGTTGGACCACCCTTACCTTGATTGCTGAACAAATTCATTTGGCATTGCTTCAATAGGCTACTGCAAGGTCTAAAGAATTATTTCCGTCAAGTGTTCAATTCAATTCAATTTTCACCCTGATCTTGTAGGCTATTGATGATGGGAGAGTCGGACCACAGCGCAAAGCCTTCTCCAACACATCCCAAAGATTCTCAGGACTATGTGGTAGCCATGTATGAAAAGGATGGCATGCTCCCTGAACCACTCTTTCATGAGCCAGATGAATCTTGGAGTCATCGTCTTGAAGTATTTCCATGCCATCAGGGAAGAAAGAAATCCATTGATGGAATTCAGTTCATTCAGTAGCTATCTATCTATCTATCTATCTATCTATCTATCTATCTATCTATCTATCTATCTATCTATCTATCTATCTATCTATCTATCTATCTATCTATCTATCTAAATGATGATGGTTAAGGTTAGATGGTTAAAGTATTCCAATACCTCATGTCCAGTTAGTCGTTATTTTAAAGCTGTTTGATCATTTTGTAAATCGGCAATATGATCATACTGGAATAAAAAGAGCATCTTTGTTTATTTATAGCATAGTGTTTATTTCTGCATGACACGAGTCATCGTATTGGTCTGTTTGGAGTCCATTAACCATAGAAGATCACAGAAGTAGGATTCCACGCTGACCTCTAGGGCCACTGAGAGAGTCAACTGTATGTGAATCTCCCCCGCTAGCATGGTCAATGATGGCCTATTGAGCAACAAATTAGCAGTAACGGTGGATGCTCAGCATTAGGAGTGGATGTAGACAATGAGCAGCCCCAAGTGGTGGATCAGCAGAACCTGCTGAAGGAGCTGCAAAGATTGTGGATGTAGAGCAGAGTTTAGCCAAACTAATGCTCGGGGCCTACCACGGCCCCTTCTTCTCTTTTCACTGGTCCCCCATGAATTCATAAATTGAATGTGGCCCGTTCTTATACTTTACATTTTACCCACACAGTTAACACATCCGTCAGAAATATCATTAATTTAACTAAAGACTATAGGATTGGGTACTAATAGAATGACAGAAGTTTTTGGGAATCACAGGGGGTTTGTGTTCTAAAAACACAATTGTTCTCTAACTTTCGATTGTTGGCACTTGATGGCTTATACTGATGTAAATTTAGAGGGTCAGCAGCAGTAGAGGATCAGGGGATTGATATAGAGGGCCAGTAGCAGAGGTGCCCCCCAACCCCCACTCATAAATGGGGACTGTGTGGAAAGGGTTTCAGACTTTAGATTCCTGGGCACACACCACATCAAAGAGGATCTCTCCTGGATCACAGTAGTCAAGAAGGCCCAGCAGCAGCGACTCTATTTTCTGAGGATCCTCAGGAAAAACAACCTGTAGGAGAAGCTGCTGGTATCTTTCTACTGCTGCTCCATCGAGCTAGCTAGCTGCTCTGAAAATCACCGTTTGCACACTGCCCTCCCTGAAGGACATCTTCAGCTCTCGCTGCCTGGGCAGGGCAGCCAACATCCTAAAAGACCCTTCCCACCCTGGACACAACATGTCCACCCCTCATGGTTCCACCTGGTATAGGTCTCTCAAAGCTCGAACAAACAGACTCAGAGACAGCTACTATCCCATAGCGGTATGTGAATTGAACGATGCAAAATAAGAATTATACATTCATTCAACTATTAATTTCACATTCACAATTTCAGAAAAAACATCCTGAATGTACCATTTGCACTATTAAAAACTTTATTTATCTGTGCAGCACTACTGTGCAATACCGTTGACCTCAGCTGCTATTGTCATTTATCTGTATTTATCTGTCAACACTACTGTGCAATACTGTTTACCTCAGCTGCTATTCCTATTATCTGTATTATTTATCTGTACTTTTATCCTCATTTGTTATTTGTATATTTTATCATTTTTTTTGTTTATATAGATGTTTTATTTATTTATGTTAATGTTAATCGCACCGTCTGGGTTGCATTTAAATTTCGTTCCATGTGCAACGACAATAAAGATAATTCTGATTCTGATTCTGATAGCTGTTGATGGCCGTCCATGCTGCCACTTTGCCTCTTGGAATGTCTCAACTAGCCACCCAGGCCAAAAAAACATTATCAATATTTTGAAACAAGTTTCCTTGCTATAAAATGGATGGGAATGTGAGAGAACCCATATTTTCTAAAGTTTGTAGCCTCTCACAATGAATATTGATTAGATAGGTGTGACACACTTAGTATCCGCACCCCCCTGTTACTTGTATACTTGTAATGACCCATGTGCCATAGATTCAATTGTCATTGATTGAGACCCATCAAAGTTTCAAACCGTCCAACCGTTACCATGAGACGGCGCGTTACAGAACTGCAGGGAAGGGTCAATGCAGAATTTAACAGATTTTTTAACGTGGAACAACCAGAGATGTCAGCCACTGACAGGGGAGTCAAACGGACCTAGATTCGGTTTTAGCTTGCTCATGCCAGTTTTTAAGTGTTTAAGTTAAACCCTATATATTACTGATATAATGCTCTCGTCTCGACCACTGGTTAGATGTTTCGCATTTGCTACTGACATACACAGTGCATGTCAGTGCGGTGCAGATAATCAGAGCCGGATTAACCCAAAGGCAAGCCTATAATAATGTTTATGTATAACAATTAATATGTAATGTATCCAGATTACAGCAGGACTTCAACCGCGAGGGTGCCAGGCCGCAACGGCGGGTGCCTCGTGGTCGAGGCCAAAGGCCAATTACCTTTAGGGTTGTGGTGCTGCATAGCAGCACCATAACAAGGTATAGGTCCCGGAACGGTAATTCCTTTTTTTATTTGGATGAACAGATATATGATTATGTGCTGTATCAAATAACTAATTTACATACATTTGTCATAATGCATTTCTCAAAATGTAAGAAACGCCATCAGTAAATGAATGTTGTTTTGTCAATTACAAATATTATTGGCTTATTAAAATCAAAATACCTTTGTTTGCATCTGTTCACAGATCACAGACTGCCCTTTGTTTTGGCTGTGCCCCTGGACCTCTCCGCAGAGGACTTTTCTCAAAGTCTGCGGGATAATGTTCCCGGAGTCCCGGCAGAATTTGAGCTCTGCCGGGTCAGCTCTACCCGGGAGGTGGTCCCGTTGGCCGACCAGTGTCCTCTGGACATCAGAAACCGGAGAGAACTCAACCTGTCCAATTTATATCTTCGACCCAAGGTAGTCTAAGATATAAGTCATAATGAACATAGATTATTAGGGCCACTAAAATGAACCTTTTTTGGTGTAAATGATGTTGTCTGAGTCCACATTTTTATACAATGTTTAACAACGCAGTTTGTGTAAAGGAAACACTCAAATATTGAGTGTTTCCTTTGTTCCTTCGTTTGTTTTAGAATACCGACAGTCAACAACCACCAAGGTAAGTGTTCTTCTTATTGTATCTACTTTGACATGCGTTTCTGACAGGTTTCATGAGAAACGTTTATTGTTTTTGTACTTCAGTGATAATCCAGGCATCTTGATGGCATTGTTCACAAAGCATACGGTTCTGATCCTAATTCTATTGTGTCGTTTTATTTGTTTTCTAGAGAGCGCCCATTCAGTCCCCAGCAGGGATAGGTAGACCAGCCCGGGGTGCCATCAAGGTAAATAATTGTCATTCTACCACTCAACAAGCACATTTTTCACAAAGCATATGGCTCTGATTCTAATTCTATAGTGTCGTTTTATTTGTTTTCCAGAGAGCGCCCAGTCATTCCCCAGCAGGGTTTGGTAGACCAGCCCGGGGTGCCATCAAGGTAAATAATTGTCATTCTACCACTCAACACATGCATTGTTCACATGCCCAACCATCAGCATTACTTATCCAGGATGAATTTATCCTGGGTTAATATCATACGGCTAACAATTTTCAATTACAATCACACAGGCATCTCTGGCCTACATGAAGCAACAAGAGAAAAAAATATATACACAGTGGTAGGCATTAGGGCTGCCGCGATTAGTCGACGGTAAAAATGCGTCGGCATCAATAATTTAAGTCGATGCATCTTTTTTTAATTTTATGAATTTACCTTTTCAATTTCTAAAACGCTTCAGTTCAGTATAACGAATGTGCGTCTTCCGTATCACTACGTGCTGCGTGCCTGACGTCAGTCTTTTTTGGCACCAGTCATTGGTCGCCTTCAGTCAACGCTTCAGTTTTAAAAAATCATGGCGGCAGCAGCAGTCGAGTCCGACTAACCATGGGAAACGGTTGAAATTTGAATTAGTTACGAGCGTAAAGCATTGTAGGGATTGTGCTTCGCGGGGTTTGTTTGCCGTTGCTATGGTTACCTAAATCATTAAACGCAACTGAAAACGATGGCCGATGCGAGTTTGAAACTAAAACTGTGATTGTGAAAAAAGTATAAATGCTATCGAAATTCCGTTTGGATAGGATTGAAGATACAAGTGTGTAGATTTGTTTAATGGTTTGAACGATGGTAAACGGTTGAAAAAGGACTGGTTACGATGTCAAACAGTGGAAGGTCCGCCGGTTAGAATGATGTAATATGCCGTTTTAAAACTAAAACTGCGATACCGAAAAAAGTTTAATAGCTACCGAAATTTGAACACGTGAACATGCCTAGATAGATATGAATCTCTAGATTCGTTTAATTTTTTGAACCATGGCAAACGGTTGAAATTTGAATGAGTTACGAGCGTAAAGCATTTGAAGAATTTGAAGAAATTTTTAACAATTCCAATTATTATTAGTTTCTACCTCGCTTCATTTTCACTCTCGTTTTGTCTTGTTTATTTTATTTTCTGTTTCATTTAGTCAACTCTGGCGCTCAGCCTGCTCAGGTCGATCGCATTTTTTGATCTCACACTTATGCTGCGTTTTCTTATCCATCTGTCTCGGAGGTCCGAGGACGTTGCCTAGCGACACGCACAAACACGCCCCTTTTCCTCGGACCTCGGATCTCGTTTGAACTCAGTGGTGGCCGAGAAAATTAATCGTTTAGATTAATCGACTAATCGATAAAATAGTCTATAGATTAATCGATAGAAAAATAGTCGTTAGTGGCAGCCCTAGTAGGCATAAGTTTAGGCACCCGTGCTAAAGTCTTAATATCTTAATTAAACAAATGAGGAAAAATCCAACCTTTAAGGATACCAATTTGCTTTGTGAATGAATAATGTATCGTTAACAAATAAATGTTCTCCATTAAAAAAGTATAGACACCCCTATGTTAAATTCCCATAGAGGCAGGCAGATTCTGATTCTTAAAAGCCAGTTATTTCATGGATCCAGGATACTATGCATCCTGATGAAGTCACCTAGGCCTTTGGATATAAAATAGCCCCACATCATCACATACCCTTCACTATACCTAGAGATCGGCATGGTTCTCTTCAGTTAGCCTTATAGCTGTTAGTTAGCCTAATGATTTCTCAATGCAAATCAAACCAGCTAATAGGCTAACTGAAATAAAACCATGCCAATCTCTAGGTATGGCGAAGGGTATGTGATGATGTTAGCGGGAGATAATTTTAAATCTGAAAACATGGTAAAATGCACCAGAATGCGGGCAATTGCATGTACTTCTTTGAAAATGGGGGAGGACCCCCAGACCCCCCGCCAAAATACGTCCCCCACACTCAAAATGCCACTGACGCCCTTGAAGATCTTAGATCTTACGCCAAACTGTTATTTATGAGGCATGAAGATGTTGGGTCCCGTGCTGTCTAGGTGGAGCTCGACCACAGGGGACCCTGTGACAGTGTCTGGGAACACCATGGGAGTATTTAGGTTTAGTTAGTCCTGGTTTAGTCAAATATGAAGGTTGCTCATATGAAAAGGGAAAAAAGTGAATGAACGGGATTGTATGGATTCGGATGAACGAAGTGCATAACTAATGCATTTGTCTGTATCATTGATCCCCAGCCTATAATTCTATTTCTATTTTTATCTTTTTTGTTCTAGAGATAAATTCATGATTCAGGATGAAGATGACCTGTCATCCGGATCGGATGTCGAGGAACTCTCAACATTGGCCTCTGTGTCTGACCCAACAGCTGTAAGATCATAAAGTGTATAAGACTGTTACAGACGGTTATTGTACTCTCCATGTGATATTGTCATTATCTGTGTGAATTTCATTACACCACACAGTAATTGTGTTAGGGTTGAGGGTGCAGGCAGGCAGGTAGGACCCAAATGCAGACGGTTTAGCGAGAACAGCACTTTATTTATGCCTAAAGGCTAAGGCAAGGAACCAGGTAACTCAGGGAACTCAGGAGACAACAGGGAACAGGGAACACGCAGAACGAACAACCACAATGAAAGCACAAGGAACAAAGGAAAGACAAGGGCTTAAGTAACAAACACAACGAGGAACAGCTGAGACACATTAGGAGCAGTAATCAACACAGGAGGGAAACACAGGGAAACACACACACCATGACAAATTGTTGTTTTTTTGTTATTCATAATAGGTTAGCCTTGATCAGCTGATCTTGAGGTTTCAACTGGAGAACATAGACACAGAGCGGCCGTTGACGGTGGCTGTACGCCGCCAGAATGTGCTCGAAAGTGCCTTCTCGGTGCTCAGCCGGTCGTACTTTGAGTGGCAAAGGGAGCCGAGGATGGAATTCCTCAACGAAATGGCGGACGACTATGGTGGTCCCAGGAGGGAATTTCAAAGGTAATGTCCAAATGCTGCTTGAAGTAATGTGTTACTTTAGTATTTTACTTTTCTACTGTTCTGGTTATGTAGTTTCCCTTTAGGGAAACTACATAACCCTTTTCACTATCAAATGACTTTTCCCCTGTGCTCTGCTTTACAGACTCCTAATGATGGCCATTCAGGGCACCCTCGGGGTTTTTGAGGGACGCTCAAATGAGCTATTTTTCACGTATGACCTTCGTGCCTTGGAGCAGCAGAAGTTCTTCAAGGCGGGGAAATTGACCGCTTGGTCAGTGGCCCACGGTGGCCCGGGGCCCCGGTCAATAAGTAGGTCGGTTTACCTGCTTATGTGCCACCAGTCAGCACCCCTAAGTGACCTCGACATAGGGGTGCTGCTCGACGAGGATAAAGGGGGCAAACTGCAACAGGTGACATCAATGAAATTCTGTCATGTGTGTTTTAATGATAAAGTAAAGACAACAATTACTTTAGAGGATGTCTTATTTTGTTTTTCATAAAAAAAAAAGTAGATATTTGCATTATTGCACAGCATACCAACAGAGCAAATTGAAGACCAACATTTTTTTTTTTTCATTTTGAAAAGTTGAAGGCCTGTCGCACAGAGGAGGACCTGCAGCGACTGAAGGTATCCTGTGGGGAATGGGTCTCTGACTGCGGGGTGCCCTCCTTCTACACCTCTACATTGCAGGAGATGCCTCAAGTCATTGAGAGGGTAGTGGCCAACTACTGCTTCCATCGGTAAGAAAGAATGAAAATACTATAACATATCATGGAGTGAAGTGGCAGACAGTTAAGAAAACAACATGTGTGTCAGAGGGCAGTGTGCGAGTGTTGAGTTGTTCCCAATTTTTGAACTTTCGATTGTAGACATTTCAATTGTCAATTAAACCGTAGTAAATGAAATTAGCAAAAATTAAGGCTGTTACAAATTATTAAAAAGTAATAAACGTCATCTGACGAGGTATTACATTTTCAAACCCCCCCCCTCCAACAAAGCCTATGAGTTTTTTCAAGTGCAGGCCTTCTTCATGTGTTTCTATCACCATCTCATCAACAGAGTGGCCAGTATGGTGCAGCAGTATACTGCCGGGTTGAACTCCTGTGGACGTTTTTTCGACCTTGTCTCTGCAAATTGGCAGCAGTTTCTGCCAATTTTCTGCTCAACGGGGGGGAAATTGACCCGGCAGACCTTCAGAGGCCTATTCCTGACGGACTGGAGCCCTGAGGGCAGTAATGCCAGGGGGGAGGAGGAGGAAACCATCTTCCAGTATGATGACTGGCTCATCAAAGTTGAAGGTGGGTTAATACATTTGATTCTCAATTGGACGTCAATGATTGATCGCTAGGGCAGGGGAGGTTTTATTGCTATCTCGCTATTATTCATTGACAAAAGTAAAGGAGCCACATTTGTTTAAAAACGGAAAGAAATTAAAAAACATAACCTGCATGTTCCCGCTGGGCCCCAAAGCCTGACAACAAATGCTGCCAATGAAGACAATTTGTATTTTTGGAACTGACCGCACTTAACTATATAGATAGCCATCTATCTCCGGTATCGTTTGTATATTGACAAGTTGATAGAATTCTCACATAAGCTTTGCAATGACAATGACACTAACGTGCTTTGCAAACAAAGTAACACTACGTATATGCCAACAGAGGGAGAGGTGGATGCCACCTTAGAAGACCTCTTAGTCTTTGTCACGGGAGCCGATCATCCTCCAGCCCTGGGCTTCCCGAGGAAATGCGAGGTTCATTTCTTCGACCAGGAGCCAGGGACAAGGCGGCTTCCCTATGCCTCCACCTGTGCCCTCTTCCTCTACCTTCCAAGAGGTGTTAGGGAGGAGGAGGATTTTGCGGATATGATGAGCACATCTCTTGTTGGGTCCCTGGGGTTTGGGAAGGTTTAACCTGACCAAACCCCTCCTCCCTTGGAGACAGGACTCCGCCCCCACCTCCCTTGGAGACAGGACTCCGCCCCCTCCTCCCTTGGAGACAGGACTCCGCCCCCCCTCCTCCCTTGGAGACAGGACTCCGCCCCCCCACCTCCCTTGGAGACAGGACTCCGCCCACCCTCCTCCCTTGGAGACAGGACTCCGCCCCCTTTACCCTCTATGTTTGTATTGTTTTGTCTTGCGTCTTCTATGTTCCCACTCGTGGCCTGTACCTTGACGTGGTGAGTGGGCTTTACACCAAATCAGGGCAACAATGTATTCCTTTTCCTCTAAGCTTCTGTCATACTCTTCTGTTGAAGAGAGTATTGGTCAGAAATTAGTCAGAATTTTAAAAAAAATTAAACAACCTACTCACTTATACATATCATAAAGGTCTACCCTGATTCCTGACAAAGCAGGCAAACTAGGCAAGTTTATTTAGACTATAAGGAATTCCCATGGTGGTTAGGTTTGTGGTATCATTTATTTAAGAATATGATCACTGAGGTTGTTGCCTACTGCTTCCCACCAGTGAACCTATTCTCGTAAATATAGAACCAGTCATTCCATTCCTGTAGCCAATCCTCAATGCTTCACCACATAACAGAGCTCTTGGGTCATTGGAAACCTTCCATCACCAACCTGTAGCTGTTGTATCAATTGCCTGTCTATTGTTTATTTTATTTTATGATATTTTCATGCTCATTTGTCATAATTACATGTCCCCTGTACGATGCAATTTCTACTTTACTATAAAATAGTCAAATGTGGAAATGATAGACAGTATGTTTATGGTAATGGAATGTTGTAGGAGGGATGGACATTATGAACTGATCTGTGCTTTTACTAATGTTATTGAGTTTTGGGAGTTTAGGCTTTAGTTTATTGGTCTGTTTCTAACCAGTTTCAAGTGTAAGATCTTGTGCAAAACCTTTTTACCTTCCAATTATTTTCCATTTATTCTTTAGTACTCAATCATGCAATATTTTCAATTATTGATATGAGTGATTTACTACACGTCTGGGTAGAATGTAGAGTAATATAATAACTTTTGAACCCATGACAGGCCTGTCATGGTAAATACCACAGAAGAAATCCGAAGAACTAGGCTGTGCCTAGACATGTTGGACATGACACACAATTATACTGCAGTCTATTCCCCTAAAAGTTAATCAATTTAAAAGAGCAACTGGGTGCATTTGGACCCACCGTTAGCGCTGGCTAAGGGTGGGGCGCATCAGATGCATGGACAGATTCAAAAGTTGTCATGCTAACAGTAACAGTTAAAAAGTTATCGTGGCCCCCACAACACCACAACCAGAAGTGGGTGCACATCACACACTGAGTGTCTTGTCTTGTGTTGAGGACCACAATGGAATTAAGTCCTGGACTTGAATGTGTTTTTATCCTCAATTGTATTTGATGTATTTTCATGTGTGTAAGACATTAGTTTGATACGATTGAATAAATCAAAATAAAATAAAAATTGTTTAATAAACACAACTGTACCGAAAAACATACCGAACCGTGACTTAAAAACCGAGGTACGTACTGAATCGTGACACTTGTGTATCGTTACATCCCTAATAGTAATGGATGATAGTAAGGGAACTATAGGGGCCAGGGGCCGTATTCACAAAGAATCTTAGGCCTAAAAGTAGCACCTAAATCTAGGAGAGCTTAAAAGTCCTCTAGGACTCACTCAGTAAGACCTATTTACAAAGAATCTGAAAATGGCTGCAGCAAGATGGAATACTTTGGAGACAATGGAGGACTGCAAAATGATAAAGAGATATAGACTACATCACCATACTGACCGCTTCTAAACTCGTGCACGAGAATCGACGTAAGGGGGCGTCACTCTTAGTGATTTATCCTTAGCGGCTTTGTGAATTACTTTTAAGAGAAAACGTATACGTTATTTTTTTTTTGCGTTTATTTAGAGTTAGGAGCACTTCTAGCGGTAAGATAAAAAGCTTTGTGAATACAGCCTGAATATTTTGTGAATACATCTTAAACCAACATGACTTACCATGTTGGTTTAAGAGATGAGCCCCGTAAAACCAATATTCATTTAAACAGTAAAACATGTTTGCATTGTAATAGTTAACAATACCACTATATGTGCCAGTGGTATCAATAATTATATTCATAAAGCTGGTAGTGTCTGACTTTAACAGGAGTATGGACTAGTAGGGCCTCTTATCAAAGCCCTCCCTGTCCTCCACCCTCACGGTGACATGAGCCAGATGCCTCTCTCAGGGGCCACTTATATGTAAATGAGGCAATCGGGGGTTCATCTTTTGAAAGTAGGCCTATATGGCGTGAAGAGAGACACATTAATACAGAGTTTAATGTTTTGCTTTACTGTAACACGATTTACCGTACATAATTATATACTTAATATCTAAGTGAACTGAGAACTATACTGATGTGGGGGGCCATCTTTGATCCAAGGAACTCCCTGCATATGAATGACAAAGGGACAGGGCCTCCTGACTCGGTTTCTCTCCACGCTGATATCACATTTGGGCAAGATGTTCTTTTAAGCCTCCATGTTTTTCTACCATACTAGCTAGCTAGTCGACTGAATTTACTGAACAAACTAACCAATGATTAAAACAAATTGGAACAATGTTTTATTTCAGTCTGTTTACCAACTTCAGCAAAGACTGAGCTTAACATTGGTCTTCGGACGACGCTATGGCTGTCCAATCAAAAGGAGTTATGGGTTTCAGAAAGATTTTCTCTAATCATCATGCAGAAGCTCGGGGTCCAGTGCAGCTCCGTTGGTGGGACAAAATTACAGCATTATCCAATGAACGTTTAGCCCGGGTTGCTGCTAAGAGGGCCCTAAGCATAAATTGGTCAGGGAGGCCCACACACACACACACACACACACACACACACACACACACACACACACACACACACACACACACACACACACACACACACACACAATGTCATCATAGAGTAGGGGTGGCCAACCAGTCAGAGAAGAGCCAATTTTTTACTGTTTTACTGCAAAGAGCCACATCACATGTACACACACATACACACCTCTGCTCAGACATATTTACTGTAATTTGCTTTCACAAATGCAGCCATCATTGTTTCTACCACATCTATGCCACGGGTTCTGTCTTTAAATTGCACTTTTTATATATTAGGTTAAAAAAAAAAGTAATTTGCCCGAATTGAGTGATAGGGTAGGCCTACACAATTAAGAAAACACAACAGTGGGCCATAACTAATTTATAAACATATATTTGTAATGTAATAATGTAATCCTTATGACATTTTTTTTCATCAACCTTAATTTTAGGGGGACCCGCCCCACGGTTTCGATTTCAGGCTTTCAGGTGTCCACATGTTCAGTTGAACACGGTAATTCTGTACTTGTACTTCTTTGTTTCAGAGATTATGGCTTGGAGAACCTTCGTATCGCGTTGCAAGCTGCTTTTGAATGACTGTACTCGACGGCTTCTGATGGACGACGTTGGACCAGCTGTGTTGCAGCAGATTGCAACAAGGTAGATCTTAAGTTTCAGATGCTTCTAATACTAGTAGTTGGCCTCAAGTTTAGCAGTAGGCCTACGTTGCAATAACTTATTGCAACGTATTATATACTTATATATGCTTATATATACATTATTACACAACGCGCGAAATATCGAGTGAAACTATAGCTTTTTGGAGTGCAGCTATATTACACAGTTCAACAACTGATTGTACAGCTGTCGTCAGCGGGGGGTGAAAAACATTGCCGTCGAAACAAAATGGACGACTTTCAAGTAGAAGTTGACCAGTTTATAGACATTCTTTCCTTGATTTATTTGTGCAATTGTCGTATAATAAATAATGTATTACACAGACTTGACTTTCACTCTGTCCTATTCACTGACGGTAAAAAAAAAAAAAAAGTGTCGTTATTGTAGGCTACCGCAAATCCTCTAATATTGGCCTGTATTCCAATAGCGGTCGGGTCTCTAACAATGGCCGGTCTTGCTGTCGGCGGAGGTAAATAAAGGCCTCTAATATTCTCTCTATTATTAGAACCGACGTTTTTCTTTGAATCACCTCGCTCTTGACTAGCACGTGAGACTTCAACTTTGTTTGGAATAACGCCGTTATTTTATCACTAATGGAGTAATCTAACTAATTACTGTTTCAGTCTTTACAACGCCGTTATCGTTACTGAACGTTAAATGCGGTGCGTTACTATGAATTGATATACTAAACTGCGTAATCCGAACGCACCCCTGGCTCCACACACAAACTGCTAGTGAGGTGACCGGGTGTGTTAACTTAACAACGAGGTAAGCGATTATGATTGGCTACGGAGCAATCCGATGAAAAGTTGGCATTTTCAAGATTTTTAAGGTTTTTAACTTCAAAGTGTTCACAATGCACTACCGGTATGTTTGCTACGTTTTTGTTAATTTAGCCTGAATTACCGGTTTTTGTTGTTAATGTTCTGTATGCATACCATATGTTATAACTGTACTTTTTCAATAAATGAACCTAGTATTTTATAGGTTCAAATAGACACAAAATGTCGTTTTTATTAATTCTACTGGTAGTCCGTTTGCTCAAATAGAAATAGAGGCCTGCCTCTAATTCTGGCCTCCTTCCAATAAAGGCCTGGGCCGTGATGCGCTTGAGTAAAATAAAGGCCCGGGCCTATATTAGAGGATTTACAGTATGCAGGATGCACTGCTGTTCATAGACTAGCGCCAGCGTTCGTTGCTGCGTTGCTAAATGATAGCAACTCTCCACTCATTCTCCTCTGACCATGCATTTAATCGGCTTTGATGGCCATCAGGTCTCAGCAATTCCTCATTTCTCACTGTTGCTAAACACAAAGCAGCCGTTTGTAGCATTAAAAACTCCCTGCAACAAACTTGAACTTGTAGGCCTATCTTTTGAATTTTGAAACTTCTTATTAATTCAATCCAAATTTTAACACTCATACAGACACCTGAGGGGTTTTCCACGAACGGAGGTTTAACAAACACTGAGTTAACGCTGAACTCTAGGTTGATTGACCCTGTGCCGACCAACCCAGAGTTTTCGGTTCCACAGCAGCGGTTATGCATTAGTTCAATCAACTCGGGGTTGGTTAACACAGGGTTGTGCGCATCCACACCAAACTTAAAAAGACGTGATGTATGGATCATGGAAACCCTGATCGATATGGCGAAACGGGCCGCTTATTTAAATGAAATGGAACTCCAGGTTCTCCTGGAGAGCTATGACGAGGAGAAGGACATTATCACAAGAAAAGGGAACGCTAAAACCTCTGGAACCCGGAGAACCAAAGCCTGGCAGCGGATCGCTGACCGCGTAAATGCGTTAGTTAGGCCTACACGTCAAAAGCATGATCCTTAATATTTGAGCCATGAATATATAAATATCCCAGTTAAGCATTCTTAAAGATCTACCACATAACCCCTTTCTTCTAAAACAATATGTACTCCGATTGCTTCCAAGCGGTCAGAGGATCAAGTATAAAAATGAAGTATAAAAAAAAAAAAAGCTTTTCCCACCATCGTATTGGTATAAATTTAAATAAGCCATTTTTTTAAGCCAATCGTGAAAAGGCTGACAGTCGGCAGACTGGATCTGGCCCTCAAATTGTCTTGACCCCGGTGGAGGAGCTGTTAATAAACATAAATTCAGGGCGCCCTGGCATGGAGGGGGTACCTGGAGGTACCTACCACCTCAGAGAGTCATGGGCCATACCCCACACTGGTTGAATGTAGGTTTTTGTGTTTTCTTGTAGGCTATTTTAGATTTTTTTTGCCTTCGAAGTAACACATGCAAACCGTGTGCTTGCCACAGCGCATACTATTCCAAATGTTTCTTTTTTTGGTAACTGGGTAGAAAACCTAAAAGTGACAATTCATCAACTTCACAGATGGATCAGTGCTTGTAAGGAAGCCGCCGGCTACGATCGAACATTCTCCAGTGGATGCAAGTCCGTTAGGACTATTTTATACTTTATGTTGTAGGCTAAATGCCTCTCGGCATAGTACTCAGACAATATTCTTTGTATGATAGGAGGCCGATACAAATCTTGGATGGGTCATCTGAAACGACTGTGATGTGCTCAGCATCTCCAGCATTATAGCCTAGATAAAACTACCATTTGAAAAAAACGGAGGGCTACGCAAATAGTCTGGAGTGAACTGAGGCTAGGTCCTCGATTGGTAGTGTTGGCTATGTAAGGCTATTTAAATATATTAAAGATTTGCGCGAGAATCTATACCTCTCCACTCCAGCAAAAAGTCATCCAATATGCCAAGATGTCGAGCCGTGGTCTTATCAATCGCTCCCGGTGGATTGCACGTATAATTTGCACTCTGATATCAGCATTTCTCTCATCAAAAGTGCATGCCATTGTGAACACATGAAATCTGCGGTGAACGCCGGTTGAAATACCCAAAACCGGGGTTATGTTTCAAACTTAACCTGCGCAAAACCTGGTCCGACCAGGTTTGATTCAGAGCATATGTTGCTATAGCAACTAACATACCGTGATCCATTTGGAACGGAAAACCTAGGGTTACAGCAAACCCTGGGTTATCTTACCCGGTTATGTGATAAAACCGGCTTTGTGGAACACCCCACTGGGCATGAAATGTGTTTAAACTTAAACTTGTTGATTGCCATGTGAAATTAGCACAGCTTTAACAGTAAAAGAGCTTTATCATTGGATACCTTTTTTCAACACGTTTCCTTCAGTCCTTCTAGTTGCTGAGATCGCTGGTGCTAGGCTAAAACTAAATGCAATGCAAGTTTTATTTCTAACATTATTCAACACAGACATTTGTAAAGACAATAGTCTGGTGTTATCATTCATTTGTCTCGGGTGTACTGGGTTCCTTAAGCGTCCTAATGTAGTGAACTACATTTACTGTGTTTGTGTAACTTGGCTTGCTACATTTGTCTGGTTGTTATGTGTGTAGTGAAGCTTTATTTATGGCAGAGTAACTGATGGTTTAGCTCACTACAATTTCCAAGTAGCTTGCCAACACTGATTCTATGATCTCTTAAATATTGCTCTGGCGCAACCAATGATGTTAGAAGTGTGTAGTGTAGCACAGGCTCACAACAAACTAGATCATATGTACATTTGTTCTTGTTGTTGTGGTTTTACCAGACTGGAGATGATGCAGAGAAGCCTCCAGTATGCAAGAGGGACCTTGTTAAATGCTGATATTGTGGACCGAATTCTCAGCTACCTGGCTGAATACATTCATGAAGTCAGAATGGCTGGTCAGCACAGGCAACAAGGTAACAAGAAGTGATGTTTGATGAGTGCATTCTCCACACTGAATGAAACCTTTAAACATCTTGGGGTGGATTCACATTTGGTCCCTTTCAGCCCACAAAGTCAACAGTGACTCAGCATGAACAAAGATCTGAGTTATTTTTGCTTCAGCCCACTTCTTGGTCCACTTTAAAAGGACTGAGTCTGGTTGGAGGACCCTTAAAGTCTGATTGAGGCTATAATGGACTGTTCATTAAGTTAGGGCTAGTCATATAGGGGTGTGATAAATGTGTGGGTGCTATTGGCTTCACAAAACAGGTACTGTTGGTACTGAAAATTACGTTGACATTCCAAGGCTACTGTTTGACTGATGTCTATTGGAAGTTACGGGGGCAGGGGGATTACAACATCCAAGTGTCTGTTGGCCCTCATGAAGATGACTACTATCTGTCAAATTGTTGTTGTAACCTGTCCACTGTAGTCTAATGGTCAAATGTCATTGCAGGTAGTTCTGGTTACCAGGCAACGTTGGTTTGGGAAGGAAGGAGAGGTCCACCCAGTTATCAAATAACTGAGGAGCAGCTGTCCTTTCTGAGGACCTGCAGATTTTCAGTCAAAGAAATTGCTGCACTTCTCCAGGTTTCAGTCCGTACTGTACATCGACGTCTGAGGTTTGTGACTTCTATGCTTATTTTCTGAATTGATAGTATTCTGATTTGATGAAAAAATTCTATGGTCTAAAACATTTACATTTTTAATAGGATGTCCACTCCTGCAAACATAAACAATCACATTTCTATTGGTAGTTGTGCTAAACAATTACTTTGTTAAGCACAACAACCAACAATTATTATTATTTTTTTACCCATGATAGAAATTTCCAACTGATCGGGACAAATCAGTTTGCAATAATTTCTGATTCGGATTTGGATGACCTCGTGAGGGAGGTTGTGGCTGGCAATGACCAGATTGGTCCGGAGTCAGTACGAACGTCCTTGCGCACCAGAGGGTTTCGTGTCCAACGTGGGAGAGTCAGGGAGAGTATGTTGAGGACAAATCCAGCAGCGGCTGCTGTCCGATCTCTTCTGCGGAGGCCAGAGAGAAGGGTTTACCAGGTCCAGGGTCCCAACTCTTTGTGGCACATCGATGGGAACCACAAGCTGATCAGGTAGTCGAGTAGTTTTTGGGTCTTATTTTTCCGATAATAAATTCCGTCGATCCATAATAATAAAGGATTCATATTTTGTTTTTGTTCTAGATGGCGGATCGTCATACATGGGGGAATAGATGGCTTCAGCCGCCTTATTGTTTTCCTCCGGGCCTCAAACAACAACAGGAGCAGCACGGTGTTGGAGAGTTTTGTTGGCGCCATTGTCCGACACGGGGTCCCCTCCAGGATCAGGACAGACAGAGGAGGAGAAAATGCAGATATCTGCATGTTCATGAACGTCTTCAGGGGCTCTAGAAGAGGCAGTGCCATTCAGGGAAGAAGCGTTCACAACCAACGCATTGAGAGACTGTGGGGAGATATGTGGCGTGGCATATCCAATGTCTACCACAGGCTTTTCAAATTTTTGGAGAGTGAGGGAGTCATTGATGTTGACAATGAACAGCACCTCTGGGCTCTTCATTACATCTACCTCCCTAGGCTGAACAGAGATTTGGCAGACTTCACCAATCAATGGAACCACCATGGATTGAGGACCGAAAGGCACAGGAGCCCAATCCAACTCTTTGTGAGAGGATGTCTCCACCAGCAGGGACTACAGTCCACGGCTATGCAGAGTGTCTTTGCAACTCCTGATGCTGGTCTGCCACCTCCAGATGCACCTCCTCTACACCCACCAACTGCTTCTGCTGGGCCACAACCAACTGCTGCTGCTGCTGCTGCTCCTGCTCCTGCTCCTGCTGCTGCTGCTGCTGCTGCTGCTGCTGCTGCTGCTGCTGCTGCTGCTGCTACTGGGCCACAAACACCTGCTGCTGCTGCTGTTGGGGGTTTGTTGCTCGACTGGCCAGAGAGGGTAGCTGTGCCTCATGATGAGTACACTATTGATGATGCTGTCATGGGGCAGATTAGGGCACAGTTTGACCCTCTCAGTGGCCCTAGAGGTGAGCATGGAATAGCGCTGATCCGTGGTCTTCTGTCATTCCTGGACTCTGTTCCAGAGAACAGACCAACAGGTTGACTCCACTCTGTCCTTGGAGAAAAGACTCCACCCCTCTCCTCCCTTGGAGACAGGACTCCACCCCCTCCTCCCTTGGAGACAGGACTCCACCCCTTTACCCTCTATGTTTGTATTGTTTTGTCTTGCTTCTTCTATGTTCCCACTCGTAGCCTGTACCTTGACGTGGTGAGTGGGCTTTACACCAAATCAGGCCTCAATGTGTGCGTATTTGAAAGCATGTCTCAGGGACTACAGTCAACGGCTATGCAGACTATCTTTACTCCTGATGCTGGTCTGCCACCTCCAGATGCTGATCCTCTACACACCCCCTGCTTCTGCTGGGCCACAAGCACCTGCTGCTAATAGGGATGTGAATAACTAAAAATGTTCATGGTCGAATAATCAGTAGGTGGTTTGAACGAATAATCGATTATTCAATGTGTGCCGACATTCACAAAGGCAGCCATGGATCAGCAAGAAATCACTTAATATCTTAAACGCAAAAAATCTAACTTAAACAGTGATCAGTGTTTGTGTTGTAATAGTGCTAGAGAACCAACATTAGTTCTGTACGTTAATTCTTGTTTATTTGAAAGGGAAAAAATGTTAATAGTCCAAATGTTAAAAATCGACTTTGACCCTCAGGAACGAATAATCGAATAATCGAATATTCTGACCCATCCCTAGCTGCTAATGTTTTTTTTTGCTCGACTGGCCAGAGAGGGTAGAGTCTGTTCCACAGAACAAAACAACAAGCTGACTTGTTCCCTTTCTCATATTTGGTGTGTATCTGTGAATGAGGGTGGCTCATTCATGAGGGTGTGCAATTCAGAAGGTAGAGACAGGTAAATTGTCTATTTCATATTTTATTCTTGTACATAATAACCAGTGTAAGAATGTAATTAATGCACTCTAACTCTGTCTCGAAGTCATCTCAGCCATTCACACAAAGACTCATTGTAATGGGCACCCATGTGGTGTGACCAGCCCAATCTAATAAGCACAGCCTATGGACACCTCAGAATCAAAGAAGTTAGAATTGTGATACTGAAATGATCTGCAAGTGTATTTCTGGATGTAACATACTGATATTTGGTCTTGAGTTAATCCTTGTAATGTGGACAGCAGTCTGATTTATGGTTTTATGGTAATCTTACGCATATGCATAGTTGTGGCCTATGAATTATGTACAATGTGTAAAGATGAACTTCACACCTTAGTCACACATCAGTTGACCAATCACAAGTCAGCTGGATGGATGGGCAGTGCCCTAGCTTGAGACAAAGACCAGATTTGTATAAATCACATTACTTTTGAAAAACTGACCCTGAAGTCCTTGATATTGTCTCTTCTCTATTGGCCTCTGCGGGAGTGTGTGTGTGTGTGTGTGTGTTTTTAAATATATATCTGGTTGTGATTCGTTTAATTTGGTTTACCTGGTTACATTTAAGTTTATTCGTAACTGTTCTTAATGGAGTCAGATGAATCTGTAGTTTCTCCTATTCTTCTCCATTGTTGAGAACTGAAGTATTTTTAAGCTTTAAGTTTCTATTTACAGAGGTGATGGACTTGGTGGGGACTTGATGTCCCTTATTGAGACTACGGTAATAGTAACATTATGATGATTATTAATAAATAGCATCTCAAGCCTGTCAGTCTCTCTCCAACAGGCTGTGTATATTTTGGTCTGTCTCTTTCCCCCAAGCCTGCAGATAGAGCTGTCCGGATGGGCAGGTACTGAATCAAAGGAAGGCCTAATTGGGCAGACTTTAAAGCCTCTTGCTGAGCATGCTGCTCTCTGGCTCTGCTTGCTGCTCCGGCCTGTTGTTACACAGGGCTGGCTGCAGCTTTTTTCTCCTTTACTGGTTTTTGACTTGTATAACAGTGTGGTCTTCTCTGTCAGTTGTACCTGTGTGGCCACATGCTGCTCTGGGTGTAGTAGTACCAGATAGGTTAAATGTAGAGAAAGAATTTCCACAACGGCTTAATAAAGTACACTATTATTGTATTTTTTCTATTACATTTGATATATTCTATATATATATATAGTTTTTTCTATCTGTCTCATTCCAACTGATGAAGTGAATTATACCTCGTCTTATAGGCTACTACCACGTACAGGCTAAAACCTGCAACTGCATGTTAATACTTCAGACGGACTTATTTACTTCTAATGGAATTTTAACTCTAACTTCTGAACTCTTTTATTGTTTTTATTGTACTCAGAAGACGAATAAGCTGACTCATGTAATGCTGTAATAAATAAATGTAATAAACAATACGCTATAAATAAAAGTATTTTTTAATTATGTTATCATAGTTGCCACGGCACTTACCATACACAATGTTCGGTCAAGTAGCTTAGATAGTGTATAGTCAAAGTGTATGTACTTGTAGTGTTCACCACCTCCACATTAACCACATAATTTGAAACATCTTAACATCTTTCGACTTTAAGAACGACACAACAGAAAAGATTCGCGAAAGAAGAGCTCTGGTCTCGACTGATGTTGTCTGTGTGTTTGCCCTAGCATATGATTAGGTGAAAACGGCTCAAATCTATTGGCTGAGAAAATTGAGGGGAGGAGCGCATTAGCATATTAACAGCACGCGTGCTGTTAATATGCTAATATGCGTTCTGAGCGCGCGCGCAGAAATGCCGGAACGCGTTCTTGGCGCGCGCGCTGAAATGCCAGAACGCGTTCTGGGCGCGCGCGCTGAAACGCCGGAACGCGTTCTGGAAAACCAAAACGCGTTCTGGGCACGCGTGCTGGCGTTTCAGAACGCGTTTAATTGAAGTCGAATTGTGGCACACTCGGCTTGCCATAGACTGTCACCCTGTGACTCCAGGGCAACTATGGAGGTGGTTTTTTTTAACAATTCTCACAGCTATAATATGAATTTGTAGAATAAAAAATGCCTACGCCTACATAGCGGTTATGTAAGGGATAATGGAAAACACGGCACTTGACTATGGTTAATGTACGTTGAACGTGCAGGGCCACCTCCGAACTTGAAACACAGACACACTGCGCAACAGTAAGTGCACGTTTTCTTTGTGCAGCATTGCCTACATACGGTCAAACAAGGACGATCAAATAACGAATACCCTCTGATGAGAATCAGTATCTCTCATAAAGAATATCGTCAGACAATGCCGAGGGATCGGTTCTGTCCCGAAAAACCCTGTCTCCGGAGAGACGCCTGTACGATAAGTGCGCCGTGGTCCACCGGAATACCCAAAAATGGTGACGCCATTGTCGGAGGAGGGGCTAGGAAAATGCGCACGCCGATTTAAGTGGCCGATCTCCGGCTAGCTGAAAAGCTGCTCCGACCAGGTTTGGTTGCGAGCATAAGTCCCCATGGTGATAGAGCGACGCTTAAAGAGATCGACTTTCGTGGTACAGCTAACCCAGGCTTTCAGCTCAACATACCTTGCTAACCCTCTAATCGAGCTTCGTAGTACATGCCCCTGGACGAGTGTTTTGCAAGCTCTCTTGCGTTGTTTGGCCGCATGCGCGGTAGCCAGGCGACAGTCTCATCCAATGGCGAGCTCAGTTGGCGCTGTGTGCTTCAAGATTCCGATTGGCCCAGAGAAATGTCAATTATAAGAATGATCCAATAATTTTTCGCAATTCTGGACCCCCCCCACCCCCCCAAAAGAAAACTCTCCGGTTCTACACGAATCACGTGAATGACCAAATTGACCAAGAAAACGGCGATTGTCGCCGAAAAGCGACAAGTTTGCAGCTTTGTCCAATGTGTCAAATGTGAAATGAGAAGAATCACGCACCACCACTGGATCCCTGTAAAGGTAATCTGTGACTTTGAACAGGCACTGATGACTGCGCAGGAAACAGAGCTTCCAAGGGCACGAGTGTGTGGATGCTACTTCCACTTCAACCAGGCCTTGTGGAAGAGGGTGCAGGGACTCGGACTGGCTGCTGCATTCCGGCATGACCATCGGTTAGCACCAATCATCCTGTGATGATGGCACTAGGCCACCTGCCAATGCCCCTAGTCCAAAATAACTTTCACCTGCTGCTTCACCATCGGAACACCACACAGTAAAATGGCCAGTGTTAATTATTTGGTGTTACAATTTTCAGAGTTGATTAGTGTTGATTAGTGTACAGTTTAGAGTTGTTTGACCAAAAACATTCACCCATAGTGTAATTTAAACGTTCAGCCTAGCGTTCTATGTCGGTGTAAATATTAAAACGCTTGGGCGGAGTAATCACCTCTTCCGGTTTCTGCATGCGTGGTGAAGAAGAGGACCGTTGACGCCGAGAGACGGACGCCATTGTTGAAGGCTGGCAGCGCAAGTTTGAAGGTAAAATTAATTTGTTGAAGGCTAGAATATAAACCACCCAACACAATTAGTATCGTTTAATATCATTTTGTGTATTGTCATTGTAACGTATTTTACCCACTTAGACATATATTCGAGTTGTTTGCCGTCAAACTCTGTAGCTAGATAACTAGCTAGCGTTAGCTTCTAGGTCGCTAACGGTATAGACTTCGACGGCTATCTGATATTGTAAATTATTCGGTCTGATCAGATTTATGTATTTTAATGTAGAAAACCGCTATACATATAAACTACGAGTCAGCAACATCTTAAACCTTCTTGAATTTGGAATAATAACTTCTTTTTTTACCACATTGAATTTCACCTAACTCAATGACTGGCTAGCTAGTTCTAGCCATATACATAATTCTATATGTCTATGGTTCTAGCTGCCACGAAGCTAACGTTAGACATTGCTAGCATAAGTGGTGGCTAGTGTTAGTGGTAGAACTTCGTCTGGGATTGGTGTGAACTTTACGTAAATGGTAGTTATGAATTGAACAATCGTTTTACCAGCGAGGCTAACGGTAGCATAATTTGCTTTTGCTGGACGAACTTTAAGCAAAAAAGCTAGGCTAGTTGACCGTGCCGCCACATTTCCCTGGCTTTAGTAACCATGTGCCTTAGCTGTTAAGTTAGCAACTTTTAAGACCAGCGAGGAGACGGTTGGTAGTAGATGTTATTTTCTCTAAACTCTGTATGCATTTGTTAATGATAAGCATGTCGAATTAATGTTTGACCATGTTTTAAGTAAATTGCAAACTATTAGTTTGCTCAATTAGTGTCTTATTGAATAATGAACAGTATTGCAAGTAATGTGGACTCCTGCACCAATGAAATCCTAGATTTGGTTTGATTTATCAACAGGTTATGCATAATGCTCCTCAAAGTGGAATACCATGGACTTAGAAAGTACCTAAAACTACAGCCTGGATTTTCATATGGAAGTTTCATTGAAGAAGGTGAGCCTTTATGTGACCTTGTAGAGCTTGTAGTCGAGAGCGGTATTGCAGGGGCATATACGAGGGACATTAAGTGCAAACAATAGCCCATTTTGTGCATTGCACTGGTATCCAGCCAAAAGCTTAAGTATGATATCTACAATTGTGTGATAATACTGGGTAACACTTTATAATAACTATCCGTTATAACTAGTTAATAGATCATAAGTAAACTGTTAATAAATTAGTTATTAATGACTTGTTAAGTGTTGGCTAACAGTTTGTTAAGGATTTATAATGATGCCTTGTAGATAGTTAATAGATCATTAACAAACTGTTAGTTAATGAGTTATAAATGACTTGTTAAGCATTAGTTAATAGTTTATATATGTTATTGGGACGTTATTCTAAAGTTGCAACTATTCCTCATTTATTAACTGTTAGTAAATGAGGAATAGTTACAACTTTAGAATAACGTCCCAATAACATATATAAAGTATCAGTTAATAGTTTATGTATGTTATTGGAACGTTATTCTAAAGTTGCAACTATTCCTCATTTATTAACTGTTAGTAAATGAGGAATAGTTGCAACTTTAGAATAACGTCCCAATAACCTACATAAGCTATTAACTAATACTTAACTAATATATTAACTCACACTTTACAGATCAGTTGTTAATAGTTTGTTAACCATCTACTAATACCAGTGAAACTTTGTAGAACAGCAAATGGGTGGAACAAGTTCAAGGTACAGAAATTGATGTGATATTTAAAATATCTAATTTTTGTACCTCAACCTTGTTCCAACCATAGGCTTTTCTGTGTACTGTATTTGACCAAAGAAACACCACAGATGAAATGTTGAACATTGTGTTTAATGTATAGAAACACGCATACTGAGCCATTACATGGCAGAACAGCAGTATACAACAGTATACAAACACATGAGGTTTCTGCACTTTTTGTGCTAAACACTGGATAAACAGAATTTCAGAGGGACATTTAATGTCCATACATCACAGCAATGTCATGGATTATCCGTCCTAACGGCCCTTTGCGATGCTTTCGGGCAAGCCACTCATGCCATTCAATAACTCTGAGATGGTCTACCAGTAACTCCTCTGTACGATTCCCTCTGAGTCTCCACACATTTTCCTTAACCGTTCTCCAGGCCCTCTCTATGTGCTGAGTATGTGCACCTGTTTGGGCATCGACATATGACACACTGTGATTGACGGTGAAATGGGTATAACCTAGCTGAGTTAAAGCATTGCGATAAGCCGCCACTCATCACTTATTATTGTAGATCCCACTTTAACATGGTGAGCTAAAGTGGCACCAGATCTCTCCTTCTTCTTCTCTCAACTAAGCGAAGAACAGGCTTTGCATGTCTTCTCCCTCTCCTGTTCACACCTAGCATCCCAAACACCCACTTCTTCCTCTTCCAGCCACCAGCCATTCGTCCCCGTCCGTACTGATGAAAAAACATAAAATATTAGGAATTCTTCTTCTTTAAACAAAATGAAGTCATTCAATGGTAATTTGCATTACTATCTTGATAAGATACTATCCTGCTTGCCTTTCTTTTGTGTCTGAAGTGGCTCTCATCAATGGTGACAAACTGCTGCCGCCCCCCAATGTGCTGGCCTTTTGCTTGCTGATATCTGTCCATCGCAGTAGTGCACACATCTCGCAGCTTTTGAGCCATCTTGGACAGGGTTGCTGAGCTTCCAGAAATGTCATCATTGATCATGTCCACTTGACGTAGACGCAGGCCTTGTGCAAATCTGATGGGACAAGGCAAATAATTATTATACCACAGTTCTTTTGATTTTTTTGGTTTGATACACAAAGTTTGCATCTACTGCACCCCGGGATATGAAAATTGTCCACTCCTGTGTAGACAAAAACAGCAATAATGATGGAAAATATGTTTTGTGGTATTTTCTACAGAGCTCTGTCAATATATTTGGAACTAATAATACTGTAGGATATTTGTAAAATCCTATTTCTAATATTAATTGCCAGAGCCTATAGATTGAGAGAGCCAATTGCCATTGAGCTTCAAGAGGCAGGGTCAGACAGTCATGTTGCTCCACCAGGCCTAATGCTGACCAACACAGCATCCCCTAAGTAACAGCAATTAAACATATTTCCATAATTGTTAAACTGTTAAGAATTCAAGCTGTGAATTACACTTTTTAGCAAAATAAATCACGAAAGTGAATAACTTCAAGCACCTGTTATCATCATGAGCCTAGAGATGCTCCATAACATAATAATCACAAGCTTTACTACATAGTCTCCAGTTATTGTTTATGACAGCATAGTTATACAGTATTTATATTGAAATAAACACCTTTCATCATAGACAGACAGGCTAAAATCATATACCTATGCCATAGCGTACCTGTACACAAAGCGCATCCAGTTGAAGAGGGAGACCTTTGAATTGCTGAATATAGATTTGTGTCTAATTGACCTCTTCAGTTTCCTCCCTCTGTGGTTATGGTGTTTGCAAACCCTGAAGATACAAATAAAGATAAGAATGACACAGGCCAGGGTAGTGGCTAGAGCAGTGATTCTCAAACATTTGCATGTCAAGGACCCCCAAGTAATGTGTATTTGGCCATGGACCCCATCTGGAAATATTTTGTGCCAGGAACCCCCATAAAATGTGTGTAAATATGTTTAAAAAAAGTTTAACCCAATTTTTCAGTATTTCTGTCTGAAAATAGCAGATCTATGAGCTCACAACGTTTTGACGTGTTGGGATCTTGTAGATTAGTATTAAGTAGTGTAGTGTATAGTAATGTATTTCTAGAAATTAATGTTAAACATGATTTAAGAAGATATATTGTGCACTATTATCAGCTCACAATTAAATAGATTTAATTTCACTAAAATTTTGAACCAAAATACCCATGCATGGGTAAAAATAAATAAACTTACCATGCATAGTTGTCCACACAAACTGATTCCTTGAATTTCATCTTGTGTTTGCATTTTTGGCATCTCGTCCATCTTCTTAGAAGCCTTTTCTTCTGCATCCATTTGATTATTTGTCTATGTCTTCTTTTAGATTTAGTTCTGCCTTCAATAAGCTCTCTGAGCTCAGTGGCTAAACCAGGCATTATTTGGCTACAATGTGACTAGCTCCCGCCAGATTACGTTTGAATTGTATTATAGGTCGGGGTGACGACAAGGGGGAAACAAGCCAATCATAAATGCATTCACAGGCTGAAGGAGGAGCCATCCGGCCTCCTCCATCATATTGACTGGTTGTCAACTTGTCAACTTGTCAATCACCTCGCATCACCGCTGTACTTTGATGAGTGACAACCGGGGACTGACAACCGAGACAGACACGCTCACTCAGCAAGCCTGCATTGGCATTGATTATAAGGAATGAATACACGGTCTGGTAAAATGTCCGATACCAGTGTTCCCAACGGCGATGCGCAAAATACCGAGATAAACCCAGGTAGACCTACTGTCGGGAGAAAGAGAAAGAAGTCAACAGCGGGTACTTCCAGTAAAAAGAAAACTACACCTGTGGACCATGCTGTTCACATTGACACCAACGGTGACGGTAAGCAAGACTGCGTGTTATCTTTTCATTAAAGATGTTTGATCAGGATAACACGGACTGATAGATTTGTGCTACATAGATCAACCAGATTGGTAGGGATGGGAATCGAGAACCGGTTCTTGTTCAGAACCGGTTCCCAGTGAACCAATTCCTTGGAATCGTTAGCATGCCTGCTTAACGATTCCGCTTATCGGTTCCAAACTCGGAACTTTTAATCATATTCAAAGTTTGTTTGTTTATTAATATTAATATTCGAATATTTATTAATAATATTTTGACCATTAAATGCCTTCAGCAAGAACTATATGGTATAAAGCTCGGCCAAAAGCGAGCTCCGAGGGTTTGTTTACCAGCGTTGCTACGGTTACGTATCACACCAAAAACTGGTGTGATTGTATGCATCAAAACTTTAATTCAAGGCTTACTGTATGTTCACACCGAACATGAAACGTGTCGCAGGGCGACACGAGCCAATCAGTGTTCACTCCCTGTGGGTAACGTGGGTGAAGTAACGTAAAACAGCCAATCACCGACCAACCGGCTGGGCCAACCGTTCCCTGCACTCCGAGTGAACTGCAGCTTGGAGGAGAAGTGATTGTTGCCGTTTGCGACTCCCGAAGCTCTAAATATAATATAATATGTTATAATATATATAATGCTCATGGCTCAGCTGCTCATTATTTTATTTTACCTTCATCTTGCTTTTATGATTAGAGCTTTTTTAATTCTCTACCCTATCATTCCAGATACTGCGGGAACTGTAGCTCCAACAGCATTTTTACATATCAGGAAGATGCAGCTTAAGCTCCGTGAGGCCAAGAAAAAGCTGCACACAGTCACAGAAAAATCAGTGACCTGACTAAGGAGAGAGACTCCCTCCGCCAACAAGTTGGTCAAAGTAAGTAGTCCTAACACTTTCTTGGGAAAACATGTTTGCACACCTGACAATGATACTGGGGTGCTTTGTAAAATATATATACAATTGGGTGGAAGAAAGGCCAACATTTCACGTTGACAAGACCATCAGAGCATGAGCGTGTTATTACCCAAACAATACACATGTACAGTAATACCTGGAAGATAATATCTGTAGCATTGATTGACAGCAGACACATCTGTCCAACGGATGAGGATCACGATTTGATGAATCAGTGAAACCTGAAAGTCTAATAAATGTAATGTTGATAAAAATGTATGTGAGTTAACTTGTATCATCATAGTTAGTAATGCATTTGGTATTGTATTTGTATTATGTTGTAGATACAGATGACGGTGGGACAATTGACACATCTTCCTTGGCAAACTCGTCTCCTGGTGCATCTTCTCTCTCTTCATCCTCCAGTCCATCCAACTCCTCTTCATCTCTTCATCCAGCTCCTCCAGCTCCTCATCCTCAACTGATTCTTCAGATTCAGATAATAAGAAAAGACGCAACAAGAAAAGAAGCACCACCACCAGAGTCACAAGAAAAGAGACAAGAGGAAGAAAAAAGAGAAGAAAAAAACGACAACATGGCAAGCAGAGAGGTAAGTGTAAAGAGAGGAAGGCAATAAGGCAGCTCCCCTCATGTGTGTCAGGCATGTAGACATCACAATGTCTCTCTCTCTCTCTCTCTCGTTTACTTTCCAAAATGAACTTCCTGGTGGGTATATTATCTTGGACCCTCCAATAATTGCTCTGTGCCCATGTAATCTTCATTACTTTTTGCAACCACTTTGCATCTATGTGTGTGTTTCCTGTGTCGATTCAGTACTTCACTACTCCTATGTTTGTTATACTTAACTACATTTCTATCTGTTTTCAGCACGTTCATCCTGAGGAGGTCATCAAGAGATACAGGAAAGTCCTTAAAGCGTACAAGAAAGGAAGAAAGCTGAGTGTGGCATATCGAAAGGTCGGTGTCGACCGAAACACTGTTGTCGCCAATGCCCCGATCTGTGAGCTGGCTGTTGTGGCCCCGAAAAATACAAGGAGTTGACTGGTTACCTATACACCACAGCAACGACTGCAGGACTTTGCAAAAAAATGTCTGGAAGTGTTATGAATGATCCAAACCTTTTGAGGGATGTTGAGCATCAAAAGAAAAAAGGGAAAAACTGATTCCACTGTCTAAGAAAGCTTAGGTGTTTGTGTCACTGTGGATGGTGCCCTAGAGCAGTTCGGTTGTAGCTCAGGTCTGGTTCACTAAGTATAGAGGCTCCAAGTGTGCTCCAAGTTCATATCAATAATGCCAATGGCTTGATTTTGATTTATTTTGTTTCTGCCATGTGATGGCTCAGTATGTGTGTTTTCTATACATTAAACACAATGTTCAACATTTCATCTGTGGTGTTTCTTGGTCAAATACAGTACACAGAAAAGCCTATGGGTGGAACAAGGTTGAGGTACAAAAATTAGATTTCACAATCAAATTTCTGTACCTTGAACTTGTTCCACCCATTTGCTGTTCTACAGAGTTTCACTGGTATTAGTAGATGGTTAACAAACCTATTAACAAATGATCTGTAAAGTGTGAGTTAATATATAGTTAATAGCTTATGTATGTTATTGGGACGTTATTCTAAAGTTGCAACTATTCTCATTTACTAACTGTTAATAAATGAGGAATAGTTGCAACTTTAGAATAACGTCCCAATAACATACATAGCTATTAACTAATATATTAACTCACCTTTACAGATCATTTGTTAATAGTTTGTTAACCATCTACTAATACCAGTGAAACTCTGTAGAACAGCAAATGGGTGAACAAGTTCAGGTACAGAAATTTGATGTGAAATCTAATTTTTGTACCTCAACCTTGTTCCACCCATAGGCTTTTCTGTGTACTGTATTTGACCAAAGAAACCCACAGATGAAATGTTGACATTGTGTTTAATGTATAGAAACACATACTGAGCCATCACATGGCAGAAAACAAAATAAATCAAAATCAAGCCATTGGCATTATTGATATGACTTGGAGCACAACTTGGAGCCTCTATACTTAGTGAACCAGACCTGAGCTACAACCGACTGCTCTAGGCACCATCCCACAGTGACACAAACACCTAAGCTTTCTTAGACAGTGGAATCAGTTTTCCCTTTTTCTTTTGATGCTCAACATCCTCAAAGGTTTGGATCATTCATCAACACTTCCAGACATTTTTTTGCAAAGTCCTGCAGTCGTTGCTGTGTTGTATAGGTAACCAGCACTCCTTGTATTTTTCGGGGCCACAACAGCCAGCTCACAGATCGGGGCATTGGCGCAACAGTGGTTTCGGTCGACACCGACCTTTCGATATGCCACACTCAGCTTTCTTCCTTCTTGTACGCTTTAAGGACTTTCCTGTATCTCTTGATGACCTCCTCAGGATGACGTGCTGAAAGAGATAGAAATGTAGTTAAGTATAACAAACATAGGAGTAGTGAAGTACTGAATCGACACAGGGAAACACACACATAGATGCAAAGTGGTTGCAAAAAGTAATGAAGATTACATGGGCACAGAGCAATTATTGGAGGTGTCCAAGATATATACCCACCAGGAAGTTCATTTTGGAAAGTAAACGAGAGAGAGAGAGAGAGACATTGTGATGTCTACATGCCTGACACACATGAGGGGAGCTGCCTTATTGCCTTCCTCTCTTTACACTTACCTCCTGCTTGCCATGTTGCGTTTTTTTCTTCTCTTTTTTCTTCCTCTTGCTCTTTTCTTGTGACTCTGGTGGTGGTGCTTCTTTTTCTTGTTGCGTCTTTTCTATTATCTGAATCTGAAGAATCAGTTGAGGATGAGGAGCTGGAGGAGCTGGATGAAGAGGATGAGAGGAGTTGGATGGACTGGAGGATGAAGAGAGAGATGCACCAGGAGACGAGTTTGCCAAGGAGATGTGTCAATTGTCCCACGTCATCTGTATCTACAACATAATACAAAATACAATACCAATGCATTACTAACTATGATGATACAGTTAACTCACATACATTGTTTATCAACATTTACATTTATTAGACTTTCAGTTTCACTGTTCATCAAATCGTGATCTCATCCGTTGACAGATGTGTCTGCTGTCCAATCAATGCTACAGATATTATCTTCCAGGTATTAACTGTACATTTGTGTATTTTTGGGTAAAACACGCTCATGCTCTGATGGTCTTGTCACCGTGAATGTTGGCCTTTCTTCCACCCATTGTATATATTTTTACAAAGCACCCCAGTATCATTGTCAGTGTGCAAACATGTTTTCCCAAGAAAGTGTTAGGACTACTTACTTTGACCACTTGTTGGCGAGGGAGTCTCTCTCCTTAGTCAGGTCACTGATTTTTCTGTGACTGTGTGCAGCTTTTTCTTGGCCTCACGGAGCTTAAGCTGCATCTCCTGATATGTAAAAATGCTGTTGGAGCTACAGTTCCCGCAGTATCTGGAATGATAGGGTAGAGAATAAAAAAGCTCTAATCATAAAAGCAAGATGAAGGTAAAATAAAATAATGAGCAGCTGAGCCATGAGCATTATATATATTATAACATATTATATTATTTAGAGCTTTCGGGAGTCGCAAACGGCAACAATCACTTTCTCCTCCAAGCTGCATTCACTCGAGTGCAGGGAACGGTTGGCCCAGCCGGTTGGTCGGTGATTGGCTGTTTTACTTTACTCACCCACGTACCCACAGGGAGTGAACACTGATTGGCTCGTGTCGCCCTGCGACACGTTTCAATGTTCGGTGTGAACATACGTAAGCCTTGAATTAAATTTTGATGCATACAATCAACACAGTTTTTGGTGTGATACGGTAACCGTAGCAACCTGGTAAACAAACCCTCGGAGCTCGGCTTTTGGCCGAGCTTTATACCATATAGTTCTTGCTGAAGGCATTTAATGGTCAAATATTATTAATAAATATTCGAATATTAATATTAATAACAAACAACTTTGAATTGATTAAAAGTTCCGAGTTTTGGAACCGATAAGCGAATCGTTAAGCAGGCATGCTAAACGATTCCAAGGATTGGTTCACTGGGAACCGGTTCTGAACAAGACCGTTTCTCGATTCCCATCCTACCAATCTGGTTGATCTATGTAGCACAAATCTATCAGTCCGTGTTATCCTGATCAACACTCTTTAATGAAAAGAAACACGCAGTCTTGCTTACCGTCACCGTTGTGTCAAGTGAACAGCATGGTCCACAGGTGTAGTTTTCTTTTCTGGAAGTACCCTGTTGACTTCTTTCTCTTCTCCCGACAGTAGGTCTACCTGGGTTTATCTCGGTATTTGCGCATCGCCGTTGGGAACACTGGTATCGGACATTTACCAACCGTGTATTCATTCCTTATAATCATGCCAATGCAGGCTTGCTGAGTGAGCGTGTCTGTCTCGGTTGTCAGTCCCCGTTGTCACTCATCAAAGTACAGCGGTGATGCGAGGTGATTGACAATTTGACAAGTGACAACCAGTCAATATGATGAGGAGGCCGGATGGCTCCTCCTTCAGCCTGTGAATGCATTTATGATTGGCTTGTTTCCCCCTTGTCGTCACCCCCACCCTATAATACAATTCACGTAATCTGGCGGTGAGCTAGTCCACATTGTAGCCAAATAATGCCTGGTTTAGCCCTGAGCTCAGAGAGCTTATTGAAGGCAGAACTAATCTAAAAGAAGACATAGACAAATAATCAAATGGATGCAGAAGAAAGTCTTCTAAGAAGATGGACGAGATGCCAAAATGCAAACACAAGATGAAATTCAAGGAATCAGTTTGTGTGGACAACTATGCATGTAAGTTTATTTATTTTTACCCATGCATGGTATTTTGGTTCAAAATTTTAGTGAAATTAATCTATTTAATTGTGAGCTGATAATAGTGCACAATATATCTTCTTAAATCATGTTAACATTAATTCTAGAAATACATTACTATACACTACACTACTGAATACTAATCACAAGATCCCAACACGTCAAAACGTTGTGAGCTCATAGATCTGCTATTTTCAGACAGAAATACTGAAAATTGGGTTAAACTTTTTTTAAACATATTTTACACACATTTATGGGGTTCCTGGCACAAAATATTTCCAGATGGTGTCCATGGCCAAATACACATACTTTGGGGGTCCTTGACATGCAAATGTTTGAGAATCACTCGCTCTAGCCACTACCCTGGCCTGTGTCATTCTTATCTTATTTGTATCTTCAGGGTTTGCAAACACCATAACCACAGAGGGAGGAACTGAAGGGTCATTAGAACACAAATCTATATTCAGCAATTCAAAGGTCTCCCTCTTCAACTGGATCGCTTTGTGTACAGGTACGCTATGGCATAGGTATATGATTTTAGCCTGTCTGTCTATGATGAAAGGTGTTTATTTCAATATAAATACTGTATAACTATGCTGTCATAAACAATAACTGGAGACTATGTAGTAAAGCTTGTGATTATTATGTTTGGAGCTCTCTAGGCTCATGATGATACAGTGCTTGAAGTTATTTCACTTTCGTGATTTATTTTGCTAAAAAGTGTAATTCACAGCTTGAATTCTTACAGTTTAACAATTATGGAAATATGTTTAATTGCTGTTACTTAGGGGATGCTGTGTTGGTCAGCATTAGGCCTGGTGGAGCAACATGACTGTCTGGACCCTGCCTCTTGAAGCTCAATGGCAATTGGCTCTCTCAATCTATAGGCTCTGGCAATTAATATTATAAATAGGATTTTACAAATATCAGTATTATATTCCAAATATATTGACAGAGCTCTGTAGAAAATACCACAAACATATTTTTCCATCATTATTGCTGTTTTTGTCTACACAGGAGTGGACAATTTTCATATCCCGGGGTGCAGTAGATGCAAACTTTGTGTATCAAACCAAAAAAAATCCAAAGAACTGTGGTAATAATATTTTGCCTTGTCCCATCAGATTTGCACAAGGCCTCGTCTACGTCCAAGTGGACAGATCAATGATGACATTTCTGGAAGCTCAGCACCCTGTCCAAGATGGCTCAAAAGCTGCGAGATGTGTGCACTACTGCGATGGACAGATATCAGCAAGCAAAAGGCCAGCACATGGGGGGCGGCAGCAGTTTGTCACCATGATGAGAGCCACTTCAGACACAAAGAAAGGCAAGCAGGATAGTATCTATCAAGATAGTAATGCAAATTACCATTGAATGACTTCATTTTGTTTAAAGAAGAAAATTCCTAATATTTTATGTTTTTTCATCATACGGACGGGGACGAATGGCTGGTGGCTGGAAGAGGAAGAAGTGGGTGTTTGGGATGCTAGGTGTGAACAGGAGAGGGAGAAGACATGCAAAGCCTGTTCTTCGCTTAGTTGAGAAGAAGAAGGAGAGATCTGGTGCCACTTTTAGCTCACCATGTTAAAGTGGGATCTACAATAATAAGTGATGAGTGGCGGGCTTATCGCAATGCTTAACTCAGCTAGGTTATACCCATTTCACCGTCAATCACAGTGTGTCCATATGTCGATGCCCAAAGGTGCACATACTCAGCACATAGAGAGGGCCTGGAGAACGGTTAAGGAAAATGTGTGGAGACTCAGATGGAATCGTACAGAGGAGTTACTGGTAGACCATCTCAGAGTTATTGAATGGCATGAGTGGCTTGCCCGAAAGCATCGCAAAGGGCGTTAGGACGGATAATCCATGACATTGCTGTGATGTATGGACATTAAATGTCCCTCTGAATTCTGTTTATCCAGTGTTTAGCACAAAAAGTGCAGAAACCTCATGTTTGTATACTGTTGTATACTGCTGTTCTGCCATGTAATGGCTCATATGCGTGTTTCTATACATTAAACACAATGTCAACATTTCATCTGTGGTGTTTCTTGGTCAAATACAGTACACGAAAAGCCTATGGTTGGAACAAGGTTGAGGTACAAAAATAGATATTTTAAATATCACATCAATTTCTGTACCTTGAACTTGTTTCCACCCATTTGCTGTTCTACAAAGTTTCACTGTATTAGTAGATGGTTACAACTATTAACAACTGATCTGTAAAGTGTGAGTTAATATATTAGTTAAGTATTAGTTAATAGCTTATGTAGGTTATTGGGACGTTTATTCTAAAGTTGCAACTATTCCTCATTTACTAACAGTTAATAAATGAGGAATAGTTGCAACTTTAGAATAACGTTCCAATAACATACATAAACTATTAACTGATACTTTATATATGTTATTGGGACGTTATTCTAAAGTTGTAACTATTCCTCATTTACTAACAGTTTAATAAATGAGGAATAGTGCAACTTTAGATAACGTCCCAATAACATATATAAACTATTAACTAATGCTTAACAAGTCATTTTATAACTCATTAACTAACAGTTTGTTAATGATCTATTACTATCTACAAGGCATCATTATAAATCCTTACAAACTGTTAGCCAACACTTAACAATCATTAATAACTAATTTATTAACAGTTTACTTATGATCTATTACTAGTTATAACGGATAGTTATTATAAAGTTTACCCAGTATTATCACACAATTGTGATATCATACTTAAGCTTTTGCTGGATACCAGTGCAATGCACAATGGGCTATTGTTTGCACTTAATGTCCCTCGTATGCCCCTGCAATACCGCTCTCGACTACAAGCTCTACAAGGTCACATAAAGGCTCACCTTCTTCAATGAAACTTCCATATGAAAATCCAGGCTGTAGTTTTGGTACTTCTAAGTCCATGGTATTCCACTTTGAGGAGCATTATGCATAACCTGTTGATAAATCAAACCAAATCTAGGATTTCATTGGTGCAGGAGTCCCATTACTTGCAATACTGTTCATTATTCAATAAGCACTAATTGAGCAAACTAATAGTTTGCAATTTACTTAAAACATGGTCAAACATTAATTCGACATGCTTATCATTAACAAATGCATACAGAGTTTTAGAGAAATAACATCTACTACCAACCGTCTCCTCGCTGGTCTTAAAAGTTGCTAACTTAACAGCTAAGGCACATGGTTACTAAAGCCAGGGAAATGTGGCGGCACGGTCAACTAGCCTAGCTTTTTTGCTTAAGTTCGTCCAGCAAAAGCAAATTATGCTACCGTTAGCCTCGCTGGTAAAACGATTGTTCAATTCATAACTACCATTTACGTAAAGTTCACACCAATCCAGACGAAGTTCTACCACTAACACTAGCCACCACTTATGCTAGCAATGTCTAACGTTAGCTCGTGGCAGCTAGAACCATAGACATATAGAATTATGTATATGGCTAGAACTAGCTAGCCAGTCATTGAGTTAGGTGAAATTCATGTGGTAAAAAGAAGTTTTATTCCAAATTCAAGAAGGTTTAAGATGTTGCTGACTCGTAGTTTATATGTATAGCGTTTTTCTACATTAAATACATAAATCTGATCAGACCGAATAATTTACAATATCAGATAGCCGTCGAGTCTATACCGTTAGCGACCTAGAAGCTAACGCTAGCTAGTTATCTAGCTACAGAGTTTGACGGCAAACAACTCGATATATGTCTAAGTGGTAAATACGTTACAATGACAATACACAAATGATATTAAACGATACTAATTGTGTTGGGTGGTTTATATCTAGCCTTCAACAAATTAATTTTACCTTCAAACTTGCGCTGCCAGCCTTCAACAATGGCGTCCGTCTCTCGGCGTCAACGGTCCTCTTCTTCCCCACGCATGCAAACCGGAAGAGGTGATTACTCCGCCCAAGCGTTTTAATATTTTACACCGACATAGAACGCTAGCTGAACGTTTAAAATTACACTATGGGTGAATGTTTTTGGTCAAACACTCTAAACTGTACACTAATCAACACTAATCAACTCTGAAAATTGTAACACCAAATATTAACACTGCCATTTTACTGTGTGGTGTTCCGATGGTAAGCAGCAGGTGAAAGTTATTTTGGACTAGGGCATTGGCAGGTGGCCTAGTGCCATCATCACGGATGATTGGTGCTAACCGATGGTCATGCCGGAATGCAGCAGCCAGTCCGAGTCCCTGCACCCTCTTCCACAAGGCCTGGTTGAAGTGGAGTAGCATCCACACACTCGTGCCCTTGGAAGCTCTGTTTCCTGCGCAGTCATCAGTGCCTGTTCAAAGTCACGATTACCTTTACAGGGATCCAGTTGTGGTGCGTGATTCTTCTCATTTCACATTTGACACATTGGACAAAGCTGCAAACTTGTCGCTTTTCGCGCACAATCGCCGTTTTCTTGGTCAATTTGGTCATTCACGTGATTCGTGTAGAACCGGAGAGTTTTCTTTTGGGGGGGTGGGGGGGGTCCAGAATTGCGAAAAATCATTGGATCATTCTTATAATTGACATTTCTCTGGGCCAATCGGAATCTTGAAGCACACAGCGCCACTGAGCTCGCCATTGGATGAGACTGTCGCCTGGCTACCGCGCATGCGGCCAAACAACGCAAGAGAGCTTGCAAACACTCGTCCAGGGGCATGTACTACGAATCTCGATTAGAGGGTTAGCAAGTATGTTGAGCTGAAAGCCTGGGTTAGCTGTACCACGAAAGTCGATCTCTTTAAGCGTCGCTCTATCACCATGGGGACTTATGCTCGCAACCAAACCTGGTCGGAGCAGCTTTTCAGCTAGCCGGAGATCGGCCACTTAAATCGCGTGCGCATTTTCCTAGCCCCTCCTCCGACAATGGCGTCACCATTTTGGGTATTCCGGTGGACCACGGCGCACTTATCGTACAGGCGTCTCTCCGGAGACAGGGTTTTCGGGACAGACCGATCCCTCGCATTGTCTGACGTATTCTTTATGAGAGATACTGATTCTCATCAGAGGGTATTCGTTATTTGATCGTCCCTTGTTTGACCGTATGTAGGCAATGCTGCACAAAGAAAACGTGCACTTACTGTTGCGCAGTGTGTCTGTGTTTCAAGTTCGGAGGTGGCCCTGCACGTTCAACGTACATTAACCATAGTCAAGTGCCGTGTTTTCCATTATCCCTTACATAACCGCTATGTAGGCGTAGGCATTTTTTATTCTACAAATTCATATTATAGCTGTGAGAATTGTTAAAAAAAACCACCTCCATAGTTGCCCTGGAGTCACAGGGTGACAGTCTATGGCAAGCCGAGTGTGCCACAATTCGACTTCAATTAAACGCGTTCTGAACGCCAGCACGCGTGCCCAGAACGCGTTTTTGGTTTCCAGAACGCGTTCCGCGTTTCAGCGCGCGCGCCCACGCGTTTCTGGCATTTCAGCGCGCGCGCCAAGAACGCTTTCCGCATTTCTGCTCGCGCGCTCGAACGCTATTAGCATATTACAGCACGCGTGCTGTTAATATGCTAATGCGCTCCTCCCCTCAATTTTCTCAGCCATAGATTTGAGCCGTTTCACCTAATCATATGCTAGGGCAAACACACAGACAACATCAGTCGAGACCAAGCTCTTCTTTCGCGAATCTTTTCTGTTGTGCCGTTCTTAAAGTCGAAAGATGTTAAGATGTTCAAATTATGTGGTTAATGTGGAGGTGGTGAACACTACATACATACACTTTGACTACCACTATCTAAGCTACTTGACCGAACATTGTGTATGGAAGTGCCGTGGCAACTATGATACATAATTAAAAATACTTTTATTTATAGCGTATTTGTTTATTACATTTATTTATTACAGCATACATGAGTCAGCTTATTCGTCTTCTGAGTACAATAAAAACAATAAAGAGTTTCAGAAGTTAGAGTTAAATTCCATTAGAAGTAAATAAGTCCGCTGAAGTATTAACATGCAGTTGCAGGTTTTAGCCTGTACGTGGTAGTAGCCTATAAGACGAGGTATAATTCACTTCATCAGTTGGAATGACAGATAGAAAAAACTATATATATATATAGAATATATCAAATGTAATAGAAAAATACAATAATAGTGTACTTTATTAAGCCGTTGTGGAGATTCTTTCTCTACATTTAACTATCTGGTACTACTACACCCAGCAGCATGTGGCCACACAGGTACAACTGACAGAGAAGACCACACTGTTTACAAGTCAAAAACCAGTAAAGGAGAAAAAGCTGCAGCCAGCCCTGTGTAACACAGGCCGGAGCAGCAAGCAGAGCCAGAGAGCAGCATGCTCAGCAGAGGCTTAAAGTCTGCCCAATTAGGCCTTCCTTTGATTCAGTACCTGCCCATCCGACAGCTCTATCTGCAGGCTTGGGGGAAAGAGCAACCAAATATCACAGCCTGTTGGAGAGAGACTGACAGGCTGAATGCTATTTATTAATAATCATCATAATTTACTATTACCGGTAGTCTCAATAAGGGACATCAAGTCCCCACCAAGTCCATCACCTCTGTAAATAGAAACTTAAGCTTAAAATACTTCAGTTCTCAACAATGGAGAAGAATAGGAGAACTACAGATTCATCTGACTCCATTAAGAAGTTACGAATAAACTTAAATGTAACCAGGTAAACCAATTAAACGAATCACAACCAGATATATATTTAAAAACACACCCACACACACACTCCCGCAGAGGCCAATAGAGAAAGACAATATCAAGGACTTCAGGTCAGTTTTCAAAGTAATGTGATTTATACCAAATCTGGTCTTTGTCTCAACTAGGGCACTGCCCATCCAATCCAGCTGACTTGTGATTGTCAACTGATGTGTGACTAAGGTGTGAAGTTCATCTTTACACATTGTACATAATTCTAGGCCACACTATGCATATGCGTAAGATTACCATAAAACCCATAAATCAGACTGCTGTCCACATTACAAGGATAACTCAAGACCAATATCATATGTTACATCCAGAAATACACTTGCAGATCATTTCATATCACAATTCTAACTTCTTTGCTTCTGAGGTGTCCCATAGGCTGTGCTTATTAGATTGGGCTGGTCACACCACATGGGTGCCCATTACAATGAGTCTTTGTGTGAATGGCTGAGATGACTTCGAGACAGAGTTAGAGTGCATTAATTACATTCTTACACTGGTTATTTTGTACAAGAATAAAATATGAAATAGACAATTTTACCTGTCTCTACCTCTGATTGCACACCCTCATGAAGAGCCACCCTCATTCACAGATACACACCAAATATGAGAAGGGAACAAGTCAGCTTGTTGTTTTGTTCTGTGGAACAGACTCTAACCCTCTCTGGCCATCGAGCAACAAAAAAACTTAGCAGCTAGGGATGGGCAGAATATTCGATTATTCGATTATTCGTTCCTGAGGGTCAAAGTCGATTTTTAACATTTGACTATTAACATTTTTTTCCCTTCAAATAAACAGAATTAACGTACAGAACTAATGTTGGTCTCTAGCACTATTACAACACAAACACTGATCATGATTGTTTAAGTTAGATTTTTTGCGTTTAAGATATTAAGTGATTTCTTGCTGATCCATGGCT
>NC_079412.1:0-84055 GCF_026213295.1 Gadus chalcogrammus | reverse complement strand
CCACTTCCTGGGTCCTAGACTATCTCGGTGACCATCTGTTTAGAAGTATTTGTGTTTTATTATGTGTGGACACCTAGAAAAACAAGAAACTGCTGAGGACTGTGCGTTTAAGAAGAGGCTCGAATCTGTTGGCAAGGCAGTGACTCTTAAGACCTACTCGGCTGTTATCGTTGTTGTTTTTCTTCACGATAAAGTCTTTTTCAATTCTTGCTCCGGACCCCTCGATTTCTTTTACACTCTCTCTCTTAAATTAGTCTAAGTGTTTTAAATCTCTCGATTAATCTTCAACAATCTCAACACAGGTGATTTTTTTTAATATCATTCATGATTAACATTCTATATATCTTATCAGTATATAAATGGAACATTAATATTACAATATACTGTATGAATACAATTATTTAAGCTATATTCATAAAATTAAATTATTGGGCTAGGGGTTGATTAGCAAATTAACTGTTAAACATGGCTATTAACCAACATGAATCTGAGATAAGAGAATATACTTGTTAAGTTGGTTGGCAGGCAATAAATCCAATTAAATTACAAATAAAAACATACTACATAAAACAAAAACGAAAGTTGTGTACTGGTTATACAATCTTGTGAGGTATAAATACTGGGAATAATGACTGCTACAGAACAATACATAAGTGGAGCGCTGATCTATTGATGGTGATGGCAAGAAAGCTCAGCAGTAAGAGCAGCTGGCCGGGTGGAGAACTGCAATCTATCTGGAAAGAGAAATAGTGCAAAAAATATCGTGTTAACAGAGGATGTTAGTCAGAATAGAGAAAGTATTGTCAAAGGACACCATGACATACTGTACAGTGCATAATTATAAGGAATGTGCATACTGAACTCCTGTGATTATATCAGCAGTGTATCCTACCAAGACACTGTCAGCCAGTGGCACAAAGATTAAAATGTCTGTTAAATAAATTAATCTTTGTTGCAATAACACTTGGTTGAGTTTAGTTCAGGTGACTGATTTGGAAGTTGAATAATATTCTGTATCTTTTTGTCGAGAAGCTCTTGTGTTGCTTTTGCAGTATGTTTTGGGTCATTATCTTATCCCTTACCTGATCTGTGAAGCACCATCCTATCAGTTCCACAGCATTTGGCTGAATCTGAGCAGATATCATCCAACTATATACTTCAGAATTCATCCTGCTGCTTCTATCAGCAGTCATGTCAAGGCACATTTGTAGAATGAGGACTAACAACAATTATTTCATCTAGGATGATTTGGAAGCTGCAGACACTGCAGCGGAAAAAGGCAACCACAGCCATGGTCAACCCTCAGGTGACATTTATTTCTCTCTCTCTCTCTCCCTCATATCCCATGAAAACGACACTTAATACACTAAAATATCACACAAAATTAAAGAACAGTAACATTTTGTGGTTATGTAGAAATAACCTGCTGTATAAGTAATACATTGGGTTGTCTGTATTCCCAGAAAGCAGCAGTGCAGCATATAAGAAGGAGAAAATCCAATGTTGAAGGGCCTATTTGGAAAAACTCCAGTGCTACGGGAAAAAAAAATCCAAGAAGGCTCTCCCGACCAACCAAGATAAATACTCTGCAAGAAATCCTTCACCATGACTATTGGTTGCCAGTGATGCCATGGATCAAGCCAGCTACCTCATGGCCAAGGATCATGACCACCTTGACGGATTTCAATCTGTTTTACCGTTTAGCGCAATTGCACAAGGAGGGATTGTGGGGACTCCTGAAAAGAAATTTGTTCAGATGTTGAACATCAGACGGAGCCACTGGATAACAGTCAGCAATGTGTTTTGCAATGACACTCAACTCGCCGTTTATGACAGCCTACGTAGCCCTCTGGACCCAAGAACACTGCAGGCACTGTCCTGGCTGCTAAGGCCACAGTCTGACACTTTTGAAGTTTTGCAACCAGCAGTGCAGCAGCAAACAAATTTGAGTAACTGTGGGGTGTTTGCAATAGCCTTTGCATATGCATTATGCAAGGGTCATCAACCAGAACAGTGCATATTCAATGAAAGCAGGATGAGGGCACAGCTGTACAAGTCATTCACAAGAAACATCATCACATTTCGAATGAATGTTGAAGACAGAGAAGCTCAGTCTAACATCACAAAAACTACAGTACCAGTATACTGTGTTTGCAGAACAGCTCATTACAAAGAGCTGATGGTTCAGTGTTCACTGTGCAAAGAGTGGTATCATCCCACATGCGTCACCATTCCGAGAGCTGTGATCGAGAACGATGATATCTGGCAGTGTTCCAAATGTGAACAAGCCAATAGCACTTGAGGGGGAACATTTTATTAATTTAGACCACGTTGGTGGAGCACAAAGTGCTCAAAAATCGTACAATTCCTATTTTCTTTTTTGGGCATTTTCAAGCCTCACAGAGCTGAAATGGGGAGACAGAGAGAGAGGGGGGATGACCCGCAGCAAAGGTCTATGGGCCGGACCCGAACCCTCGACCACTGCAACGAAAGCCGGAGCCAACACGGCACGCGCTCCACCCACCACGCCACCGGAGCGCCCCACAATTCCTATTTTCAAACATTATTTATCACATTTGTGTCTATGTTGAGAGTTTTTACTATTAGAAATTGATATATGTTTAAACCAAAAGAAAAAAAAAACATTTGAAGGTTTCCGTTTTGTATTTAAAGTCGACACTTTGACAGTTACTGTAAAAATTGCAATTCTTGTATTTATTTGATACTATTTTATTTGGCCTATGACATTTTTCAGAAATATATTTATATTAATTTTATTTGAAAGTTGGATTTTATTTTTTGTTACTAAAGACTTTCTTGGAGTTTTCAATAAAGAAAACAAATGAGCAAACCTCTGTCTTCTATCATGAGGACAGTATCCAGCCAATATGCACTTTGAGAGTCGGATGGATTTTGAATTGAATCTATTATAAAACCGTACAGTGAAATGTCTTGATATGTTCTATAGTGATAGTCAGGATCACTGTGAGCAAGAATCCATTGAAAATATCAGCAAACCTCTTAATGAATAATTTTAATACATTTTTGAAAAGCAGGAAATTATCCATTCTCCAGTATGCACTTTGATACTGGGAAAGAATTTTAATTGAATTGATTATAAAACCATACAGTAAAATGTCATGATATGTTATATATTATTATAGTCAGGATCACTGTGAACAAGAATCCATTGAAAATATCAGCAAACCTATAATTTCCCTCATGTTTAACCGTTGCACCGGACATAAAAAACTGCTTTCCCATCCATTTTGGCCTAGTCGGGCACCGTACAATAAGTGCAGTAATAGATGCGCAACATATATTAAGCGGTGGCTGGCTTGACGGGGCTTTTTCAACGGGCGTGACCGCAGTTTTAGATTAGTGGTGTTTTTTCTAGGTAGCCAAGTGTGGGGCTATTCTGATCCAATCGCCTGACACATAATCTTAGACTAATTAATAGATAAAGGGGACATGGGATAATTTAAGTGAAAGAGATAGTACCATTCTTTTCTTTTATTGGGGCTTGGGCAAGCCCAAAAGGGGGGATTTATGGTAGAAATGAACCTTACTTTTTATGTTAAACTATGATTATTATTAGGCCTACATATCATATAGATACTTTAATGGTGGAAGATAGCTGATCATCTTTCACCTATATGTTAGGTTATATGTGGCGCCAGTGAGTGGGTTCACTCTATTCTTATCTGATGTACTTTCTGAAGACAATGCTGACATTCACACATGTACATCATCTCTGTTTGCATAGAGATAATATATGTTCAAAAGGCACAGTTGTGACCTAGAAAACATAAGAATATGCTGACATCCACACATATACATAATTTATCTGTTTGCATAGAGGTTAATATATGTTCAGAAGATACAGTATGACCCAAAAAAACATGCTATGCAAATCAATATTGTATGAAAGTTCAACTTTGTATTGTGTAATGATTGGGGATATAAGGAGCAGGATGAGAATAATTCTGCAGTGTCTTTGCAAACCTCACTCGGCTTTGTCGTTGCTTGCTCACGGGTAGCAATAAAGTCTCCGTCGATACTGAGGGGAAAAACGGTCTGTCTAGTTACTGGACCAGATAAAATGAGACGGAGAGGTAATAAAGTCTGTCGGCACGAGGACCTTGGATTTATTAAGTAAAGTGGCAACGGTTATACAGAGTCATAAAGCGTGAGAAATAGAATATGTCTAAGTCCCTAATCAGCGCTGATGGTTCGTCCAGAGCTTCGCCTCCGTGGAAGGTCTGCTTCAGAAGAAGGTGAAGAGTCCCTGTGTGATACAGTTTTATGCTGTATCCTCCTCTCGATGAGGTGTGTGCGTTTGAGGTGTGTGTGGTTCTGTGTGTTTTTGCTTGGCCTTGGCTCCCAGGCCCTGGTGTGTATCCCTTGTGTTCTTCCTAACGGGGGAGAGCTTCGAAATGTCTCCTGTGTGATAAATTAAAACGGGGAGTGCCCCCCCGAAATGTCTCCTGTGTGATAATTTAATGTGGCTCTCCCGTTCTTGAGGATGACTGGTGCATTGTCTGAGTGTCTACCATTTGCCTGCTTGGGAAATGGGGCCTTGGCTCTGGCCTTGACCTGACTATATTATCATGTTTGTTATGTGTTAAAAGTTGACTATATTGTAATATGACTGCCATGTGATGTGCTCATCAGGCTAGGGTAGGAGTTAGCTATATTTGTAATGTACATGTGATGTACTCAGCAGGTTATTTTTCCCAACAATACTTGATCCGGACTCTCCGATTCCTCATGTTTTTAGTTAGTTGAAGTGAATTAGATAAGTCGTCAATAGATTCCACGACAGTTGCTGGGCCCTTCTGTCTGTTTTTGTGCGTTTTGCGTATCACAACAGGAGTGCACTAGACGCTGGTTGTGTTATGAACATTGATATCAGAGAACCAGGATGGTTAAAATAGACACGGGGTTTAACTGCTAAAATAATGTGTTTAATTAATAAATGATGCGCATGGTTTTTACCGGTGCACAAGGATGGAGTTAGCTCAACTGCTGTAGTTCAATTACAATAATTTTTTAATGAATATTAAATTTAGACGGGTACATTTCTGCACTAATAAGCTACTGCATACAAACAAACAGAATAACACTGTGTGACATATTCACGGGTCAACTATTGCTTCCGTTGAAGCGATTGCAATAAATATAATATCGTACCACCAATATGCATGCATTATCTTGTATTCAATAATTAGACAAGCCGAATTCCAGAACCGAAAGAGGTCCTACCACAGGAGGGACCGACCCAGTATCAAGAGTTACATGGTGTACATAGGATTTAGGGTTAATTATCTAGACTCCACAACATGAACAATTAGCCTTTAAAGTTGTCCATAGCATGCATACCACTCGTCCACAGAAGTCCAGGGGAATATCCAGCGCTGGGGATTCTTATCAGAAGAGTTCTGGGGTAATCCCGCCTCGTAGGAGGGACAGGAAGAACCCCCCCCTTTAGGGGACTCTGAGGAGGCGCGGTAGAAATGCACAGTTCAACAGACCTGACGAGGTGTAAGTACCAAAATGACAACACAAATAAAATATTTCCTTACAGATTATGATAATAACAGACATTTAATTAAAAGTGATCACATGATCTAGGGTTACTAATTGGCAATACTTACAATTAAACGAAATAAGTAGGATAAAGTATTATCCATAATCCATCTTGAGTGTGATTGTCAATCTACGTGTTACGCTTTTTGTTACCCTGCGTTCACACCAAAAGATGCATTTGCTGCCCGTACGCGTTGTTGCCAAAGTTTTGCGGCGCAGCAAGTCAAGTTTTGCGGCGCAGCAAATCAAGTTTTGCGGCGCAGCAAAGGTTTTGCGGCGCAGCAAAGGTTTTGCGGCGCAGATAAGGTTTTGCGGCGCAGCAAAACTTCTGCTGCGCCGCAAAACCTTTGCTGCGCCGTAAAAGTTTCTCCTCCCCTTTTAAATTAAAAGTTTAAATTAAGTGACGATCCGTCCCATGTCGCGTCTCCACAAACCTGCAAGTTATGAGACAGCTGTCAGTATTGGAAGAAGCTTTAACGTCTCGTAGATGAAACTGCCTGGGTTATTTTGTTTCGTATAAGTTATATTTTAAAACAGCCAGTCATTGTAGCCTACCACTCGTGGAATATGGAATTTCAAAGAGATGATGGAGTGATTTGACTCAGAAGTGACATCAGGCATTGGCAGCGCGAGATGTGCAGAACAAGTTAAACTTCTAGCTCAGTAACATCAACACCCAAGAAAGAAGGTAAGAAAAATAGTCGGAAAACTTTGATTTGCAAGGCAAGCAGGCAAGTGTTGGGCTTGTGACAGTAGCCTATATAGCCTTCAATGCGGTGAAATTTCGGAATTTATAGGCTCGAGTCGGCGTTTCCTTAAAAGGCTATCTTTCATTTTGGAAAAAAAACACAGGCTATATTACCATATTAAAATGGTGTACCAAATTGCGTTTTATTACAATGATAAAAAAGTGTAGGCCTACTAGCCTATGGTAAGGTCAGGTTTGCCGATGTGCTTGGCTATTTTAAAGTTTCTCCCTGTGCATCGATCGGAGACAGACGTCACTTCACTGATAATATTCTGGGGATAGGCTACAACATAGCCAATAGGCTTTCATACTAGGGACTTTATCCTTTAAATATCTTTGCGGCATTGGATCAGTCTCCTTTCAAGAACAGGCAAGAACTTTCTAGCCTCGTGTCAGCAGCGCATATACCTAAAAACAACAGGCGGATGGCGGGCGGGTGCGGTTTTGAAAATTGGTCAAAAAAATTGTTGCGGGCGGATCAAGCGTTTTGTGATGCGGTTGCGGATGAAATAATAGCCCATCCGCGCATCTCTAACCCACACCCACACACAATGATACACAATACCCAGCAAAAACATGACACGGGGACATTGCCCAATGTTGTCACAATGGACATGGGACAACGGCAGAGGACATGTTTATTTCCAAATGTCTGCAAGGATTGGTTTACAAGAGAAATAGTAAAGTGGTGCAAAACAGTTAAATGATTCACCCACGTAAACACGTTACCTAGTGTTACCAATGGGCCATTGTAACAAATCGCCTGCTCGGCATGCCATGCATATATGGATTCAGCTTTGAAGGGGATGCAAAACACAGCTTTGGCAACGCTGTTGAACGCTGATTGGCTGTCATCACGCATTTGCTGCCGAAAAGTTGAAATATTTCAACTCGAGCAGCATTTGTCGCGCTGCAAATCAAATTTTCTCGCCGGTTTTCTCGGCAGCAAGTGGTCCGGCAGCAAACCCGCAACGCGTCTCTACATTCACTTTGAATGGGATCGTGCTGCGCGGCATCTTTTTGTGTGAACGCAGGGTTAAACAACGGGCTATGTAGACAGTGGATACTCGATTATTACAATATATCACAACCAGTTTAATGGTCAACCATATCACAGCCATGACATGACCCTGACTGATATTGGGGTGTTGCCTATTGAAAATGCAAGTTTTTTATATTATGATATTTTGTTAACGTTATGAATTCAGGTTTTGCATATACTTCCGTATGTCACCCTGTTATTCTGCAGGGTCGTTTAAAATGTAAATCTTTGAGGTTAGTGGTGTAATCTGTTCTCACTCTGTTCCTATGTTGGTGTGGGCTTGTTTTCCTTGATCCCCAGGAGAGCGCAGAGACACATGTGATAAGGAACGGCCGCAACCCCTTGTTTATGACATCTCAAGGAACTTTAATCGATAGATTACCATCTGGTTAACAGAGGCTTTTGGTTTGTTGGGAGACAGCTGCCCGCAACAAAGCAATCTCAGTGTCTTAGAACTCCTGACCACTCAGCGGACTTCTTTGCAGACCTTTAGAGAATGAAAGGAGCCGCAGGGAGAACTCCCATCTGAGACCTCAGATTATTGTATAGTGCGCCTATTTTGTTGTTTGTTGATGCATGTTTTGATGCATCTTCGTTCGTACTTTTCTTACGAATCTGTATACAAAGATAAAAAATAAGTGTCAATAAAAACAAATGGAGGATAAATATACCATGTGTGCATGTCCTCTCGTGTGTGTCAGGGCCACCGAGATAATGGAGGTTACTCGACTGTTGGAATACACAAGGGGATATTGAAAGCATACTTAAGATAGAACAATAAGGATAATTAGGAAATAGTTCTTTATTATAAATGATTTACGATAACATTTGTGTTTATGTATTTTAAGAACATGAGCTGCCCCCACATAGCCTCTAGGAAGCAGATTCAAATACACAAGCTGTATTACCCTCACATAACCACTAGGAAGCAGGACCAAACATATAAGCCGTAAATACTATACTTAGCCACAAGGGGAGCAGGACCTTACTGAAGGCTGCAATAGCTGCTCCATCCACAGAAGGTAGCACCTCAGACAAGTGAGGAAGCCAAGGCTAATAAGTCACACCAGCCACGCCCACTTCACACAGGCCACGTGGATTTGACCATAACAGTCTCGACAGAGAGGTTGGAGGTCAGAAACTTTCGGTAGCTCAGACTTGCGGGTTAGAGTTTTGATCAGTTGGGAGTCGCTCAGCACGTGTTCGACACACTTCCCCTCCTTTTGCTCCGTAGTTACCATACCGAAATAATATAACAAATAAAGTGAGTTAAAAGCTATCCGGATTGGACTACTTTCTTCGAAGAATGCTGCAATTTGGTGACCCTCGACGTTCTTGGAAAATGCCGGGTCCGAGACTCGGGAACACGCAGCCACCGGGACGCAAACAAGCTCTTCGCAGGCCACTGAAAGGTACAGAACCTGTTGTCCATGACTAAACTCTGTAATAGCTTAGTATAGGAAAATTTAGGTGAAGAGCTTGTAGTGCCTCCGTCTGGTTGCGGTGCTCCGTGGTTTCGGGCCTCGGGTTAAAAAAATCATAACAGCCGTGTAGTTGGACGGCCGCGGACAACGCTAACAGATTTAATTAAATAATTATATTCAAGGAGCAAGGGGCCATAAGTGTGTTTTTATTGGAATGTAGATAGAAGGTATCCATCCCATCTAGGCCTGATGTTTGTACCGTCTGGAGACAGATTACAGCGGTTTATTTGTTAAATAGTGAGGGGACGGATTACTCACTATTGTATTATTTATAACCGACTATTTGGGTTGATCGCCGTTACGGCGGTGCCATGCCGTAATTCCGACGCCTCATTGTTCCTTCTGTCTGTTTTCATGCGTTTCGTGTAGCAAGACAGGAGTGCAATAGACACTGGTTGTGCCATGCCCATTGATATTAGAGAACCAGGATGGTTCAAATAGACACAGGGTTCAACTGCTAAAATAATATGTTTGATTAATAAATGATGCACATGGTTTTAACCGGTGCACAAGGAGGGAGTTAGCTCAACTGCTGTAGTTCAATTACAATACATTTTTGCGAATATTATGATATTTTGTTAATGTTACGAATTTAGGTTTTGTATGTTTGTATCTTCCCATGTAGTCTTGTCACCATGTTATTCTGCAGGGTCGTTTAAAATGTAAACCTTTGAGGTTAGTGGTCAATCTGTTCTAAGTCTGTTCATTTGTTATCTTGTGTTGGTTTGGGCCTGTTTTACTTGACCCCCTGGGGAACGTAGAGAAGCAAAGGGTGTTAAGGAATAGCCTCAACCACCTTCTTAACCTCTGAAGAAATTTCAATCAATAGATTAATATCTGGTTAACAAAGGCTTTTGGTTTGTTGGGAGACAACTGCCCTCAACAACCCATTCTAAGTGTGTAAGAACTCCTGGCCACTCAGCGGACTTCTCTGCTGACCTTTTAGAGAATGAAGGGACCCGCAGGGAGAAATCCCATCTGAGACCTCAGATTATTGAATAATATGCCTGTTTTATTGTCTGTTGATGCATGTTATGGTGCATCTTCATTCGTACTTTTCTTACGAACGTGTGTATAAAGATAAAAGATAAAATGAAAATCAAAATAAGTAAAAGTGTAAAATAAAAACATGGAGGATAAATATACCATGTGTGAATGTCCTCTCGTGTGTGTCAGAGCCACCAAGATAATGGAGGTTACTCGACAGTTACATACACGAGGGGATATTGAAAGCATACTTCAGATAAAACTATAGGATAATTTGGAAATAGTTTATTATAATTGATTTACAATAACATTTGTTTCAACCGATAACTTCTGAATTTTTCTTTTAGGTTCAGTTTTTGTTTTGTTTATATAATATCACCATATATTTAATACCCAGATGTGCATAATTGTTGTAAGTTTGGATGACTCTTATTCTACCTAGTTTAGACGGTTTTAATTGACCTGGCTCAAAATTCCCCCCATAGACTTGGTGTCAGACGTAGGATTGTGGCACTCCTTGGGAGCCTCCGAGCCACACGTCGACTGACTAATTGTTCCTGCGGGTTCTGGAGTGGTGACGGTGGAGCTCATGGGAAGGCTCCGGGAGAGTTGGTAATCACGGGTATATGGGGAGAACTCAAGTGGGTCAGGATTACAAGGTTAAACTAATGGATCAATTTGATGTTGAAAAAACAACAACTAGATAATTATAATGATAAATACTGTTCATGTAATGGTATAGTTAGGTCTGGGACCTGCGTAGCTAAAAATAAACTGTTTATAGCTATAAATAAGTGAAGATAAAACTTGGTTTTAGTTTACTTTACTTTGAAGTCATATGCACGTTTGATGTGGTATGAAAATGATAAGGCGTATGCACGTGTGATTTGGTATGCGATGTACATAGGAGTGAATCAAAGTGGACAACATCAAATGCGAGCAATAGGTCGAATAAATGAAGATTAGGTCATCCAATTTACATAGTTAGTGTGGGACAATCGGGTAGTATAATGAAGGTAACTGTTATTATGAGATACGGTTAACACAGAAGAGATATTGAACATGCAAATTTTAACATTGTTATTTCCCTTTGACATCTTTTTGGTTATAGATAAGAAATGGATTAGCGACACATCTGCTGGGAAGGGAACCTATATGCTAGGTTCTTAATTTAGATTCAGAAGTAGTGGGTTCACCTTTCAAATGCCACTGCTACTACTGTAACGCTTTGATACAACGTCAGCGTTTCATGGTATGATATTTTTTAACTCTGATAAGTTCAGCACATAGGTATACTGACTCATGTATCGTTTACGGTTTACTGCATTTGAGAACAGCGTGGTCTCAAGACGGCTGCATAGACCCACCAATATCGACCTTTGGTTTTGTATGCACTGGCCTTCATTTCTCTACACAATAGATTGGTTTATGTACAGATGGTTAAGGAAAGGAACTTCAACTTGGTTGCACTACATCGTTGTTAGGTTTGGTTGTCATTCAATGCGCATGGCTGAAGCAATGCGCAAGGAGGGATGTAGGGTGAAATTAAATCAAGGTGGATACCGTAAATCAAAAATTTTCAAATAGAAATGTCATGCCAAGGTTGAAATCAGCTCAGAATAAGGAATGGGACACTCAAATCAAAAATGTAAAATCTGTGCAAGCACTAAATAGAATTGGTTAGATGAAGGAATGCAAATGAGGCATTATCAATTATAATTAGGGGTGCAACGGATCATCATTGATCCGTGATCCGTTCGGATCATCTATTTCGGTTCGGCACACGCATGATCCGCGGATTGATTTATGAAAAAAAAAAAAAATTGCGCATGTTCAGTCCACACACAGCCGTAACCATTCCTGCTAGTTCCAGGGACAGAGCAACTTAACACGCTCTGGGTAAAAGTCTGCAACAGTTCCCTTTTCAATAAGCAAACAGTCCTATGGCTCGTTGTGATTTATTGTCCTCAGCGTACAACATGAAGAACAGTGGGCATGGAAAATAAAAGTAGGCTAGACTTCGGTGACTACTGTAACGATAACTGCTGCCTCCAGTGCTACGTCTGTTTCCATATACTCGCGCTGCCACACAAACCGGTCGCCTAGGTTACCACACAGACGTAACACGTAGCTGACATAGCGATTGCTAACATAAAGAAAAACACATCGAGCATGGCCACGCATTTACAGCGACATCACCCCGGTGTTTCACTGACAGGAGTGAAACCGAAAGCGGCTCAACAACCGCTCATCACCGCGGCATTTAAGCAGCCCCTTCTTCCACAATCAGACCGGGCTAAAGCAATCACAAACGCTATTTTTTTATTTTTTTTGCTGATCCGAAAAATGATCCGATCCGTGACTCTGATCCGCGGAACGATCCGAACCGTGAGTTTTTTGATCCGTTGCACCCCTAATTATAATACAAACATATTTAAAACACATACAATTTTCAGGTCCAATGTTTCCAGAAGCAAGATGAGTACCGTGTATCACTCTTGACACAGCTAACTTTGCACGTAATGCTTACGGTTAGATTCATGCTTACACTTACATTTCAAGGGTCCCATAAGGGACTTCCATTGGAACAATTAAAAATATAATTAAAGGAAATATGTTTTTGAACAACTAACTGCTGTACATGAGTTTGTATTTCTACAATAGAAACACAAAGTTCCAGAGCCAGATGCAGACACACCCGGAGCCTACAAACTACGTCCACCGAGCAAGGAGTAACAGTCAAATGAGGAAATCAAATAACGGCAGGATTTGAATCGGTTCTGTTTTGGTTGTCCACCATTAGAAAAAATATTCATCGTCCTCATCGTCATCCGCTTATCCGGGGTCGGTTCGCGGGGGGAGCAGCTCAAGCAGGGGGCCCCAGACTTCCCTTTCCCGGGCCACATTGACCAGTTCTGACGGGGGGATCCCGAGGCGTTCCCAGGCCAGTGTTGAGATATAATCTCTCCACCTAGTCCTAGAAAAAATATTGTTTGGATAAATTACATATATCATAATCATCAACAGTTCGTACAGTTTTCCACGAATAAGGTTAAAGGAATATATAAAACATGGATATGTTATTGACAGAGCAAGGAGGGGTGTATGCGATGATAGGCACAACATGTTGTACTTTTATCCCCAATAACACAGCTCCGGATGGGTTGGTGGCCAGGGCGCTGGCACGATTACAATCCCTCAGTTGTTTATAGGTTACCTGTTGCTGACACGACGACGATTGGACGCCTGAAGGAGGCTCCTATGATGTGAATGTAACCTCTCTATGTGTGCCGAGCCCCTGACAAGGAGGGACGAGCCTTGGGTTCATGAATTACAGGTCCCGATGGCGACAGAAGAAACAATGGCTGCGTTTACAACAATGTCCAATACCACCCACATGCAACAGCGCACCAATACACAAAGATCTCCTGAAACACCCAAATCCATGCTAGCCTATCGATAATCTTGATTTTTTTAAATTTTTAATGATTAATTTTGTACTTTACTTTTGCACATGCCGAAAAATGTATGACCTTGTTACATGTAACCAAAAAGTATTAGCTTGGATTTCTATGGATACTTTTGTTTATGTGCTCTTTGACCATATGATTGTATGATAACCAGGATATGTGTTCATTGTTGTATTGTTAACAATGACTTGTATTGCCTATGAGACCCACCAAGGCAAATGCCGTTTCAGTATTATGGGAACGCGTTGTGGTTTATCTCCAATATGGAGTTTTTTCCACTTTGGTCGGTGGTGTTGATGATTTATTATACTTTGACTATGTTTTCGGTGTGGTAAATGGTGTTTATGATTTAAAATCTTATTGTATGGTAATCTGAGATGACCAAGGAGGGATTGTTACGTATTTTATGAACATGAGCTGCCCCCACATAGCCTCTAGAAAGCAGATTCAAACACACAAGCTGTATTACCCTCACATAACAACTAGGAAGCAGGACCAAACATATAAGCCGTAAATACTATACATAGGCAACAAGGGGAGCAGGACCTTATTGAAGGCTGCAATAGCTGCTCCATCCACAGAAGGCAGCACCTCAGAGTGAGGTAGCCGAGGCTAATACGTCACACCGGCCACGCCCACTTCACACAGGCCACGTGGATCTGACCATAACAGTCTCGACAGAGAGGTTGGAGGTCAGAAACTTTCGGTAGCTCAGACTTGCGGGTTAGAGTTTTGATCCGCTGGGAGTCGCTCAGCACGTGTTCGACACACTTCCCCTCCTTTTGCTCCGTCGTTACCATACCGAAATACTTTAACAAATGAAGTGAGTTAAAAGCGGATTGGACTACTTTCTTCGAAGAATGCGGCAGTGTCGACCGATAACTAACTTGTGAATTTTTTCCTTTAGGTTCAGTTTTTGTTTTGTTTCTTATATATCACCATACCTTAATACCCAGATGTGCATAATTGTTGTGGGTTTGGATTGCTCTGCGCTAGTTTAGACGGTTTTGATTGACCGGGCTCAGAATTCCCCCCATAGACTTCGTGTCAGACGTTGGATTGCGGCACTCCTTGGGAGCCTCCGAGCCACACGTTGACTGACTAATTGTTCGTGTGGGTTCTGGAGAGTGTTACGTAGTTCTTCAAGGAAAGGGTCGAATCCAAAGGAATAGCTTTAAAGAGACTTTATTTAGTATAAAGTATTTTCGGTATGGTAAACTGATACTCTGAAGCAAAGAGAGATTGAAGATGTGCCTTAGCACGTGCAAGCGTTCTCCTAGCTGAAAAATAGACCTTTAACCCATGTCCCATCGCTACCAAGAGAAATCTGAAGGCCTCCACGATCGGCAGACTTTTATGGTCTGAACAGCGCAGATCGGAAGTAGTGTGAGGAACCGGTGTGACGTAACCCTCGGCTTACTCGCCTGGTCTGTGGTGCTGCCTTCTGTGGCTAAAGTATTAATTGCAGCCTTCAGTAAGGTCTTGCTCCCCTTGTGGCTATGTGTAGTATTTACGGCTTATATGTTTGGTCCTACCCCCTAGTGGTTAAGTGAGGGAAATACAGCTTGTGTTCTTAAAATACGTAACAAGAGGTGACGGTGGAACTCATGGGGGGGCTCCGGGAGAGTTGGCGATCACGGGCTCATACGGTGTGAATTCGAGTCAGTCAGGATTAGAAAGTTGAAATAATGTATTGTTACGTATTTTAAGCACATAAGCTGCCCCCACATAGCCATTAGGAAGCAGGGTCTAACACACAAGCTGCAATACCCTCACATATCCACTAGGAAGCAGGATAGAACACTTAAGGGCTATGTAGACAGTGGATATCATCAAGAGATACTGCTCGTGTGGAACGGTTCGCAAGTCAGAGAGACAGGCTGACATAAGGCCTTGGGCCATCTGCTTGAGTAGAACAGATGGAATGTTCTACACAATGTATGCTCCTCTGGACCATACACCACAAGTAATTGTCACCAGACACAACCGTCTGGACTTTACTTTTCACATTTTTAGATACAGCTTTTTACCTTAGCTAATAGCATTAGCTAAAGCTATTGCTTTTAGCTTTAGCATTAGCCAGCTCCTTGTAACTTTCCACACCATGCCAAATGAGTTTGATCCGCGGCTTACAATAGCAAATAATAAAATTGCTAACCTCAAGAAGGACATCAGACGGCTCTCGGACGAGCTGGGCAACACAGAGTCCCTGTTGGCCAGCGTTATGGATTTAGCTGCCGACCTGAACAAGCAGATTGCATCGCTAAGCGCAGCTTTCCAGGACTATGTTGTCTGGGACCCCCTCACCTCCACCTGTCATCGGCCTTCCTCCTGCTCCACTCCCAACCGTCAGCCCTCCTGGACCGAAGTGGTAATCCGAGGGCGCAAGAGTGGCCCGGACGGGGCCCCAACTCCTCCCCTGGGCCTATCCAACCAGTATGCAGCGCTGTCTGGTGACAGTCCTGCTCCATCAGCTGATGCTCCTGCCATTCCAGCTCGCTCCAAAGCGGACCGTTCCCAAAGTTTGACGCCTGCTGACACCGCTGCTCTACAGCCACTGGTGGATCCCGCCACAGGATCCTTACCCTACATGCCCACTACCTCCGTCAGTCAACGGACGTGGGAAGGCGTGGCTGACTGATGGGGGAGTAGTCTTTGCAGAGGCATCCGTCAGCCAATCAAATCGCTTCCCGCTAACAACAACAAAGCCGGGTTCTTCCCGCTTCTTCCTGCTTGCTGTGTTGTCATTGCAAGATGGATCCCGTTGTAGCAAGGATGGTGTTAGTTCAGGTTGCTGGTGCTTTGGTCCACCGACGTGGAAAGCAAGTGCATCAGCGTTGGTGGGTTCACCCTGTTCTCCGGACACGCAACCAGAGAGGGGAGTATCACGCACTTGTGCAGGAGTTGCGTCTGGATGCTCTCCTATTCCATCAATATTTTCGGATGCCTCCGGACCACTTCGACGAGTTGCTTGGCAAGGTCGGTCCTCTCATTACCGTGGCAGACACACGGTTTCGTTCTGCAATTGGCCCTGCCGAGCGACTCGCCATTTGCCTACGGTAAGGATACTTTTTTTTTTTAATGATCACATAACTAGCGTTTCCATACAGCTCATTGGTGTGCACATACTGCTAGGCTATAGAAAAGGTGCCCATTTCCATCCACGGTGTTGTTTGCATAAAATGTCCTAATTAGGGAAGACATCTACCCATCTATAGCCATAGTAGTGTGCAGAGTGTTCCTGGTAAATCTCAGGTTATGTGGTAGAGCTATCTGTAAACAATCTAGTCATATTAGTTGTGGATGTCACATGGGCAGGGACGCGGGAAGTGGGGGTGCTTAGGGTGCTGCAGCACCCCCCTGGCGGTCCCTGGCTGTACCTGCAAGTGAGAACGTTTTCTGAACGAATCAATACTTTTTTTTTTTAGAGTAGAATTTTATCATACAACATGTTTATTCATGAAATTATTGACATCCACCCTTTTCGTTATATTTATCATATTAGCATTTCATTTTATTTAGGGCATTGTCTGTGTAGGCTGACGTAGTGACGCACAACGCAGAACAATGCTGTGTGCGCGAAGGGAAAATTCGAAAAGTCAAGCTTGTTACAAGTGCAATGTGTCGCAGAAAATAAGTATTTTCCGATTTTTTTTGGCACCAAGAAGGCAAAACTTTGCGATCAAAACACCAGCCGGACATCCAATTCCCTGCATTCCGTATGTGACCTGTCCATAGCTCAATATGGTACTATGCTGATTTTACATAAGCATGTTGGTGTTCAACATCTGTTGTAGTGCAAAACATTCTAAAACTGGTGTAAAATGTTGCTGGCCATATTAATAGACACGTTGAATGTTATCGTTTTGATTCTGGAATCCCGCACGTAAACTGGTTGGCAAAAAAAGAGGGACGGTTCACTTGAAGGAGAAATCGTCACCTTCCTCATATCAGACAACTCGTAAGTCTGGATGAAAATGAAGGCTTTCGTTTACTGTCACTTTCCTTTGTAAACCTTTAGAAATAACCTACTGAATCCTTGTTATAACGCTGTGTATAATCCCGGACCGCAACAGCTTGTCGGCATGTTGTTAGTGTGTGCAATTCAGCACAGTATCAGCCGAGTTGACTCTAATTTCCACATTGTTTACTTGCTAACGTTTTCGAATAACAGTGGCTAGTTGGCAGAGTTAGTATTTTTACACACCAGTAAGTGTTTATCAGAGCGGAGCCCTAAATGTGACGTCACCCGTCATCTCGTCTCTGTAAACATTGGATGTTGCGCAGCATTTATTATGACGTCATTATATAGACTCTCTCTCAGCACCCCCCACTCGGACTGACTTCGCACGTCCCTGCACATGGGATTATTTATGTATCAATGAAGAGTGTTTCAGATAAATGTGTTCCATCATAAAGCCTTTCTATGAACATGGTATGCAAGCAACCATGTATGAATAATAAATATAACTAAGCTGTCATGACTCATGCCCTGTATATTTTAAAGAATATTTTAAGTATTTTCTTTAATGCTTTCTTTGTTAGGTATCTTGCCACTGGCGATTCCTTTCACACGATTGGCTTCAGCTATCGTCTGGGCACTTCGTCAGTGTGTAGGATAGTGCGGGAGGTAGCCAGTGCCATCTGGACTGCTTTGGTGGAGGAGGAGATGTCTGTTCCCACGAGGGCGGACTGGAGCACCATGGCCGAGCAGTTTGAGTGGCGCTGGAACTTCCCCAACTGCATCGGAGCGATTGATGGGAAGCATGTTGTGATACAAGCTCCAGTTAACTCTGGCTCCTTGTATCACAATTACAAGGGCACCTTCTCCCTGGTCCTCCTCGCCATAGTGGACGCCGACTACCTGTTCCCGGTTGTGGATGTTGGAGGCTACGGCAGGACGAGTGACAGCGGCTCCCTCCGTAACTCCGCGTTTGGGGAAGCTCTTCGCGATGGCACCCTTGACCTCCCTCCCGCCCGTGTCATCTCCGGCGCAGAGCAGCGGGGGCCACTTCCTCACGTGTTTGCGGGGGATGAGGCGTTCCCACTCATGACCCACCTGCTGCGGCCATTCCCTGGACAACATCACACTCTAGAGAAGCGAGTGTTCAACTACCGCCTCAGCCGGGCTCGTCTTGTAGTGGAATGTGCCTTCGGAATCTTGGCATCTAGGTGGCGCATGTACCGGCACCAGTGATTGGCACCAGTCCTGTGGTAGCTGAGGTGTGTGTGAGGGCCACCTGTGTGCTGCACAACTTTCTTGAGAGGAAGAAGCTGCAGGGGAGAAGACACAGGGTGGAACCGAACATCGAGCCATCGACTGATCCTGAAGCCCTGCGTGATGCACCCAGGATGGGCTCCAACAACGCCACCAGACTGACCATCCAGATGCGGGAGGCCTACTGTGCGTTCTTCAACGAGGAGGGTGCAGTGCCATGGCAGCCAAGAGCCTAGCAACACAAAGGCTCTTCAACCAAACAGCTATTTTAAGAGCTACCCATATCTTAAGAAAAGAAGCATATTCCAACTACACCTGCACCTTCCTATACCTGCGTATACATTGTACATTTGCTCAAGGTTAAGTTTTAAAAGTAACTGTAATAATGATTGTTAATGATCTGGTTTTGTTTTTTCACAGATGACCCGAGCCAGCTTTCAAGAATCCCTATTGTCTTCCTGCAAGTCTACTGAATAATTATTAATATGCTAATATTAATATAACATAATTCCACTTCCAAATTATAATGTATTATAAAAGGAACACATCACAATGAAAGTAATTTTTTTAATTAACAACACAAAGAACCGAACAACAAAACGACAGAAACACCATAACTTAAAGAGCCCATGCCATTAAAATCACATTTTTCCAGTTGTTTGTTAAATAACATAGGTCTGAATAAGTTTGTGAGCTGTGGTAAGTTTGAAATCTATGCAGTTTGTCTGCTGAATGCAATAGGCAATGAAAGGAAAAAGGCAGAAGAAATGAGCCGATCTGGATAAGGTGACACTGTGACGTAGCGTTGTCAAACTATTATTCATGGCCCTGCCCACTTGGTTGGTTCGTAACCACCCACAAGAATTCTGAAGGAGTCGTGATTGAGCTAGTGCTAAATGCTAATACGTGTATGGTAGTTGCTTATTTCGTAGTAACAGGCTAGTTACAGAATTTTGAATGCAATGGCAGAACGACATCGAAGTACATGAACTGCGACATGCTGCCTGCCGCCGGTTGCCGCGGCGCGAGGCACCACCGCCGCGAAGCACCACCGCCTGGCAGCGGGCAGCCGGGCGGTGGTGCCTTGCGCCGGCAGCAGGCAGCAGGCAGCGCGCGGTTCTGTCTACTACAGATTGATGTGGAAGTGGAAGAACCAGAGACGTCGGAGAACCCGACGAAGTCCTTTGTGATTCATTATATCGTCTGGACGTGCACACAGCTTTTGGCCGTGATAATATGTATTATTTGATATAGATATCTATGTATTATATGATATTATTTACATATAGAGCTCCAGGACTGTAACGCAAGTGTTGTACACTTCCTTGTTATTTGGATAACCGTTCTGCTGTTGGTGTGATGGCATAACACGTCGGACTCTCGTCTATGGTATTTCTACAACTGGACCCGTAGTGGGGGTTATCTCAGCCATGGTTGAGAATGAATTGGGGGAAAGGAACTTTGGCTTTGACTCCCTGAAGTCATGAACCACGACATGGAGGAGAAAGGGATTGTTGACCGCGGTCGTCTCCCGCCGGAGCCTATGGACCACCGCCTCGGCTTCAGGATGCGGTGATTAGCGCTGACCGCTGCCGAGGCGGCGGGAAGCAGGGCTCAAGCGGGATACATTCGTGGCCAACAATCCCTTTCTCCTCCATGTCGTGGTTCATGTAGCCTACTTCAGGGAGTCAAAGCCAAAGTTCCTTTCCCCCAATTCATTCTCAACCATGGCTGAGATAACCCCCAATACGAGTCTCGTTGTAGAAATACCAGAGACGAGAGTCCGACGTGTTATGCCATAACACCAACAGCAGAACGGTTATCCAAATAACAAGGAAGTGTACAACACTTGCGTTACAGACCTGGAGCTCTGCTCCAGGTCTAAATAATATCATATAATACATAGATATCTATATCAAATAATACATCACGGCCAAAAGCTGTGTGCACGTCCAGACGATATAATGAATCACAAAGGACTTCGTCGGGTTCTCCGACGTCTCTGGTTCTTCCACTTCCACATCAATCTGAAGTAGACGCGGTCGTTGGAGATTCATAATAACCTATCGTCTGGAGGCTCACACAGCTTTTGGCCGTGATAATATATATTATATATTATATGATATAGATATCTATGTATAATATGGGTTTCTAAGAGCCATTGCGATACATCCACCGTAAACAGAGCGCATGGTACCGTGGCTACAAGCTGGTCAGGGCCAGGTGATAATATTATATATTATATGATATGGATATCTATGTATAATATGGGTTTCTACGAGCCATTGCGATACATCCACCGTAAACAGTGCATGGTACCGTCAGTGGCTACAAGCTGCTCAGGGCCACACCCCCACCCCCCTCCTTGACCTGCCTTGACACGCCCACCGTATACAGAGCGCATGGTAGTGGCTGCAAGCTGCTCAGGGCCACACCCCCACCCCCCTCCTTGACCTCCCTTGACACGCCCACCGAAACAGCGCGTTTGGGGGAAGCTCAATGTGCGACTGTTTCGGAGTGACTGTAACTCTGCACCACAGCTGAATTTCGGGGACGTCTTTGAATACTGTGTTTGTGGCCCACTAATACCTATATTAAAGCATCATAAAATAGAATGGCATGGGATCTTTAACAACATAACAAACATCACCTCACACACTCAGTCACTCACTCACTCACTCACTGTCATTCTCCCGAACCTCCCTAACCTCCCTATTCTGTAGCGCCGCCATATCCGCCCTTGAAACGATTTGGTACACCTCGTACCGCACCATGGCTCTACTTGGACTGGAGAGCCTTCTCATGGCGGGGAGGAGTGACATAAAAAAAATCTCATCCTCAGAGGGGGGCTGTGGCTGTGGCTGTGGCTGCGGCTGCGAGGCAAGTGGCTCCATGAGCGCCAGCATGCCCTGCTCAAAAGAGGACATCTCAGTCCTACGTCGCTTCCTACCCCTGCCCTTTTCTGGGGGATGCACACGCCACTGGCTCCTACCCACAGGTCCACCGTCCGCTGCTTGGGCCGTGGCTGGGGCTGGGGCCGTGGCAGGGGCTGGGGCTGGGGCCGGGGCCGTGGCTGGGGCTGGGGCTGGGGCTGTGGCTGCTTCATCTGCTGTTGGTGCTGGGGGTGACAGCGCACCTGCCTCTTCATGTGACCCACGTCCATGCTCCTCTGTCACCGCCATCACCGACACCGGGGATGGGTTCCGATGCTGGAGGTTGGAGGTGGTCCCTCTATTTTGGAGGAATGGCGCTAGGAAGCCCATCACCCCCATGTACCTCCATACATGCTGCTTCTCACTGGCCCCTGCCCCACTCCTCTGGGCTTCCTTCTCCTTCACCCTCTCCCTCCGATATCGGTCCCTGAGGGATCTCCACCTCTTCATACATTCCAACCCGGTATCACGCAATTGCGTGCTCCTGCGCACGAACGTTAATCTATTGAAGCGTGTTCCCGAGCACGATAGTCCGACTTTTTGCGTGTTACACAAAACGAAATGTAAACCAATGCATTCTGAATGGGAGTGTTCTAAGACAATTAACGTGCTCCACAAAACGGTACGAGAGAGAGAGAAAGAGAGAGCGGGAGGGACAGAGAGAGAGAGAGAGCGAGAGAGAGGCTTCAGAAAGGGTGTGCGCAGATACAGTGCACCCTAGTTATGTTTATGCCAAAACCTATATATATAATTAGGCTGTGGAAATTGCAATAAGTTAAGAACACAACTTCGCACGTTGAGCACACAGCCGTGTGACTCGTTTATTTTGTAAAAAAGAAAACCGGAAAACAAAGCGTGCTGAAGGTAAACAAATCCAGCATGGTCTGTGACGTCATGAGACACGTAATCCTTAGGGACCGCGATCCCTGAACCACCAAGAACGTAAATGACATACAGTAAACAACAACACAATTGAAAGAACAACACATAACGAAATACTGTAGGTGAATTATGTTACGGTCACTACAAGGCTATAATTATATTATTTAGCGTGTAATGAGACAATCTATAGCCAAATTGTCGAAGATGCCCGAGAATCTTCGGGGATATCAGCATGGGAAATCGGCGAATCAGACCCATGAAGGGGGGGGGGGACGACACATTAGTTGAAGGGGGGGGGGGGGACGACACATTAGTTGAGGGGGGGGGAGACACGTTTGTAGGGGGGGGGGCACGCTCGACAACGAGAGTTGGTTTTTATTGAACGCTCGACAACGAGAGTTGGTTTTTATTGAACGAGACTTCAACACGGAACAGCTGCACAAAACGATGGTCACGTCACTCTCGGTGACGGTGTCGACAATAATGAACGCACGAACAATGTTAATAGAACAACACACAACCACATAACATCCCGAACCCATTAACCCCACTTAATCCTAACAACAAAACAAGGTAACAAAAGCCCCATTTGTCAACTGAGAACCCCAATTCCCAGAATCCCCCGCGGCTCCGGAACACGGCGCAGCTTATATTAATCTTTATTATCTGAATGGGAAATGCAATATTTTAGGACAGATGCACCATTAAACGCGTTTCTAATGACATTTCTAGCGAGAAATGTAAATTTTCCTTACATAATCTTCAGTCAGTGAATGTGTATGATCTTTATTAATCTTTATTATCTGAATGGGAAATGCAATATTTTAGGACAGATACACCATTAAAGGCGTTTCTAATGACTTTTCTAGCGAGAAATGTACATTTTCCTTACATAATCTTGAGTCAGTGAATGTGTATGATCTTTATTAATCTTTATTATCTGAATGGGAAATGCAATATTTTAGGACCGATTCACCGTTAAACGTGTTTCTAATAACATTTCTAGCGAGAAATCTACTTTTTACTTGCATAATCTTCAGTCAGTGATTGTGTCTGATCTTTAGTTTTATAGTTATTAGGATTTGATCGGCTCGCTCGCATGTTTCAACGACGTCAGGTTGCTTTCGCTAAACTAGCAGCTCACGTGCTTCCTGCGTTTGTGTTATTAAACTGTTACTTTATGTAACTTTTAATGATATCATCTTGTTAGAAACACGTATATCTGAGAGCCAACCCAGTCGCCAAAAGCATACGTTGACAGTGTACTTTTCGTGAACACTGGATTACGTCGCATTTCAACATAAAATAGCGTGTTATACACACACACACACGCACGCACACGCACAGACACACACACACAAGCACACACACGCAAGCACAGACACACACAGACACACACACGCACACGGTGCATTTCGCTGCTAAAACAACAACAAAATATTCCCTCAAATATTATTACTTTCAAAACGTTGGCCAAAATGACCAATAATATCATTTTTTATTTGGGATGCTTCTAGGACATTTTGGGTGGATTTTGAATGGTATGTGGGGGGCACGTTTTTTTGCAGGACCTGGCAACCCTGCGCTGTTGCCCGAGATCTGGATCCACCCCGGCGTGGTGCCGTCTCCTTTTGACCTTTTGACCCCAGACTTCTGGGGGAATAGCTGAATCAATTCATTAGTCAATCAGAAGCATGTAAATATCGTCCCGGTGGCGTAAGAGGACGAACAAGGTGTCCTTCAACATCTACGCTTCCAGGAGATTACAACGGTGCCACACATGAGCATATTCGAACATGTTTAATGGTAGTAATTAGCTGTCGAAATTGGAAGCCTTAATCAATACTGAGCAGCTATTGATTTGCTTCCCGATACAAGATTTGTCACAAATGACATGTTATTTAGCATCTACACGTTGAGCTGAGTCCAATGACACCAAGAACGACACTCTAGCTAATGGTAACATGTATTTTACATGGTACACCTAGGTCTAGGACATGATCTCGGTGTAGCAAGAGGCCGAGCTTGATCTCATTGGACTCAGCTTAACGTGTAGATGCTAATTAACATGTAATTTGTCAAAAATCTCCATCGGGAAGTAAATCTATAGCTGGTCATTATTGATAAAGGCCTCCATGTGTGGCACTGTTGCAATCGTAGATGTCAAAGGACACCTTGTTTGCTCTGTTGCACCACCGGGAAGATATTTTCATACTTCTAATGGATTGATTCATATTTTAAGGTTCTCGGAGTGAGACTTTAAGTGGCTGCAGCAGAAGTGTTGAGACGAAAGATGATATCAAGAGATTTATAGAATATTCCCATTCACATTATGATTCTTCGTCGTAACATCCGACCAAACATCCTTTACATTCACAGAGCGAAGATTATGAAAGTCCAGGCTCAGCAAGTGCTCCATCTCGTTGCACCTGCACCCAGCGGCTCGCTTGCAAGATTTTGGCCTGAAGTTCTTCCCAGACCTACACCCTAGCCATCCAACATGCATATCTGAGAATCAGGCCTCTCTTTAATAATGACAAAAAGTTATGAGAGAAACACACATTAACTTTTTGTTATCTCATAAGCGGTGTGGTGCCGGCTCCTTTTGACCTTTTGACCCCCGACTTCAAAAACGTGCTACCGCCCTGAAATTTGAATACCTTATTCTAGGGCCTAACTGGGACCTCCGCACCGAAACTTGGCCCGGTCGGACCCCGAGGGCAGGAAGAGGGGGCCCTTCCTGCCCGAGACTTGGCCCGGTCAGACCCCGAGGGCAGGCCCCCCCTTCCTGCCCTCGGGGTCCGACCGGGCCAAGTTTCGGTGCGGAGGTCCCAGTTAGGCCCTAGAATAAGGTATTAAAATTTCAGGGCGGTAGGACCTTCTTATCTCAAAAACTGTTTTTCCACCACATTCTGAACCATTAGGTCTTGCAGGCTACACTTCTGAGGGGCTTTGTCCAAATGACACTCCATTTGGGAAAACTTTTTTCTCTAAGGGCTAGAACTCCAAATCTCGGATATGTCGTACACGGGGCCCCGGGAAATGTGTGTAAACATTTTAGCATCCCTAGCTATCTCGAAAAGGTCGGCAAAGGGGCGTGACCTCCAACAGTACAGTAAATGTACATAAGACAGAGGTTAGGTTCTAGTCCCCATTTTTTGTGGGATGGAGGTGTACATTTGTGGCTAAAGGTGTGTAGACAGAGCTGGCCTGTGGCCACGTTTTTGAAGTCGGGGGTCAAAAGGTCAAAAGGAGCCGGCACCACGCCGCTTATGAGATGACAAAAAGTTAATGTGTGTTTCTCTCATAACTTTTTGTCATTATTAAAGAGAGGCCTGATTCTCAGATATGCATGTTGGATGGCTAGGGTGTTGGTCTGGGAAGAACTTCAGGCCAAAATCTTGCAAGCGAGCCGCTGGGTGCAGGTGCAACGAGATGGAGCACTTGCTGAGCCTGGACTTTCATAATCTTCGCTCTGTGAATGTAAAGGATGTTTGGTCGGATGTTACGACGAAGAATCATAATGTGAATGGGAATATTCTATAAATCTCTTGATATCATCTTTCGTCTCAACACTTCTGCTGCAGCCACTTAAAGTCTCACTCCGAGAACCTTAAAATATGAATCAATCCATTAGAAGTATGAAAATATCTTCCCGGTGGTGCAACAGAGCAAACAAGGTGTCCTTTGACATCTACGATTGCAACAGTGCCACACATGGAGGCCTTTATCAATAATGACCAGCTATAGATTTACTTCCCGATGGAGATTTTTGACAAATTACATGTTAATTAGCATCTACACGTTAAGCTGAGTCCAATGAGATCAAGCTCGGCCTCTTGCTACACCGAAATCATGTCCTAGACCTAGGTGTACCATGTAAAACACATGTTACCATTAGCTAGAGTGTCGTTCTTGGTGTCATTGGACTCAGCTCAACGTGTAGATGCTAAATAACATGTCATTTGTGACAAATCTTTATCGGGAAGCAAATCAATAGCTGCTCAGTATTGATTAAGGCCTCCAATTTCGACAGCTAATTACTACCATTAAACATGTTCGAATATGCTCATGTGTGGCACCGTTGCAATCTCCTGGAAGCGTAGATGTTGAAGGACACCTTGTTCGTCCTCTTACGCCACCGGGACGATATTTACATGCTTCTGATTGACTAATGAATTGATTCAGCTATTCCCCCAGAAGTCTGGGGTCAAAAGGTCAAAAGGAGACGGCACCACGCCGGGGTGGATCCAGATCTCGGGCAACAGCGCAGGGTTGCCAGGTCCTGCAAAAAACGTGCCCCCCACATACCGTTCAAAATCCACCCAAAATGTCCTAGAAGAATCCCAAATAAAAAATGATATTATTGGCCATTTTGGCCAACCTTTTGAAAGTAATAATATTTGAGGGAATATTTTTTTGTTGTTGTTTTAGCAGCGAAATGCACCATGTGCGTGTGTGCGTGTGTGTGTGTGTGTCTGTGTCTGTGTGTCTGTGCGTGCGTGTGTGTGCTTGTGTGTGCTTGTGTGTGTGTGTCTGTGCGTGTGCGTGTGTGTGTGTATAACACGCTATTTTATGTTGAAATGCGACGTAATCCAGTGTTCACGAAAAGTACACTGTCAACGTATGCTTTTGGCGACTGGGTTGGCTCTCAGATATACGTGTTTCTAACAAGATGATATCATTAAAAGTTACATAAAGTAACAGTTTAATAACACAAACGCAGGAAGCACGTGAGCTGCTAGTTTAGCGAAAGCAACCTGACGTCGTTGAAACATGCGAGCGAGCCGATCAAATCCTAATAACTATAAAACTAAAGATCAGACACAATCACTGACTGAAGATTATGCAAGTAAAAAGTATATTTCTCGCTAGAAATGTTATTAGAAACACGTTTAACAGTGAATCGGTCCTAAAATATTGCATTTCCCATTCAGATAATAAAGATTAATATAAGCTACGCCGTGTTCCGGAGCCGCGGGGGATTCTGGGAATTGGGGTTCTCAGTTGACAAATGGGGCTTTTGTTAACTTGTTTTGTTGTTAGGATTAAGTGGGGTTAATGGGTTCGGGATGTTATGTGGTTGTGTGTTGTTCTATTAACATTGTTCGTGTGTTCATTATTGTCGACACCGTCACCGAGAGCGACGTGACCATCGTTTCGTGCAGCTGTTCCGTGTTGAAGTCTTGTTCAATAAAAACCAACTCTCGTTGTCGAGCGTTCAATAAAAACCAACTCTCGTTGTCGAGCGTGCCCCCCCCCCTACAAACGTGTCTCTCCCCCCCCCTCAACAAACGTGTCCCCCCCCCCCTTCAACTAACGTGTCCCCCCCTTCATGGGTCTGATTCGCCGATTTCCCATGCTGATATCCCCGAAGATTCTCGGGCATCTTCGACAATTTGGCTATAGATTGTCTCATTACACGCTAAATAATATAATTATAGCCTTGTAGTGACCGTAACATAATTCACCTACAGTATTTCGTTATGTGTTGTTCTTTCAATTGTGTTGTTGTTTACTGCATGTCATTTACGTTCTTGGTGGTTCAGGGATCGCGGTCCCTAAGGATTACGTGCGTCTCATGACGTCACAGACCATGCTGGATTTGTTTACCTTCAGCACGCTTTGTTTTCCGGTTTTCTTTTTTACAAAATAAACGAGTCACACGGCTGTGTGCTCAACGTGCGAAGTTGTGTTCTTAACTTATTGCAATTTCCACAGCCTAATTATATATATAGGTTTTTGGCATAAACATAACTAGGGTGCACTGTATCTGCGCACACCCTTTCTGAAGCCTCTCTCTCGCTCTCTCTCTCTCTCTCTCTGTCTGTCCCTCCCGCTCTCTCTTTCTCTCTCTCTCGTACCGTTTTGTGGAGCACGTTAATTGTCTTAGAACACTCCCATTCAGAATGCATTGGTTTACATTTCGTTTTGTGTAACACGCAAAAAGTCGGACTATCGTGCTCGGGAACACGCTTCAATAGATTAACGTTCGTGCGCAGGAGCACGCAATTGCGTGATACCGGGTTGTACATTCAGGCACTGTAAATAAATATATGAAATAAAATGATTGATTACATTACAATCTACTTCATTCTTTTCATTATTATTTTCTGTAAAGACTTGAACATTTATGTCTATGTACTCTTTATAATCTATGTATCAGTAGCTATGCTGTAGCTGCTATGTTATGTTTTTGGATTCTGCATGCACGGTCCAAATCGAATGAATAAATACAGGGATATTGTTTCCAAAACGCATATGCATACAGAAAGTGCATGTTTAAACATGTGTCAGCAATTGCAACTATACATTCTAGGTAGCAGTTAATTAGATATTTTGGACGATGCAAATGCTGGACCATGCATGCTGTACTGCTAGCAGTCATTCAACACTGATTCATTTGAAAAGTAGTACATACATCGAAAATAATCAGAAAGGAAATACATATTACCTGTTTCCCCCACCTCCAATGACAGATCTTGCCATGCCCGATCTTTTAGTCTGATGTCCCTGTATGTGTACATGGACTGGTCGTACAAAATTGGCCGAGAACCAACGGCGATTATAAGTTGGTCCTCCATTTTTCAATTAACTTCTCATCGCTTTCCAGCTTTACAGTATCGTCAGAGCCCGAGTCGCGTCACAGTGCTTAAATTTGCATACGTGATCTGATTGGATGACGGATCCGTCGCTGCCGAAAAAGTTGAACATTTTTCAACTTCTTGACTGAGCCGAAGGCTCCAACGGAACGGACGGATCCACAATGCATTGCGCGTCCGTCCCCATTCAAAGTCAATGGGGATCAGTCAACGGACGGAGGTAGTGGGCACGGGGCGTTAGGGAGGCCGTGTTGAGACGCTCCGGAGTTCTTCCTCGCCCTGTGCCGGTGAGTCCCGCTCCCCGTGCTGACATCGCTGCCCCGCGTCCTCTCTCTCCTGTTGGGCCATGCAGCGTGGACACCGCGTTTCCACTCTCTGGCTCCGAGATTCCACGGCTGTCAGCCCCTCGGCCCCTTTTCCTTCCGACCACATTAATAGTCGGACACTCCATTATAAGGAACACACGCTTTTTCAACGCTGCAACTCACTTTTTCCCCGGAGCCACGGTCCCTGTCATCACCAGCAAACTTCCGGGGCTTCTGCGCTCGCTCCCGTCCTCAATTAGACGTGTGATTGTCCACGTCGGAACATACGACATTGCTCATGAGCAGTCTGAGCTCATCAAAAAAGATTCATTTCATTTTCATGTGACAAGAGTGTCTACTTTTCTGGTCCCATCCCCTCTCTGGGCCGTGGAGTGGGGCGTTTTAGCAGACTTCTCAGCCTCCACACCTGGCTCCAATCCACCTGCACAGCTCTAAAATTTGGTATTATTAATAATTTCGATCTGTTTTGGGACCGTTCACATTTATTCAGGCCAGACGGTATTCACCCCAACTGGTGGGGTAACAAAATGCTAACGGCTAACCTACAGCACACTGTTCAATCAACCTCACATGCATGACTGTTTATCCCCTTCTCCCCGAAACATCCGCCCACTCAGATCACTGTTCCCCCCGTCAGTTCCCCCTGCCAGTCACGTCACATCTGTCGCTGACACTCGCACCGGAAAGCCTCCCTATACAATCCATCATTACACAGGCGGATCCGGATCTTTCTCGCACCATTTCCATTAGTAATAGGGTTCCTGTAACGATTAGATGCCTACCGGCCAAACTCAACAGGAATCCTAAACACAGAAATATTAATAACATAACAATGATCCGGACCATAACCCCAGTAAAGATTTTAGCCCAGCATAGACCTTTTAAGATGGCTCTTTCAAATGTAAGATCTCTCTCTAATAAGACTTTTATTTTAAATGATTTCATTTTTTCTGCCGAGTTGGATTTCATGTTTTTATCCTGTTTTGAATCCTGGTTACAACCCGGTGATCACTGCAAGCTCGTTGAAGACTCCCAGACTTTGACTGTATTAGCCAGCCTAGGGTTTGTGGCCGTGGTGGCGGCCTTGTAACAGTGCATTTAGTTTAAGCAACATAAATGCACTCAAATTCCTTGGAATGTTTTTTCCTCTTTTGAAGTGCTGTTGCTTAAACTAGGTGGCCCAAACCCCGTCATTCTTGCAACATTCTACCGACCCCCTAAACCAGCTGGCCCATTATTATCAGAACTCTCTGAATTTTTATCTAGTCTTGTTCTAAACCATGATAGAATTGTGCTTTGTGGGGATTTTAATATCCATGTTGATGACCTGTCTAATACCCTTGCTACTGATTTTTTAAGCATCACTAAGTCTTAATTTTGAACAACATGTTTCTGGTAAAACCCATGGCCATACTCTGGACCTCATTTTTAGCCTGGGCCTGAGGATACCATGTGTTAAGGTCATGGACATGTGTGTATTTGATCACCTTTGTATTGTTTTTTCCTGTGAACTTCTGGCTGCTTGCACTGCCTCACATTGCACAAAGTACACCCGCGTTTGGCAACGCCTTGGCTCAAAGGCGTTGAACATAGGGAGACAGACACCGTCGGGTAACGTTCATTACAATAAACTATATTTATTGACAGGCAGTTCCATTAATCAACAGGGGCGCAGAGAAGACAATGCGATCCGCTGCATCCAGCCGTCAAACCGCGTCTATCAGAGAGAGAGAGAATGGGCCCACAGGACACTGCCTATATCCCCGGCATCCAGAACACGGCTGCCTCCAATTCCATCGTTACGCCAGGCACACTCAAGCTCCTCCTGCAGGCCAAAGGGAACAGTACCATACATAAACAATATACAACCATATTCCTATACCCTACAGGCAGAGGGGGGAATAGGCCTAGCGCTCAAGGCACAGAGCGGGGCGTCACATCACTCCCCCCCAAAAGACAGGAGCCCACCTCATGGGCTTCTGGGAAAAACATTTCAAAATCCCAATCACCACAAGTTATTTTATCCTTGTCCACATAAACCCATAAAAAAAAAACATATTTTTAATAACACACAGGCCTAGAGGAAGACCCACACATGTCGCAAAAATGCACACCAAACCAACAGCCAAACACTCCACAAACAGTCTTACTCACAACCTTATTACTGCCTCCACTCTCCCGCATATCCGGCGCCTGGATACACGGGACACCTGAAGCGGAACATGACATGAGACAGACAGACAGACATTCACCCTCAGTGAAACAGCAGTGGCGGAGGTCACAATGTGAAGAGCGCAGTGTTTGGCCAAGAAGGAGTGATCTTGGAATGAAGATTGGCGGTCACCAGAGAGACTTTTTGAACTGTTTATTTAGCACAAATGACTGTCTTGCACAATATTTTACCTTTTTTATCTAGTGCGCTTGAAACTGTGTTTGCAAGCTTAACAGAGGGGGAAGGTAATGCGAAGATGTGAATGGGATCTTCACTGTATTCAACATGTTTTAAAAGATTCACATGCTCCTGTCTGGCTGGTTAGCCGTGATAGTCTGCAGCTGTGGCTCATAGGCTAATTGAGCCACCCCCATTCTGGTGCTCCTTAAAGGGAAACTTCACCCATTTCACATAAGCTTTGTATTTTTAGAACCCCCCGCATATTTTTGAATGGTCTAGCATCATTCCCTTATTTTCTGGAGAGACTGGAGAGATCCGTATCGATCTCCAACACTTCCTGTTTTTAATGACGCAATATGACGATTTTTGCGTATAAGAAAACAGGAAGTGTAAGAGGAGATGATTCTCGTAAGACTACAACCACTAGTCCCACCCCCCTCTAGGGGGTGGGACCCACTGACGCTACAGACCTATTAGAGCAGTGCCAGTGGGTGGGACTTCACCAGCAGAAACTAACATCCACAGCGTCTGAAGCTAAGATAACAGAGGCTGTTGATAAAACTGAAGTACATTGGCGGAGGGTACTGGATCTGACATAGAAGATGGCTCCATGCAAAAGTTCACCATTTCGAAAGAAATACAAACGAGGACTACCGTATTTTCCGTACTATAAGGCACACCGGATTATAAGGCGCACCTTTAATGAATGGCCTATTTTAGAACTGTTTTCATATATAGGGCGCACCGGATTATTAGGCGCATAGAAAAGAAGATACTGCAGTCAAACGTTTGACTGGGGTTGTGTTATGCATCGACAAGACCGAGCTGTGCTATAGAGAATGTCAACAAAACAGTCAGATAAAGTCAAACTTTATTAAGCGTTCTGACAACTCCGGTCACTCCCATGGTAACGATGTTCAAACGTTAATGTGCATATTAACAATATCTGATCAATATCTCTTAACAATAAGCTCACCTTTTCAGTTCATTCCCCGTCTACGAATTCCTCGAATTCTTGTGTTTGCGAATTGAACAGTTGGGCGAGTAGGCCTACGGCATCCAACATGCCCGGATTCCTCTCGTCATTATCCGAGTCATTGTCGCTGTTGTTGCCTGGCAGTTCAGAGATTATTCCTGCCTTCGTGAAAGCTTGGACCACAGTGGAGACTGTTATATCAGCCCAGGCATCCACGATCCATTGGCAGATAGTGGCGTAAGTCGCCTGGCGCTGTCTCCCCGTCTTGGTGACGTGTATTCGCCTTCTTGGCCCCGTCCACGCGAAGCCGATTTTTTGGGTGAAACCGCATAAAAAAACGCTTTTGGTGGACACGGGCTACGGCCACACCAAACGCGTGTAACGTGCCTAACTTGTCGCTTGATCATTGTGTGTCACAAAAATTGGTTCAACGCGCCAAGGCGCCTGTGGCTGCGCTGGATTTAGGAGTCCGAGGTAGGAAATCCAAACGCCGCCATGTTTGGGTGCATGATAGAGTTTAGATCGGGTTAGATTAAATAATCTCGGATATAAATAACAATAATATAGTCCGCCAAGACGTTGAGGTTGCTTAGCAACCAGAGACGCTGTCCATGCAAGTGAATGGAGCGTTCCCTCTTCGTCATAACTATCAAACCAAACATCCTTCAAATTCAACGAGCGAACATTATGAAATTAAAATGCACATTTCTCGCTAAAAATGTTTACATAAACGCATTTAATGGCGTAACTATGTTACTATTTCCACCCAGAATAAGGAAAGATGTCGGCCGTATGCTTCTGTGCAAGCGTCACTACTCTAGTGACGTCGGTTCAAGCTCCACGCTGATTTGTTCCATTAGTAGATGAAACAAGGAGGTGTCCGATAGGCGGAGATGATCAGCGGGAGTGGCCGCCAGCGAAGCTGTGCATGGTGGGAGTTGTTGTCTTCAATCCACAAGCGCCAAAAAGTCACTTTCTGCCTTTTCTCGGTCAAGACGGCACCAAATTAGAATTTTATTTTATTATTCGACTACATATAGGACCCAATTTCAATAGGTCGACCTCCGCCTTCCCAAACTCGCTCCATATCTGATTGATCAGGTCGTGGTGCAGAGTCCAGTCTCCTGTTTGGGGACCCCCCCTCGACATTATGTCGGCCCCTCTGTTCAGGACACCGGGGATGTACGCTGCTCTGATGGAGAGCAAGTGTGTGTGCTCCCAGCGGGTCAAATCGGGGCCCACTGATAGGGGAATGGTCACTGTGCGCCGCCGTTGGCGCACCGGGTCGATGCGCAGGCGAGAAAACCATCTCTGCAGCCGCCTCATGTGAAGCAGCCCCAGTGGCACCACCGTGTGAGCGGCTGACATCAGCTTTTTTGTTTGAATCTTCTTCCTTGGAGCGAGCTATCAAAAGCAGATCGTCCAAGTAGAACAGTACTCTCATTCCTGTTACGTGCAGCGGCCGGAGAGCCGTCTCCACGCATTTGGAAAACGTTCGTGGGGCTAGAGAATAGCCGAAAGGGAGACGGTTGTACTGGTAGTGTGACCCTTGGAATGAGAAACGCAGGAATTTCCTGTGTTTGGGGATCACTGTGACGTGGTAGTAAGCGTCCTTCAAATCTATTGAGGTGAACCAGTCGCCCGGTTTTACACACTGTAACACTCGTCTGATTGTTAACATGTGAAACGGCCTCTCCGCAATGCATTTGTTGAATCGGGCTAGATCGAGAATCAGTCTCAGCCCTCCTGTTTTCTTCGGTACAAGGAAATAGCGGGAATAGAATCCCTGCATTTCCTCTCCCTTCGGGACCGTGGCAATCACTTTTTCGCTAGAAGCTGCTGGAGCTCCGCCAAAAGTGACAGCTGTTGATCCTTTGATGAATGCTCAGAACGATGACGTCTAGGTTGCGCGCCAGTTTCAGTTGTAGTCAGAGGAAGACAATGGAGAAGGATACGAGAGAAGCTATTCGGTCTGTTGTGGGATCGCTGCCGAAAATCGATCAATTAATACCGGAGCAAGAACAAGCTTTGCAGAGTTTTGTTGGTGGCAATGATGTTGTGGCGCTTCTCCCCACCGGGTTCGGGAAAGGTTAGATTTTCCAGCTGGCTCCGTTAGCGGTGAAGGAGCCGGTCCCGTCGCATGACATACGTCACGACCAAACGCTATGCGATTGGTTATGGCAGATCCAGAGTGGCACTGGGCAGATCCAATCATTTTAAAACTTCTACAGACACCCGCCTCCAAGTGAGTGAACGTTTGTCAATTGAGCAGTTCCAGACCTTCTGTACAAATTAAATGAAGTACGAAGGTCTGGTAGGACCAGGCTACTGATACGTGACTGTAAGACTCTTATGTCTCTGACTTTTCATCTGTGTCCTGCTACACAACAAATCGATGGGTGGATCAGAATTGTCATTTTTAAGAGACAGTTGAATTGTTAACAGTCTCTGCAGCCACCTCCTTTTGGCTGATATGAAGGTAAGATTGAAATATTGTTACTTTTTACAGAGTTTGCTTGGTGGTTCGCTAATGTTGCATGGTCTACTAGCAAGCTGAGGTATATGCTAACGTTAGATTGACTCATTCAATTTCTAATGTGGTGAAATAAATGTCCCTGGTGCTTGTCAAACTTCATAAAGTAACGTTATGCACTATTTCAAAGTAACGTTATGCACAATTTATTGCTTGCAATTCTTGAACTTGTTCTTTGAACTTGTGAAATTGGACTTTAAAATAAACATTAAAGTTTTTATAGCCCATACTTTATCATGACTACATAATTGAAACTCCTTTAAATCAATTCAATTTATACACTTTATTTTTTGGGGGGAGGGGGGCGCCAGAAAGTAGGTAGTTGCACGCGTGTGTGTGGTCAGTGTCGTCAGCAACAGATCTGTGTTTCATTCCAGACTCAGCTGTTATTAGTCGTATCGTTCATGCTTAACTTGCGTAGTTTGGATGATATAGATGTTGTGTTGACTTTGACGAACCTGTTGAACGAACCTGCTCGCTGGCAGGTTTTCTTCAACTAACCCTGAGTTTCGCCTGCTCTTAAGTTGAAGCCTGCAGACGGAAGGCAGTGGCAGACATGGCGTGTCCTTTTATTGAAAAGCCAGTTGATGTAGAGGCGCAGATACTCCTCAGAAATCTCCGTCAGGTGAGGGTTATTAGACCCCGATTGGATGTTTTATCATTCCCTGATGAGTACCTGTTTGAGCATTTCCGTTTCTCTGCATCATCTATAATTTATCTAAACAATATTCTCAGCCCTCACATAGTTCACGACACATCGTGGACACGCTCTCAGTTCCGAGCAAATTCTTTGTATTGCACTGCGATTTTTTGCCAACGGCAGTTTTTTGTATAACGTTGGTGATGCAGAGCATGTGTCCAAGGCAACGGTCTGTCGGGCTGTTCGAAATGTGACACTTGCACTGAAACGGCTACTATACACGTTTGTAGTTTTCCCAAGTCACAGACCCAGCAGACTTCTCAAAGAAGAGTTCCACAGAATTGCAGGTAACAGTCTAAGCAATAATTTATTCATGTCATAAAGCTTTGAGACTTGAAGCACTAATCAGTCAATTTTATGTATTTTAGGGTTTCCAGGTGTGATTGGCTGCATAGATGGCACTCACATTCCTATCATAGCTCCTTCAATAAATGAAGGAGATTATGTGAAGGCAAAGACAAAACTAAAGTAGGCTGCTAACAACTAAAGTAATGAGGTTTAAACAAGTGGTTAATAACTAAAGACAATACAATAAACCAACAAAGAAACCAAGCACTCGCAAGCACTCGCAACCACTAGTAAACACTAGCAAATACACTCCAAAAACAAGCCAACAGAGCTCAACCAAAGCTCTGCCACAGCTCAAACCAAAGCACTCAACCCTGACAAACAAACACAGGACTATTTAAAGGGGAATGGGAGATCTGGAACAGGTGTGGTGATTGGGACCAGGTGTGCACATCTGAGAATTTGGAGAATGAAAACAGGAGGAGGAGACAGAACAACAACACAAACATACTACACAAAACAGAACACAATACATACAATACATGTAGGCCTATACCATGTATAACATATAAGACATACAGAACACTGTACGTAACAGTAGGCCTAAATAGTAGCCTTTAACATTCCAAATGAAATGTACTTCACTATACAGCTAATTACTGTTCTCCACTGTGAAGATCATATGTGACGCAGCCCACATGATAAATTATGTGGAAGCGAAGTGACCTGGGTCTGTGCATGACTCGCGAATGTTTCGTGAATCTACACTGAGTGCAAGATTTGCCCGTGGTGAGTTTATATATATATATATAGTTTATAGTTATATCCTATGATCAATATTTTGTTTCCTCCTATTGCAACTGAAACAATAAAGTGTATCTTGTATTATAATAGGAGAGTTTGATGGATATCTACTCAGAGACAGAGGGTACCCCTGCCAGCGCTATCTGCTGACCCCTTACGCTGACCCACAGCGACACTACAACTTGGCTCACTGCAGGACACGAGCCAGAGTGGAGATGACCATCGGCATACTCGAGGCCCGGTTCCTGGCCTTCGTAGGCTCAGGGTCACCCCGGAACGGGCTTGTGACATTATAGTGGCATGTGTGGTTCTCCACAACATTGCCCATATTAGAGAACAATGTCCTACTCTTTCCCCCAATGATCCAGATAATAATCCTGACCCCCCTGCTGATGCACGAGATGGAAGAGCTGTTGGAGCCATGATATGCTTCAATCATTTCTAACTGACCCATCACCTCCCAAGTGTCAAAGAACGACAATATGCCTCATTTTATGGGGTCTTCTTTATTTCCTAGAAGGGCAAATGTTGTACAGTTGTTATCCTTTGTTGTTGAAACAATTAAAAAACATCCACCTTTGAGCACGTCACCCACCTTTAACTGATGGTCCAGCAGTTGTGTTTCCTTTTTTGTTTTGGTGATCTGCAGCCTTATGTGCTCCATTTCTAGGTGTGATTTGTTTATTTGGGATTCTAAATATACTTTGTAAAGTTGTTTCACAGGGAGCTATAGGAACATAAATGACGTTGAATTTCACAGTGCCATGTCTACTTAGTGTCATTGTAAGTTGTGGGTCAATGCCAAGGGCGTCAGTTTGTTTTTAGAAGTGGTGGGGACAATAACCATAAGCTTGAGTGTGGTCTGAAAAGTGCTGGGTACCCTTATGTAAGCTATTCATCCATTCAACGCTGCATTACAATATGCTCTACAGTGCATTGTCAGGTGTTGAAATTATTCAAATATTCGAATACTGGTTCGGAAAATTAGTATTTGAAGCTTAAATCAGTATTCTGAGCTTTTTTCCACGTAGGTGACTTTACCAGAGCGAGGGAGGGAGGCAAACTATAAGCGTCAGCGACACCAAGCAGAGAAGCGAGAGAGGTGGAGGAAGAATAGATATCTTGTTTCCCTTTACTTTAGAACACAACATTAGCGGGATCTCTGGAGGAAAAGTAATACTTAAAACAAAGTTGTTTGTTTACGTTCGCTGTACAGCGCCGCGCCAAGCTGTGACTAGCTTGCTGCAGAGCGTGAGCGTCTTGGGAATACCCGGTCAATATAATGGATATAATATGGACACATAAGACAATCAATATTCGGTATTTGTTATGGATTTATTGTACAAATTCCCTGAAAAGATGCACGTTCCAGGATGAATTGAAAAGCTCCCGTAAGGGCTGAGATGACAGAGAACAGCTGATTTGGAACGGAGCAACAGCTGTTCGCTTTCACAGGGAAAAACTAAGGAACTTCAACCTACTTAGGCCTACTAATTAACGTTCAAAAGCTATTAAATCTTCAACAAAATATGCAGATACTGTCAAAATCGGTTCCAGGGAGTATATAAGGATTATTAATGTTGTTTTTGATGGTGTTTTTTTCTGAAACGAGTATTCGAATATTCGCTCGGAAAAACCAACGAGTATTCAAAGCCTGAAAAATGGCATTCGGGCCAGCCCTATGAAGATCCTATTCGAACAATAAAAGTTGAAAACCACAGTTTGTGTTTTGGCTTGTTTTGCAAAACAGCGTTGGAAACACCAGGGTATTGGCTCGGGATATGTAGGCCTAATACTAATACACACAGGACAAAGAACAGTGTTGGCAATTTAACACTTATCTTGACATCAACAAAGTTTACCAGACAAACAATGCCAGACTGTAAAGGGGGTACGAAATGAAACGAGGTACTGAGCATCAGCCTTTTGAAGACGAGCAAGGGCTGCTGGTAGCATATGTTATGCTGCATTAAAAAAAGAAGAAATACAAGCACCCAGAGGAGAATTGCATCTGCCAAATCCTGACCACCAGTAAACACTTGCGAAGGACCAATGTAGACTTCACTCGTTACAACATCATAAGAAAATTGTCCGCAAATAAAATCCCCTTCAGTTTAGGATAATCACACAGGTTATGCGAGAACATATTTATATCAGTATAGGCCTACCGGGCTCCAAGTCGTCACATATCTCAATCAGACAAAACCAACTATAACCACATTGGCATAGCAATCGCACCGTGTGTAGCTGCTACTAGCTGCAATCTATTGAATGCATACTAACTGGAGCACCAACCAGAATCAGATCACAATCGCTTGGGACCGTTGGTAACCTTTGGCCAGGTCATCACGATTCACGAGCAAACAGAACCTGCAGCAAAGTTTACGTAAACCAATTTCTTACCTTATGTGGCCCTCCACATGCAGGCTAGATGACGTATCCATATCGATATTATCCAGTGTCACAAACATGCTTTTTATAGGAAGCAAAAGGACCGGCTATTTTCTGAATAAAAATGACAATTTTGGCTGTCTGTCTTGAAACTTCTCCAGTGCGTTCACACCAAACGCAACGGGACGACAAGATCCCATACAAAGTGAACGTATAGACGCGTATCGGGTGAATATTTTTGATTTATCGCGCCACACTTTCGCCGTGCACAGGCAAGCGCATCCACGAGGATTTGTGGCGCTAAAATGTTCAACTTTGACACGAATTTCGCGTGATGACAGCCAATCAGCGTTCAACAGCGTGGCCACTGAGTGACATGTGTAACGTAACAGCCAATCAGCGTTCAACCGTCAAACTCAGCGCAGTGCAGTCCGGGGTGTACTGCAGCATGGAGGAGAAAGTGATTGTTGCCGTTGCCGTTTGCGACTCTCGGAGCTCTATATATAATAGTATATAATATAATATAATTGTATATATAATATCACGACCAAAAGCTCTGTGTGCCTCCGGATGGCCGTAGCGCAGGGATCTCATAGGGATTGGGCTTCTCGGGACGGGAGTCGAGGTTTGTTTACCGGCGTTGCCATGGTTTCCGGTCTTGTGTGTTCCAACGGTTTATTAGGTAGGCCTATCTAATAAATGATGTCTTCGAGCGCGCCTATCGCATGATTTTAGACTCGACGATTTCGGTTGAGTATGTGGGGATTTAAAAAAAAAAATAAAAAATTCTTTACACATTTTTAAAACTGGTGGGGACAAAATTCGTATTTCAAATAGTGGGGGGGACATGTCCCCCCCGTCCCCCCCGTAATCGACGCCTATGGTCAATGCTGAACAACATCTTACTGAGGTAAGCTGTGCTGTGGAGGTTGATGGACCTTCTTCCTCACTGTAACTTCCGGCATTGCTCTGTTAGAGAGAAATAAGTTGCAAGTTGTATTGTGGAACAATTAACTGAAACCAAAGTTATTAAAAAAAAAGAAGGTGTAAACCTCAACAGGCCTCTCTGCATCTTCCCTCTCTGTGGCAGCTGATAAGGTGTCTTCATCATCCTCCTGTAATGAAACAGAATGTTTGTTATATTCTACCCATTATGACAAATCTGTGGAATATTAAGAGTACTTACAACAGCATGGAGGTGTGTTATGGCAGAAGGCTCCACGAGACAGATTACACCATCATCAGTAACTGCTAGAAGATTAGGATTAGACAGTTGATGATTACCCAGAAAAGTGCCCCACCTAATTACCTATTTTTTTTTTTTTACAATAGTGTGCAGGTCCCATCAAAATTGTTCAAACTGAGTCCCCTTAAAATAGATTGATATCTGAAAGCAACAGCAGCCAATTACAAAGAACTGTAGCCTACTGCTACAAGAAAAAAAATCAGTGCGGCAAGTGGTTTCTAAGATGAATGGGTGGCCATTACTGAACACTAGAAAAAGGATTAATGTACATGCCATTCATTTGAATAACTTACCTCTTATGTAGGCCCCTGTGTCCTGGGGCGTGGCTGAGCTCCCCCCAGAGATGCCCTCAGCATCTCTGGGGGGCCATCTCTGAGGGCCATCTCTTCAGCCTCTGTGAGAGGTGGTGGTGGTGGACCGCCACCTGTTTTGCGTGCCTCTGCCTTTTTTCTATTTGCTATAATGGAGTTTAAATTTGAAGATAACTAGAAAACACAAATTTGGAGACTTGTATGTATAAAAGGCATTTAGGTGTTGCTTTCATATAGACAATATTAAACACTGGCAGTGTTGGGATTTTTCTTTGTTTAGCAGATTTCCCTAATTACTTAAATATATCTATCACATGTTGAATGCAGCTGTCATGCCAAATTTTTACCGGCTGCGTCATCCATACGTAATCCATTCCAAACCTGCCTGGCAACAGATGATCGCGTCGTCCGTTGCCTGGCAACGGACAATCGCGTCGAATGACGTGAAAGGTTCAGAACATTCGCAAACCTTCTATCTAGCGATCTGTTATCTGTATTGTGCTATTTCGTCCTTGACCTGCTTTAAACACTCAGTTTACTTGCTAAATTTGATTCAATTAAATACAATACAAATATAAAGTAAAAACAAGTGTTATCTAGCGATCCGTTTTCTGTATTATGTTATTTCGTCTTTGGCAACATGAGCGCAAATGTTTTTTGAAACCCGCTTTAAACACTCAGTTTACTAGCTACATTTGATTAAACAATTAAATACAATACAAATATAAAGTAAAAACAAGTGTTATCTAGCGATCCGTTAACTGTATTTTGTTATTTTGTCTTTGGCAACGTGAGCGCGAATGTTTTTTGAAACCTGCCCGGCAACGGACGACGCGATCATCTGTTGCCAGGCAGGTTTGGAATGGATACGTATGGATGACGCGCCCGGTACAAATTTGGCAGCCGGTACAAATTTGGCATGACACAGCCACTAAATGCTGTTTAATGAGGGCAGGCTAAACAACATCACAAATGCTTGTACGTAAATTATACCTTACCTGTTTGAACTGCATTTTTATATTTCATTTTTAGTTGCTGCCAAGTCCGTTTGGGGCCTGTTGGGTTGCACGCACCTGTGCACACAAACACACATATGGAATATAATTGTTGAATAAGTGGAACATTCAAGAGAAAACTTTTTTTTCTCAAATAAATACTCACGCATTGACTCGGTCAGCTATTTTTTCCCACGCGAGCTCCCGCTTTTTGGCTGCTGCCATAGTATTGCTTTTTAGTAATAAGATATGCTCGCTTTCTGCATATGCAGTCATTAAGATTTGCAACTCCGCTGGGGAGAAGTAGGAGGATCGAGGCTTGTTAGTACTTGTTGCCATGGTGAATCATGTTATCTGTGTTCCATTGATGAGGGCTTTTTATATCCTCATGCACGAGCTTCACTCAGATTTACCATGACTCAGAGTTGATTGAACTAAGCGTTATCACTAGAGCCGTCAGTTAAACTCGTTATTAACGGCGTTAACTCAAACCAATATTAACGGCGTTAAATTTTTTAACGCACGATTAACGCAAAATATATATTTATATATTTATTTATTTTTGCGTTGGCAAACGTCGATTATTCACCTGCTTTCTAGCAATAACTAGTCACGTTAGAAAAACTACACCATACCGGATCTAGCTACACCGGAAACAAAACATCAAGCACGCCGCACAAACCGGTTGGGGCAAGCCACAGCCAAAAGCTAATGTAAAGTCAGACATGGACGCCAAAACAATTATTAATGGAAAGTTTATATTTAAAAAGTTGCCAAATGGTTCCATTGACAAGAACAAAGTAATATGTGTGATTTGCCGTTGTGAACTGAGCTATCATCGCAGCACGTCCAGTCTGAAATACCACTTGGTGGCCAAGCACACGGCCAATGCAAATTCTCTTTCCCTGCCCCCTCGTGAAAGCCAGACAACAATGGATAACTTCAGACAGAAGCCCATGGATGCCACAACTAAGAACAAACTTACTGCAGCCATTGCTAAATGGCTGGCCACTGCATGTAGGCCTGTTAACGTTGTTGAGGACGAGGGTCTGGTTGATATAATTCGCATCGCATCCAATGACACGACCTACCAATTGCCTTCGAGAGCCACCATTACAAGCCACGTACAGAATTTGCACGAAACGGAGAAGGCTAAGGTACAGCAGGCGTTGGAGACGACAGAAGCAGTCGCGCTCACTGGTGATTACTGGACGTCCGTCAGTAATCTAAACTACCTCGGGGTAACAGCCCATTACTTTGACCGACAGTGGGAACTTCAGTCGCATGCTTTGACTGTCATGAAGACAGAAGAGAGGCACTTCGCTGATGCTGTTGCAGAGCACTTTATGCAAGTAGCTAGGGAGTGGGACATCGAACACAAAGTTGTCTCACTGACCACAGATAGTGCACGGAACATGATTGCAGCGGCCAGGCGGCTCCCTTTTGAGCACATGCCGTGCATCGCACACAGTCTTCACTGAGGAGTTATGGTTGCTCTAAACAACAGCGCGTTTGACAGTGCATTGGCAAAATGCAGAAAAGTTGTGGGACACTTTAAGCACAGCCCAGCAAACCAAGCGGAGCTCGAGCTGCAACAAGTCAAATATCACCAGAAGAAAGAGCCACTCGCACAGGAAGTGTCGACCAGATGGAATAGTACCCTGGAAATGATCAAGCGTGTTCAGCGTAATGCTGAACCTCTGAGAGACGCACTGGCCCTGCACACAACCAACGTCGCCATGCCAACCGCTACTGAGCTGGGGAAAATGAAGAAGCTCGAAGCTCTGCTGGAGCACTGCAGGTAATTAATTGTGTATCCGTGTCGTGTGTATATCTGTTAGATTGTTTAATAATCAAAGTAGGTCTGTGTCAGAACAGTAACGTAAATTGTGTGTGTGTGTGTGTGTGTGTGTGTGTGTGTGTGTGTGTGTGTGTGTGTGTGTGTGTGTGTGTGTGTGTGTGTGTGTGTGTGTGTGTGTGTGCTACAGTAGGCGTAAATAGTTCCCCACTAAAGTGCTTCTCTTATTAATGCAGGCATGTGTCTGAACTTCTGGGAGGAGAGCAGTTTGTGTCTTGCTCAGTTGTGCTGCCAGGACTGTGTCACCTGTCAAGAGTGATGGAAGTCACTGAGGACGACCCAGCTTACATGATCAAGTTCAAGGGAACCTTCGCAGCAGACATGGAGTGTCGCAAGGAGAAGACCAACATCACATGGCTGAGAGTTGCTACATCACTTGACCCAAGGTCAGATTGCCATACTTCATTCTTACACTAATCCTCATTCTCAGCATTGTGTTTCTCTCAGTGTGTTTGTTTTGTTAGGTTGCTTGCTTCTTTTTATTTCCATTTTATTTTTTAATTTAGCTCTGTAGAGATAGGGATATTGTCACAATTTTGTTATACCTGCACCTGTACTTGTATTAAAGTTGATTTCAATTCATTTCAAGGTTTAAGGACCTCAAGTGTCTGAGCAAACCCGAAAGGGTTGAGGTGTGGGGAACGGTACGTGCCTTGCTCCAGGTGATGGAGAGGGAGAGGCCTGCACAGCCAGATAACCAGGTCACGCCTGAGCCTCCTAAGAATAAACTAAATCTCATGCTTGCACACAAGTCTTCGTCTGAGGAAGAGGAGGACTATATTCAGCAATGTCTGGAGCGCTACAAGGCGGAGCCTCGAACCGGCATGGATAACTGTCCCCAGGAATGGTGGTCCACACATGAAGGGGCTTACACTGAAATGGCCTGCCTTGCACGCAAGTACTTGGCAACACCGGCCACATCAGTACCTTGTGAAAGGTTTTTTTCAATCTCTGGTCATGTTGTGCAGAAAAAGCGGGCTTCCTTGTTGCCTGAAAACGTCAACAGGCTGGTCTGTTTGAGCAATTGGCTCAAAAAAAAAAGCAGTAGCCTGACTGCAAGTCACTGCAATGTTCAAGGCAGTATGTTCGTATGTTTGTTTAATTGCACTATAGGCTGAGTCCTAGTTTACCTTAGAAAGAAGCAGTAGCCTGACTGCAATGTTCAAGGCAGTATGTTCGTATGTTCATCGTTTGATTGCACTATAGGCTGAGTCCTAGTTTACCTTTGCACTTTGTAATTTTTTTTGTATTTTTGATCAGTATGCCAATGTTGTTTTCAATAAAGAAACATTTGCACAAGGCAAGCTGATGCACTTCTCCATGTTGATAAGAGCATTAAAATGAGAAAGAAATCAAGGGATATTTAGCATAGGAAAGAATTTGTGATTAATCGCGATTAATCAGAGTTAACTATGACATTAATGCGATTAATCATGATGAAATATTTTAATCGCTTGACAGCTCTAGTTATCACCTGTTCTGAAACCGAAAATTCAGAGTTTTACAGCTCAGAGTTGGTCAACCTAGAGTTAAGGTTTTCCGTTCCAAAGGATCACGGTATCTTAGTTGCTACAGAAACATATGCTCTGAATTAAACCTGGTCAGAGCAGGTTTTGCGCAGGTTAAGTTTGAAACATAACCCGGATTTGGGTATTTAAACCCGCGTTCACCGCAGATTTCATGTGTTCACAATGGCATGCCCTTTTGATGAGAGAACTGCTGATATCGGAGCGCAAATTATAAGTGCAATTGAGGGGAAAAACGGTCTGTCTGGTTACTGGACCAGATGAAATGAGACGGAGAGGTAATAAAGTCTGTCGGCACGAGGACCTTGGATTTATTAAGTGAAGTGGCAACGGTTATACAGAGTCATAAAGCATGAGAGATCGAATATGTCTAAGTCCCGAATCAGCGGTGATGGTTCGTCCAGAGCTTCGCCTCCGTGGAAGGTCTGCTCCAGAAGAAGATGAAAAGTCCCTGTGTGATACAGTCTTATGCTGTATCCTCCTCTTGATGAGGTGTGTGCGTTTGAGATGTGTGTGGTTCTGTGTGTTTTTGCTTGACCTTGGCTCTCAGGCCCTGGTATGTGCATGTGTATCTTCTTGTGTTCCTCCTAACGGGGGAGTGCCCCCCGAAGTGTCTCCTGTGTGATAAATTAAAACGGGGGAGTGCCCCCCGAAGTGTCTCCTGTGTGATAAATGAAAACGGCTCTCCCGTTCTTGAGGATGACTGGTGCATTGTCTGAGTGTCCACCATCTGCCTGCGTGGAAGAAATGGGGCCTTCGGCTCCGGCCTTGACCTGACTATATTATCATGTTTGTGTTATGTGTTCGTTGGGTTAGAGCAAGAGTTGACTATATTGTAATGTGCCTGCCATGTGATGTGCTCATCAGGCTAGGGTAGGAGTTAGCTATATTTGTAATGTACATTTGATGTACTCAGCAGGTTATTTTTCCCAACACAATCCAACGGGAGCGATTGATAAGACCACGGCTCGAAATCTTGGCATATCGGATGACTTTTTGCTGGAGTGGAGAGATATAGATTCTCGCGCAAATCCTTAATATATTTTAATAGCCTTACATAGCCAACACTACCAATCGAGGACCTGGCCTCAGTTCACTCCAGACTATTTGCGTAGCCATCCGTTTTTTGCAAATGGTAGTTTTATCTAGGCTATAATGTTGGAGATGCTGAGCACATCTCAGTCCTTTCTAAGGTTGCCAACTTTCAGAAATGAAAATAAGGGACGCCACCACGGGCCCGACTCCTGTGGGGCGGGGCGCCCGCAGCAGTGGTATGTTTTATTTTGTGCTGGTGTTTTTAGTAAAGAGTTGATCAAGAAAGCAATTAGTCATACTTAAAGCTTGAAATGCTTTATTACCACATAACATTCTCTTATAAAATGCAGTCAATTAAATCTTGAATGAAATCTCTTTGTGTGGCGTGTGCAGCAATGAACTTTTAAAATATAAACTAAATAAACTGAGAACTTCATGTTACTTTTTAAGTGCATAACTATAGGGACTCTCTTTGAACATTTTTACAAAAAAAACAAATAAACTTATGTAAAATAAGAGTGCAAAACATTACTCTAACCCTTCCCTCAAAACTGTTACTTCTTTTTCCAGGTGTACTTATTGTTACTATTTGATGCTATTTTAAGGGCGCATGCATACATGCGCATGCGATGCATACGGATTGCTTGTGCACCTCGCGCATATACTTTGCTTCTCTCATCTACCTAGCCGCACATTCTTGGTAAATTATTTGGGAAAGAATGGCTGATGCCGCGGTAATAAGTTGTACTTTTAAATCAATGCATCTGCAAACACCGTACAGCAAACACATATTTTCTTGACACGGACATCGTGTAGGCCTACATGCCCATAACTTTTAGGGTTGATGAGTATTTGATCGTGAAAAACATTGTTTTACCGCGAGTGAGTGTTTAAAAGAATGAATTAATGCGGGCGCGCGTGTGTGCTCTGTTTAAACACACGCAACGCATAATACAATCAATGGCAATGTCTATTACCGCGGGGACACATGCCTATTAGGATAGCATACAATACTGATAAGAAACAATGTTTATAATGTATTGCGTAGGCTATATCATTAAATAGAACCACAGTTACCGCATATCATATGTTATATACGTTTTCTTTGCCGAAATGTATTTGAGGACTCAGTATTTCTGAAGTTGTGGAAGAAAACCCCTTATTCAATGTGTGAATTAGGCCATATTATTTGGCAATAAACTGAGCCATTTGCAGTTTGAAATTCATGTGCATCTGTCTCATCGGAGACTGCAGACGCGCTGTCAAAATATCAACTTGTCCGATTCAAATGCGCTCATGGCTCTTAAAGGGGATGGGAGCTGGCACTCTCATTGGTTTGTTGGACGTTACGCCCAAACCACACCTACGGGTAACTAGGCTGCTTCAGACCAACCCTTTTGACACTTGCGCCGCAACGCAAGTGTCATTTATCCGCCTGTAAAATAGCGATAGCGCCGTAGAACCGCCCACAAAGCTACTTGCGCTTTGCGCTTCCCACTTGCGTTTCAGACCGTTAAAATAGGGCCCTCTGTCTTTCAAAGCGCTGTTGTAAAACTCTGAACAGGACTGCTCAAAGTTGAGAGTGATCAGGAGCTCACTTCTCATGAGCTCTGTGGAGCGCCTGTTCCTGCAGTCACTCCATTTGTTGGCCATTCTGGAGAAGATCCTTTCCACATATCCAGTGGATGCTGGGATGCTCAGGATGTGGCTGTTAGACAGCATGTTAGGCAGGTCAGCTACTTGAAAGAGAGCCACCCACCTGGCAGCCACACCTTTGGACTTCCATTCATCTTCAGCATCTTCTTTGAGCCTCTTCAGAATGGGTTATTCTGTGGAGCATTCATCATAAAGTTCATCCATGTTGACTTTATGGATGAGGTTGAGCTTGGTGGTTACCCTCTCAATGTCACTAAAGGTCATGGCGCCATGGTGCAGAGAGAGAGGTTGCAGTGAGAACAACCAGTAGTCTTCCGAAAAGTTGAACCATTTCTCAACATATGAGTGCTGTGTTGAGGAATGCAGTAAAATCTGCCCTTGCCATGTCAGCATCAATTGGACGGAGACGCTGCAGCTTCAATTTAGTTAAGTAGCCATAGAACTGTCAATCTCGTCTCTGTGTAAGTTTTCCATGATGGAATATAACTCAACACAGGTGGTTTCATCACTCTCCAGCTTCTTTACAACTTCCTCAAAGAGAGAGAGGATATTATTGCAGAAAAGAAGGTAAACCTCCACAATGTCTCCATCTTCCTCAGTTGAGTCCTCACTGAACTTTAACAATGCTCGAAGTTGTTTGGGACACTCCTCCCCCAGGCTGATGAAGTACGATTTCCGTGCAATCCAGGTTTGCATTAGCCGGGTGATGGCTGGATTAAGGGAGAACCACCTGGTTGCGACATGTCGCAGAATTTCCTGGAACTCAACATCACAAAACCTACAAAACTCTTTGAGTGATTCTCTTCATTTGGCAGATGGGGAAAAGAAGGCATAGACCTTCAGCACAACATTTTCCACATCTACAGTGAGCTGGTCAAGCGCATGCTTCACTGTTGTGCACAATATGGGCATGGCAGTTTCCTTAAAGCAGATCTTTTTGTTACTTCTTCAAGTTGGACAGAGTTGTGAATTCCATAATTCACATGTGTTGTCTGCAGTGCACTAAATGCTGTCACATGATCAAACGATAAGCCAAATTTGTCAAGCGACTGCTCTATGAGAGCTACAATCCCAGCAGCGGACTCATCTGCATTTACAATGAAATCGAGCATTTTGTTGGTGACCCCGCATTCTGGACTGAAGTATTGACCAGCAAGGGGGAACATCTTCCTGTTGCCTTTATTTGACGCATCTGTCTGAATGGAAAATGGGAGGGGTTTATCTGATGTTAGGGCCTTGAGAACATCAGCCACTGCCTTTGGAGCAAGGACATCTTTAACCTGCCTCTGCCTTTGTTCTCCCTATACATTTTTTTTTTTTTGAATTTTTGAATCCAGGAGAATCTATTGATTCAGTTTATGTGCACAGTCAACACTGTTGTAGCTGAGGTTGTGTCTGACTGTGTGGTACACCTGTGTCACCTCAGCTGCGGTAATCTAGAGAGGAGTGGGATGACATATTGTTGATTAAATTGAACATTTGTCTGCTGCCTGTCTTGTGACTCGGAAAGAAGTCAGGTCATCAAAACAGTTAAACCACACTAATAATATAATTGATGTAATGATCACTGAGCACTGCATTCCTCAAAAATATAAACATTTTGACACAGAATACACAAAGCTCTACAAACATTTTTAATCTAGGAAATGTATGTATATTAAAGATATTAAAAACGTTTTATTTTAACAAATGTATTTATTTATTTATTAACTGTTAATCCAATAGTATGATTTGTTCTTTAAATGGCCATATATAATATTTATATTGGCTAATACTACTGTATATTAAATAAATGGTCGTTCTCGACTTAAAACTCAACATCCTAAACAATCAATCAAACCACAACAGTTTACTAAAATAGGCTCTGCCCATGCACTGCAATGTTCTGGCAAAAGCACAACCAGATAGGAAATCAATCACAACATAATGTCCCATACCGTATCAACCTCAGGAGATGATTGGGGTATGAAGAACTGTGACACTGACGCTTGGGTCTTCTGTGATCTTTCATGTCTGCAGTGTTGTTCTCCTGTTGCATGCTGTCTGATGTCAGACAGCCCACCGTGCGCCACTGAAAACACTCGCCGACATATTTTACAACTTGCCTTGTAAACATCTCCACTGACGCTGTCCAGCCAAGGATGTGCGTCTTCCCACTCACGTCCGTACTTCTGCAAGCGTTTACGCTTTTGAGGACGTGGTGGAGTATCGGGTGTAGTGGACATTTTTAAAAGGCACGGGTTTTGTGAGCAGCGCCGGTGTGTGGTGTCTGTCGCTAGGCAACCGTGACCACCACACGCATGCGAAGACACACAGATGACCGGAGCGGGTCTTGCGTAGATCCCGCCGCGACAATATCCCGCCGCCGCGACCGTAGTATTCCCTGTGTTTTGTTTTGATCATTATTGTTAGATTTAGTATTTGTGTGTGTGACAGATATGTGTATTGGACATTTATGGAAATACGGAACAAATCCCGTCCCGTATTGGTTCAATACGGGACGCAACATTTAATTGCCAAATGGGTGATTCTCCGAATCCGGTGCCTTTTGTGTCCCACAGGTTTACGTCAAAGATTTAAATACAAAATAAACCACAAAATGCATTTTGAAACAAGATATGGAAAGATCCATGTGTCTTTGCATTGTAAAACACAAACATATTTTTTAAATTATGTTTTTAAAAAAATGATGGGTTGCTGAAGTATAGTGGTCAGCCAAATGAGCATGTCCCCACTAACCAAAGTTACTTTTTCATTGAATGTAAAACAAATAAAAATAGACAGCAACAGCAAGATTTTTCTGCTAATATAATCATTTGCCGGTCTACTTTAACCTAAACAAAAGAAATATGAGAAAAATACATGAATTATTTATAAATTTGCACTATTTAATCATGTCCCCTAGTTTTGTTCAACCCCGTAACAGCATACCAATCCCCCCCCTTTTTAAAATAATGGTTCAGTCCAACTTCCTAAGCACCCAGGAAGTGACATCACACAAGTCTTTTCCCGCTCACAACGTAAAGAGAGGTAAGTGTGTGCATGCTTTCTTACCTATATTTGATTGTTTTTATCATCAGACTGACATCGTCAAGCTCAACCTTTCAGCACTGTTACATGCATAACTGATATATACTATTATTTGGGGGAAAGCAAACAATTGTCTTGGGAAAATATATTATTTTTTGTTTCCCTCATGCCATAGCTGCTCCATAACCTCTAGCTAATGTGGACTTGTGGCTACATTAAGCTAAAATCTTCAACCCCGTAACAAAAAACACTGTTACGGGGTTCAATCATTGTTACAGGGTTGAAGGTTGGACTGTTCTTAGGCCAGCCAGCCAGCCTTTATCTGTTAATTCATGTTCATTACTTTCAGATGGCTAAATCAAATGCTGAGAGGCAAAGGGAATACAGGGCGAGAAGAATCGCTGATTCAGAGAGAAGGGAAGACTACCTAAGGAAAGAGAGAGAGAGATGGAAAAGAGATACAGATGCAGGGAAAAAGAAAGCAATCAGTGACCTGAGTGAGAGAGGTCAAAGACGTAAGCGTAAGGAGTGGCGGAAGGCTAAAGACAGACAGAAAAGGAGAGCTGAGATTGAAAACAGTGGGCCTACCTCTCTAACCCCTCCACAAAGTCCCGACAGTGAGATTCAAGATCCAGTGCAAGCCAGACCAGGGTCCTCACGGTGAGGGAAATATGTGGTTAGAAATAGTGCTTTGTTGTAATTATGATAGCTTGTTTAAACCAGGTAATTCAACACCTTCCCAGTTCCGATCCAGTTGTGTGTGTGTGTGTGGGGGGGGGGGGGGGGGATTCGAGAGTGGTGGGTTGTATAAAGTCAAGGGGTAGACTACATACTTCATGTAATATTGACATACAAACAGACAGACGGACAACACATAAATACACATAGAAAGCCATGGTGGTCAATTATTGCACCCTAATGTCCTAGTGTATCTAATTGCTATGTCACTACTAATGTAAAACTAACGATCCCCTTTCCATGTGTTTCATCTTAGTCATTCAGCAGGCAAGAAAGCATCCAGAAAAACAAGAGACAAACTGTGCAAAGAAAACGAAGAACTAAAAAGGAAACTCAAACATCAGAAGCAGCAGAAAGAAAAATACAAGAAAAGACTCCAGCGAGCAACCAAGAATAAAGACTCTCCCAGGTGCAAAGTCTGTCAGTTGCTGAGGAATTGTACTGTGAACAGCAAGGTGAGCTTTACTGCGCCACGAAGCCTTAATTTCGGATATTAGGTGGAAATACAAGAATGCGCGAAAGGAACAAGGAAAGAAAACGGTTTCTGAAGTTGTTGTTGGGAAGATTGTTAAAAAATACAGGCTGCAGAGGTGGTCTGAGACCGCACTAGGCTTCTCAAAGAAACGCAGAACCTTGAGTGAGAGAAAAGCATACAACAGGTACACTGATAAATCTCTGGTGAGCAAGGTGAGGGCATACTTCTCAAGAGATGATGCAAGTCGGATGACGACAGGGAAAAAGCAAACAATAACAAAGAAAAAAATGAAAATGCAAAAACGATTCCTTGTAGACACGATGAAAAACCTCCACAGGAAGTTTCTGGCAGAAAACAACACCAGCCACATTTCCTATGCCTCATTTTGCCGTCTGCGACCCTTTTGGGTTGACCACCCCTCCCTTTCAGACCGTGACACATGCCAGTGCAGGTTACATGAAAACCTAGGCTTTCTGGCTGACAAGCTTTGTCAGCTTAAAGTTATTGGAACTTCAAATTTAGAGAGCCTCACAGAACTTGTCTGCTGTGACATTGGCAGCAAGACCTTGCATGTATGGAGAATGTGAAGACTGCAAGAGCAGAAATGTTACCCTCTCAAACTCATATGATGGTGCACAGAAGGTGACCTATATGCAGTGGTCCACAGAAGACAAAGCAAAATCAAATGATGAAGAGAGCTCGGTCTCAAAAATAACAGTAAAACAAACCATTGAGAGCAGTCAAGAGGAGCTTGTAGAGAGGTTCCATACACACCTCACTAAGTCTAAGAGGCATCTCTTCAATATCAGGCAACAGTATGCCTATTACCGTGGACTGCGCAGCTGCATGGCCAATGATGAATGCCTTATCCCCATTGACTTCTCTGAGAACTTTTCTTGTAAGTACAGTACTGAAATTTCAATCAGTACACTTTGGATCATCCCACCAACAGGCCACACTGCACACAGGGGTCATCTATGTTGGTGGAACTCAAGAGCCAACCTGCTTTACCTCCATCTCACCATCCAAGCACAAGAGTCCAGCAGCCATATGGGAACATTTGAAACCTGTACTGGACTATGTACAGACCACACATCCAGAGGTTTCTGTTGTGCACATGTTTAGTGATGGACCCTGTACGCAGTACAGACAAAAAGGAAACTTTTTTCTTTTCAGTACAGAGCTTGACAAGAGAGGACTGAGAGGGACCTGGAATTTTTTCGAGTCCAGTCACGGCAAAGGAGCACCAGATGGTGTAGGTGCTGCCTTAAAGGTCCCATGACATGAAAATCTCAATTTATGAGGTTTTCTAACATAAATATGAGTTCCCCTAGCCTGCCTATGGTCCCCCAGTGGCTAAAACTTGCGTTTGGTGTAAAACGAGCACTAGCTGTTCTGCTCGCCTTTGAAAAAACGGAGGCTCAAGCGCGCTGATTTGGAAATCTGTGCTCATGACGTCATGAGGAATCTCAGCTCCTCCCCTTACTCTGCCTGGCCCGCCCAGAGAAGTTGGCCCGCCAATGAGACTCGACCGTGCGAGCGCCACATGTGTGTGTGTGAATACACACACTGTAACGCAAGTGTTTCTTGTCGGTTCTTTGACGTGTCTTGTATTTCCACAACGAGACTGTCGTGGGGGTTATCTGAGCCATGGTTGAGAAGGAATTGGGGGAAAGGAACTTTGGTTTGACTCGCTGAAGTACATGAACTGCGACATGCCGCCGGTTGCCGCGAGGCACCATCGCCCGGCAGCGGGCAGCCGGCAGCAGGCAGCGCGCGGTTCAGTCGACTTCAGGTTGATGTGAAAGTGGAAGAACCAGAGACGTCGCAGAACCCGACAAAGTCGTTTGTGATTCATAATATCGTCTGGAGGCGCACACAATATGTTATATGATATAGATATCTATGTATTATATGATATTATTTAGATATAGAGCTCCAGGACTGTAACGCAAGTGTTGTACACTTCCTTGTTATTTGGATAACCGTTCTGCTGTTGGTGTGATGGCGCATCACGTCGGACTCTCGTCTCTGGTATTTCTACAACGAGACTCGTATTGGGGGTTATCTCAGCCAAGGTTGAGAATGAATTGGGGGGGAAGGAACTTTGGCTTTGACTCCCTCAAGACCATGAACCACGACGAGGAGAAAGGGATCTTTGCCGGGCAGCGCTTATGCACCTCCGCCTCCGGCGGTGGTCCCTCAGCGGGGCTCAAGCGGGAGACATTCGCCGCCAACAATCCCTTTCTCCTCCATGTCGTGGTTCATGGTTCAGGCAACCGGCGGCATGTCGCAGTTCATGTACTTCAGCGAGTCAAACCAAAGTTCCTTTCCCCCAATTCCTTCTCAACCATGGCTCAGATAACCCCCACGACAGTCTCGTTGTGGAAATACAAGACAAGTCAAAGAACCAACAAGAAACACTTGCGTTACAGTGTGTGTATTCACATTGATGTGGACGTTGAAGAACCAGGAACGTCGGAGAACCCAACGCGGTCGTTTGAGATTCATAATATCGGCTCACACAGCTTTTGGCCGTGATAATATATATTATATGATATAGATATCTGTGTAGGCTATATGATAATATTTAGATATAGAGCTCCAGGACTCCCGTGTGTTCTAGAATATTTACAGAACACGGCTAAAGGGTGTGCGCCTCGCCATTGCAATACATCCACTGTAAACAGAGCGCATGGTGGCTGCAAGCTGCTCAGGGCCACACCCCCACCCTCCTCCTTGACACGCCCACCGAAACAGCGCATTTGGGGGAAGCTCAATGTGCGACTGGCTCGGAGTGGCTGTAACTCTGCACCACGGCTGAATTTAGGGAACGTCTTTGAATACTGTGTTAGTTGCCCACTAATACCTATATTAAAGAATACATAAAATAGCATGTCATGGGACCTTTAAAGAGATCAGCAGACAACCTCATCAGCCATGGCCGGGACATCATCAATGCTTATGAGCTATTCAAGGCCCTCTCCGAGACACCTCAATCAAATTGTATTTTATCGAAAATGAAGCTGTTGAGCAGGCACTGCAAAGGATGCCGTCCACCATTCCACCAGTCCCAGGAACCATGCACATCCATCAGGTCATCACTCTTGCTCGAGGGGAGATAACATATCGAGATGTCAGCTGCATGTGCTCCACCAATGGAAAGCTTGAATGTGAATGCTGGAATACAAAGCATTTCAGCTTTGTTAGCAAAATCCCAGCTACTGTGTCACCAGCTACTGTGTCCCAAGGGCAGAAACCAATCAATTGTGATGATCCTGGGGTAATAGGGGAGTGGTGCGTGCTCACCTACGACAAGGCATTGTACCCGGGGATAATCCTTGCCACAGATGAAATGAACGTACAAGTCAAATGCATGCACCATGCTGGAAGAACCAAAAACAGGTTATTTTGGCCTGTACAAGAGGATGTGCTGTGGTATGCATTTGACGATGTGCTTCAGCTCATCCCACCTCCTCAGCCCGTGACAGGACGTGATTCACGTCACATGCACATTCAGAAAGAGATCTGGGACAGACTGCTTGACTGAAGGATGAAATGTTAATAAAAATTGTAATTGTATAGTGATTGTAATGTTTATTAAAAAAAAGCAAAATTATTTGAAGGTTAACAATACATTTATTGTTAAGAGCGTAAGTGTGTTGAGTATGTTACAAACTGATTCCTGATTAAACTGATACAGCGTTCAGCCCAGTCATTCTTCATTTTTGTCCTCTCATAGGACAGATTATTTTCAAACAATGTAAAATATTACATACTTAATGTTATGTTTCTCTCCTGTTCATTTTAATTAATTAATTAAAGTCCATTTCAGTTTGATTAAATGTTGTGTCATTCATTCAACCCTGTTACAGTGTGTTCAACTCTGTTACAGTGTGTTCAACCCTGTTACTTGATATATTTTCATATATTTTTGGAAAATAATAACAAATATTAGATAAATGTTTGTTGAACTGTATGCAAAGTTTGGAGGACAAGTAGAAAATATAGGAAAGTCGGATCTAATGTTTATGTTAAAGTATATTTTCAGGATTTATGAAGACCGCTTGTACAGTAAGTTGCCATATCCTACTTGAAAGTTAAATTATCATTATTTAGATATTATAAAATATACTTAATTCTACACAAAAAAAAAATAATAATTCTACACAAGGGACAGGTGATTTACCTTGATACTGGAAGAATTAGTTTGAATATGTTTTAAATTATACTCATACAGGAATCAAATTGTCCCGTTACGGGGTTGAATTTATAACAATCTAAGTGCCAAAGAAACTCCTAATAATGTTTGGGATTTCATGCCTAAGGTGGGAAAATGTATTTTCACAGAGGTTAAAATAGTCCTTCATCAGATGCAATGTTCAGAAACCCAATTTTTTGTGGTATATTTGTCAGTAACCAGAGAACCCAATGTGCACCGAATTCAGAGAATCACCCAAATAAGGGACGATTCCGTATTTTACGGGATGGGTGGCAACCCTAGTCCTTTCAGATGACCCATCCAAGATTTGTATCGGCCTCCTATCTTACAAAGAGCAATATTGTCTAGGTACTATGCAGAGAGGCACTTACAACATAAAGTATAAAATAGTCCTAACAGACTTGCATCCACTGGAGAATGTTCGATCGTAGCCGGCGGCTTCATTACAAGCATTAACCCATCTTGATCTGTGAAGTTGATGAATTGTCATTTTTAGGTTTTTCCATCCAGTTGCCAAAAAAAAGAAACATTTGGAATAGTATGCGCTGTGGCAAGCACATGGTTTGCATGTGTTACTTCGAAGGCAAAAAATATCAAAAATTCAAGAAAACACAAAAACCTACATTCAACCTGTGGGGTATGGCCCCTGACTCTCTGAGGAGGTATAGGTACCTCCAGGTACCCCCTCCATGCCAGGGTGCCCTTAATTTATGTTTATTAACAGCTCCTCCACCGGGGTCAAGACAATTTGAGGGCCAGATCCAGTCTGCCGACTGCCGGCCTTTTCACGATTGGCTTAAAAAAATGGCTTATTTAAATTTATACCAATACGATGGTGGGAAAAGCTTACCAGTTTGTATGTTTTTTATACTTAATTTTTATACTTGATCCGCTGACCGCTTGGAAGCCATCGGAGTACATATTTTTTTAGAAGAAAGGGGTTATATGGTAGGATCTTTAAGAATGCTTAACTGGGATATTTATATATTCATGGCTCAAATATTAAGGATCATGCTTTTGACGTGTAACTAACGCATTTACGCAGTCAGCGATCCGCTGCCAGGCTTTGGTTCTCCGGGTTGCAGAGGCTTTAGCGTTCCCTTTTCTTGTGATAATGTCCTTCTCCTTGTCATAGCTCTCCAGGAGAACCTGGGGTTCCATTTCATTGAAATAAGCGGCCCGTTTCGCCATTTCGATCAGGGTTTCCATGATCCATACATCACGTCTTTTTAGGTTTGGCGTGGACGCGCACAACCCTGTGTTAACCAACCCCGAGTTGATTGAACTAATGCATAACCGCTGCTGTGGAACCGAAAACTCTGGGTTAGTCGGCACAGGGTAAATCAACCTAGAGTTCAGCATTAACTCAGTGTTTGTTAAACCTCAGTTCGTGGAACACCCCTCAGCTTTCTGAAACGGGTCCCGGGTTTTATTTATGTTTTTGTTATAACGCATACCGTTTTTCGACTTCATGCCTGTCTACTTCCAACTCGTGCTGCGTGCATGTTGCAGAAAATGTGCAACAGCGCCCTCTGGGGTCACACTTTTCGGTGGGTCGCAGAATTCAGTGTAACACCTGCGGGATGTCAGACTTAACAGCAGATAAGGACTTTATCACAGTAATCATAATATGGCACTTTAAAATCAAAAACGATATTGAGTAGCCTAATAATGATAGTACTGTAAAAATAATAATGACTATTATTACTTACTATGGCAAAAGTACCGTATTTTCCGGACTATAAGTCGCGTTTTTTTTGTAGTTTGGCTTGCCCTGCGACTTATATTTCGAAGCGACTTATCTGCCAAAATTGTGCGTACATAATCTTCGGCCGCAAGATGGCACCGTCATTCATTAGGCCTACAACTGAACGCTGCAAGCCTACTGCACCACCGAATAAATTATATTCTCGTCGTCATCGTCCTCAATGTCCTCCGGTTCAACCAAAGCTACCCCAGCCTTAGCTGCAATGTTGTGCAACATGGCTGTCACACATATCACAGCGCATGACTTGGCCGGCGAAAACTGGAGCCCTCCGCTGGACTTGTGAAGGCATCTAAAGCGCAACTTCCACCTCCCGATCGTGCGCTCAGGTTTAGGACCGCGGCGCATACGCGTCCGGTGGAATCCCGGTGTCACTGAATTCTAAAAAAATGAATTCTAACTAAAATTCTAACTAACTGACTAAACGTTCTTGTTTAAACGTTTAAAAATAAATGCGACTTATACACCGATGCGACGTATATATGTTTTTTTCCTCGTCATGGAGCATTTTTTGACTGATGCGACTAATACTCGGGAGCGACGTATAGTCCGGAAAATACGGTACTAAATTATGAGTATTAGTTTACTTGTTAATTTGTCAGTGTTGCTCTTCACTCTTGATGTTAGTAACTATATTCCATTTTGGTGTACAGACATGCCCAAAAAACGGAAAGGCAAGGGATCCTCCAGAGATGATCTCTGGTCAATAGCTGGAGGAGAGCAATTGATTGTGCAGCATTTCGTTTCATTGGATATTTGAGATCAAGACCAGTCATTCTGTTCAGATGTGTAGTCAAATTTGTCCCAAAAGATTTTTGGAAATGAAAAGGAGAGAAAACAAGAAATGGCTCCACTGTCTATAGACATACAATCTGCTAGATATTGGGGGAAAGGTCAAGGCACCATCATGTATTTCAAAAGGTCCAGAGTCACCCACTGATGGAAACTTATATTTTCCACTCTGTGACTCAGAGCAAGAGAGGGTGAATACAGAAGAGGTGAGAGGTGTTAAAAAGAGGCACAGCAAAAAAGATGTAGTGTTCCAGGACACAGATCAAGATTCTGCCGAAAGTCAGAGGGAAATGGTGGAAGAGCAAGACACAGAAGACTGACAGTCCTGTGTCCCCAAAAAGTGGCAGATCTGATGCTTCCATTAGAGATCAAGAGTCTGAACTAAAAGAAGGATTGAGTGGTGTCCATTTGTGATCCAGATTCTGCACTGGTGAAAAAGATTTAAAAAAAAAAAAAGGCTTGAGTGGTGTTAAAAAGAGGCACAGCAAATTAAAAAGCTGTTGGGTTGCAGTACAGAGATGACGATTCTGAAGAAAGTCAGAGGGAAAGGGCAAGAGTCAGAAGACCCTGAAAGTCCAGTCTCCCCTAAAAGTGGCAGATCTGACGTTTCTATTAGTGATCCAGAGCCAGAGAAGGTGAGGCAGAGAGAGGGAAAAGTAAAAGGACATGTATCTGAAAATAAAATAATAAAGAGTGATGGAGTGTTTAGAAAGGTGCCATCCACGGCCAAGAAATTCACAATTTCCCTTACACAAACTCAGTGGAGTAAAGTCTGACCTCACAGTGGTGTAAACAAAGTTAAAAAAAACATGGACAAATGTAATTCACAGTGAACTTAAAAGATAGTTATAGTTGGGCATTAATTCAGGCTGTACTATTAGCATTAAACAAGGAAAGCATAGATGCATACCTCAAAAGAACATTTTACATTATCCAGAGGCAACAGAAATGGGTCAATATAAAACCCTTCACAGTGCTTTATCTGTGCTCTGCCCACATAATTAAGGCAGTGAATTGCAGCATTGGTAGGAAGACCAATGACAAGTCCCTCAGAGAGTTCTCAACCTTCATTTTTGAAAGACTGCAGAACACAATCGATTTGAAGACTGCATGTCGCATTTGTAGACACTTCTGCATTGCTTTGCTGACAGAACATCTGAATGACAATGTCCAAAGCAGTTTGGACTTTCTGAAGGCACTTATATCAAATAGCAAGAGTCAAGAGCATGAGGATCATATGGAGGCAGAGTTGTACAGGTGGGAGGATGCAGAAATAGGGAGGTCTGTCAAAACACTTGTTGAAAGCTCTCCATACACAAGAGAATTCAAAGGAATCTATGAGGAAGTCAAGTAAGATCAGCGACAGAAGGACAGCAGGAAAATGTTCACAGGTCAAATCCATACCATTGCCCCAGAATAATAGAAGTTATTCTGGACAATTGCATGGCCATTTACCCTCTTTGGAGTGGTGCCATGTTTGGAAACCTACAGAGGTATGCCACTGACAAAAAACACAGAGAAGACGACCTGGAACATGGCCAAACTAGAGTTTGTAAAACACAACATTCTCCACAAAAAACGATACCTCAGGACATCAGAATAAATCAGAAAAATGTACGGTTCACTCAAAGGAAGATATACTGAACATCAACTTCCAGAGGACCTCCTTACTAGACCACTATGTCCCAAAAATAATGTGGATTTAGCTGAAGGGAGATGGGCAAAGCGCGGATCCCCAAGACAAACAAAATTTCCAAATACTATGGTGCTCCTAAAAGTGAACGAAAAACAAAAAGAAAAGAGATAGCAGGGCAGGGCAAAAGCAAAAAAAGGCAAAATGACATCAGCAACAAAGACAAGAGCAAAGCAGAAATAGGATGGCAGAGAAAAAGGAGAAATGATGACAGAGATAGGGACAAGAGCAAAGCAGAAACAGGATGCCAGCTAAAAAAACAGAGAAATTATGACAGAGATAGTGTTACGTTTTTTCTTGAAAGTAGTCAAATCCTTGGTCGCTTTTAACTCACTTAATTTGATTAGTAGGCATATTTCGGTATGTTAACTATGAAGCATAAGGGAGGGAATTGTATTTAATGCGTGAGAGAGAAATACCTGCGAGCTACTTCAAGCCGTCTACTTCACTCCGTCCTGGTTTCAACCAAGTGGGTGTGGCCTATGTGAAGTGGGCGTGGCCGGTGTGACGTAATGGTTCCGCCATCCTCACCTGTCTAAAGGTGCTGCCATCTGTGGCTGGAGTAGTTATTGCAGTTTGTGTTCGATCCTGCTTCCTAGTGGCTATGTGAGGGTAATGCAGCTTGTGTGTTCGATCCTGCTTCCTAGTGGCTAGGTGTGGGCAGCTTATGTGCTTAAAATACGTAACAATCCCTCCTTGGTCATCTTAGATGACCATACTATAAGATTTTAAGTCATAAACACCATTTACCACACTGAAAACATAGTCGAAGTAGGACAATTATCAACAACGACCTAAGTGGAAAAAACTCCATAGGGGAGATAAACCACAACGCGTCCCCATAACACTGAGACGGCATTCACCTTGGTGGGTCTCATAGGTAATATAGGTCATTGTCAACAATACAACAATAAGCATATGAATAGAAGCATAGAAATCCAAACTAATACTTCTGGTTATATGTGACAAAGTTATACAATTTTCGGCATGCATAAAAGTGAAAGGTACAAAAATTAGGGAACATATATTACAGCATGCATTGAAAGAAAAAAGTAAAAAATACAAAATCAAGTAACACAATAAAAATTAAAAAATTCGAGATTATCTGTAGGCTCACATTGATTTGGGTGGCTCAGAGGATCTTCATGTATTGGTGCGCTGGTGCATGTGGGTGGTTTTGGACATTGTTGTAGTCGCAGCTCTTGTTTCCTCTGTCGCCATCGGGACCTGTTATTCATGAACCCAAGGCTCGTCCCTCCTTGTCAGGGGCTCGGCTCACATAGAGAGGTTACTTTCACATCATGTTGTGGTGGATTTTAACCGAGATGTAAAAAACTTCGACTAATTTAAGAGAGAGTAAAAGAAACCGAGGGGTCCGGAGCAAGTATTGACAATAGACTTTATCGTTTAAAAAACAACGACAACAGCCGAATGATTTGCAAAGCACTGGCGGTTCACAAACTCCAGCGTCTTTTTATACACACAAACAGAGCAGTTTCTCCTTGAGGTGTCCGCCTCCATTCAGTCATAAATCCGTCTTAACCTGAATGGTCAGCAAATGGTCAACAAAGATAGCCCAAGACACTAGGCTGAGGTCAGCACGCCTTAACCCCGTAGCTTCCTCCTCCTTTTAGGGGTTCCACCATCTGTTCTAACCTCAGACTCCCAGGCACTGTGTGTTTTCTACCATTAGATATACAGAACTAATAATAATCATAGTTTACCATAGAATATAATCATTAATTTCTACCACACATCCCCCCCTTTTGTGGCTGCCAAGATCACAACAAAAACATAACAGTCGTTCAGGTCAGATTTTGCACTACATTTGATCATCGTTAAAAACCTTTAAGCATGTTCAGGGATCTCAACCTGCATAAATCTCAGGAATTTCAACCTGTTGTTTAAGGCAAAGATCTATCAAATGTCTAACTAGTAATCATAACATAGTTTTTTCAGCATGCATTGAAAAAAAGATATTTCAGAATATATGTAACATAAAAAAGATTAAAAAAAATAAAATAAGATATTTCAAAAAATAGGTAAAAATACAAATTCAAAATTAAGATTGCCCGCAAGCTTGCATGGATTTGGATGACTGATTATCTTCATGTATCGGTATGCTGTATAAATGTGGGGGGTTTGGGTTGTCCTATTTGATCAATTCTTATGTTCTCGTCTGGTCCGTATGCTCTCTTACGTTTGTTTAGGTTATTATTTTCTAAGTTACCGACAACATCATTTATTGATGGTAGTATGGTTTCAAATTCTCGGCATCTTTTCATAATTACGTTCCATGGCTCTGGTCATATTTATCTTCAAGATATTTGTTATGGTGACTCGATCCTAACAGCGGAAAACATTTCATTGAACATATAACATACTTTTCCTGATATGGGATACCTTCTGTTCGTGTTCTATTTAAATTGACCTCTAGATCATATTCCTGCTGTGTCCGTTCTTTAAAGCAAAATCCTAGTTAGTATTTAAGACATATACTGCATCCTTACGATTTTTGCTACACACAAAGACAACGGCAGAGTAGCCTACGAAAAAAATAGACTGCAATTATATGAATGCTAAAGACATTAAAACACAATTGATTAGGCTTAAGCCGACATATATCAGTTTTAATCCTGAATGCACTGTGCGTTTCACGGCATTTTCCCCCCTGAGATATTTCCATGTGACAAAAAATTAAAAATAGCTTGTGTGACAACTACATTTATCTTAATGGGCTGATTTCTGAAACATGCTTTGCGCAGCAAAGAGAGCCGACATAATCTGATTCCGCATAAAGTTTCCTTGATTGATCATTTGATTGGCTATAAAAGACCCTCCGGAAAAAGGGTAAGGCCTCTAGAAAATGGCGGACAAAGGGAGAAAGAGGAGGTCTTTGTTTAAGGCAGAAGAGCTTAACATTCTGCTGGAGGAGGTGGAGGCCAACAAAGGCTTATTATTTGACTGCTTCAAAGGTGACCACACCAACAAGCAAAAAATTAAGAAGTGGGGAGAAATAGCAGAGAGAATGACTGCGCTCACTGGCATCACTAGGTCCGATGTGGATGTCCGAAAAAAATGGCAAGACTTTGTAAGTCTAACGAAAAAGAAAGCGTCTGAATGTCGACAGCAAACTAATTTGACTGGTGCGGGGGTGAACACGGCGCAGGCCCTCAACGACGAGGAAGAGCGAGCCATGGCCATCATAGGCTACTCGGCATCCCAAGGCATCCCCGGGGGAGTGGATATCCTTGTGGGTATCCCGGAAGAGGGAGATCCTTCACGTGAGCAATGGCAGGAGGATGATGAACCCAGGATCGCCCACCAGTCCACCTCGGCTGCCCCCACCTCCCTACCCGTCATGACTGCACCGTCCACCTCGGCTACCATCTCCACCCCTTCCACCGCCTCCACTGCCACCGCCTCCATCATCGTTCGTGGCTGCCAATGCAGCCAAGACCTGGTGGAGTTGGAGGGAGAAGGTGGCTCTGCTGAGGGACGTGTGTGGTCTGCTCCGGGAATCCGCCGATTACCAAAAAGAGGTGATTGTGTAATATATATATATATATATATATATATATATATATATATATATATAATGTTGGGAAAGTTGAATTGGGTTGATGTCGAACTTCGGACGCTTTCTTTTTCGCTCTACATCGGACCAAGTGTTGCCAGTGACCGCAGTTATGTCAGCTATTCCCCCCCCACTTCTTAAAATGTTGCTTGTTGGTGTGGGCACCTTTGAACCGTTTATTCTTTGAGTTTTGAAATAAAAAACCCTTTTTTCAAACATGATGTTCATTTGTCATTCTTTTACTGACGACGACGCAGTTGTAACAGTGTGAAAATCATGCAATCACTATGTTTCACAATGTTTCTGTCAACTGCAGCCTAATATGAACCACAATGGTCTCCACAAATGATATAGCAAACTTCAGTGGCCGCAATAGATGAGCGGCTCTGTTGCTTTTATTGTCGTGCAAAATGTGTGCATGTTTTGGTGTTAAGGCTGTTCAAATTACTCTTGGTTTAAATCCTTGAAAGGAAAAAGATGTCTGGCTATACAAAGCATCATTAAAAAACAATTTTAACTATACTATATAATTATAATACTATATATAAGACTATAATACTATATAAAATAAGACATGTGGAAACACCGGCAATGATGTTTGATATAGGTCTACCCTTAACAAATTAGCGAGTGTCTGATTGACGTCAGTGCAAATAATGGCTCAGAGAGAGAGAGAGAGAGAGAGAGAGAGAGAGAGAGAGAGAGAGAGAGAGAGAGAGAGAGAGAGAGAGAGAGAGAGAGAGAGAGAGAGAGAGAGAGAGAGAGAGAGAGAGAGAGAGAGAGAGAGAGAGAGAGAGAGAGAGAGAGAGAGAGAGAGAGACGTCCCCGGAGTCGCCTTGTTGCGATCAATGCCCGAATCCGGGCCGACTTTGACCCCCTCGAGGTCTACACTGACGCGGCAGTCATACAGCGCTACAGGCTGCCCATCAGACAGCTGCTTGGGACGATCAGGCAAGACCTCAGACGTGCTACAAGGAGGAGCTTTGCGCTCACACCGCAAGTGCAGCTCTTGGCCGCCCTCCGATTCTACGCCACAGGGAGCTTCCTGCAGGTGGTAGGAGATGGCCAGGGCCTGTGCAAGGCGTCAGTGTGCAGATCGGTCCAGGCAGTGACATACAGCCTCCTTCGTCTCGTACCGCGACACGTCCGTTTCCACAGCGGAGACGAGATGGGTGCGACCCAAGAGAACTTTTTTCGGTCGTTCCGCATCCCACAAGTGGCCGGAGTCGTGGATGGAACTTTGATTCCAATTCTCACGCCCAACGTTGATGGCCACGTCTACATCTGTCGGAAGGGATATGCCGCTGTCAACTGCCAGGTGGTGTGCGACCATCAGGGCATCATCCTGAATGTCGTGGCGAGATGGCCTGGAAGCACTCACTCCTTCGTGTTCCGCGAGTCCTCCATCGGACAGCTGGCTGCAGCCCCCAGGGGAGAGTGGTGGCTCCTCGGAGACGGTGGCTATCCGCTTAGGCCTCACCTATTCACCCCAGTGGCTAACCCGGGAGACGTCGACGAGGAACAGTACAACGAAGCCCACCGTCTGGCCAGGTGCATTGTTGAGCGCACGATCGGCAGGTGAAGTCCGGCGGAGGGCTCCAGTTTGCGCCAGCCAAGTCGTGCGCTGTGATCTGCGTGACAGCAATGTTGCACAACATTGCAGCCAAGGCTGGGGTGGCGTTGGGTGAACCGGACGTGGACGAGGACGAGGAAGATCCGTTTCGGGACGGCCTCCCGGATTACGCTGCTGGTTTGGAATCACGCCGAAGAGTGATCGCGGCTTTTCTTAACCCCCCCCCCCCCCCCCCCATGTCACTAAACATCCCCGTCAACGTGACCAATCCCCACCATATCCCAGCGTTTTGCCTGCTCCTTTTGCCTTTAATTTTTTTTTTCATTTCTTTCATTCATTATTTTGTTAAATTTGAAACCCTTTTGGGTTATTTTAGGCTATGCTTTATGAGTAGCCTATGTCACAGTCTGCACAAATCCCCCCACTTTCTCTCACACATTTTGAGTGCCCTGCCTGCGCAAAAAATGTCTGGACTGTCCCGTTTTATTTTGGCCATTTTAACATCTTTATTAATAAATAAATGAATAATCTTTATTAATCACCAAACTAAGAACATAAAGGCGCAATGCGTTTTAATAAAACGCATCCAATATACGGAATGTCCGATGGTGACGCCACTGAGGCTATAGTAGGCTAACGATGCTCTTAGCGTCCTACGAGTACCCCTGGAGTACTCGTTAGTTACGAGCGTTTTCACAACGTTCGTTACCAACGATGCTTTCGGGAAACGCGGTGAAAACTCTACGATGCCCTTGCGACGCACTTCACGATCCACTTAGGCTAACGACGCTTTCGGGAAACGAGACCCTGAGCAGTTGCTGCTGTACCATATGTTGTTTATTAGATCACTCTAACTGTTGTTATTTCTCTAATTGGAGTTACGTTAGTGGCTGCTAGTATTGTTTCTTCCTCTCTAATAGAAGTTACATTAGTGACTGAAGGTTGTGCTAAATCCCTGATATCAGAAGTTTCATTAGTCTTACTTGCATCTAGAGTTGAATTTAATCTCTTAGTGGTTACCAATGAATTTATCCCATTATCTCCATCTGGAGGTTGATCTACTTTATCGGTGGCTGTGGTTACATATACTTTGTCATTATCTGAAGATTTTAGTGGATTGCTTTGATAAATTTCAACGACCTTACCCGGTTGATTTTTGATGACACATGGGTCTTCTGCTTCAAATGTAAAATTGAATGTTCTGTCTGACACTGCTTTAAGAAATATATATTCTCATATCTAATTTATACTTTGTTATAATCCCATGTTTTTCCTGACGTTACTGTTAAACACCATTTCATTGGTTTAGGTTGGATATGTGCTTCACACCGATTTTTCCTATGCGCTTGTTCATAATTCTGGCGGAAGGTTAATGCACATAACGGTTGGTTACCTGACATAACGGTAAACACAAATTCATTAACTTGGTTCTGCGGTAGTATCTGAGCATATAAGACTATTTTCCCTTTCTTGTTAACTATTCCTGAATGAGGTCGGGCCGGATTGTCCTGTGTTTCTCTCAGGCTTCCTTCAGTACCAGCCCCTGATTCCTGGCTCTTCCAGGTCTGTGTTGTCTCCATGGTTTCATCCTTCCTCGTGATCTGTCCTTGAGCCAGCTGAATCTGGTACAACCCGTAGAACAGGCCTATTCAACTAGCGGCCCGTGGGCCGAATACGGCCCATCTTACTTTTTGTCTGGCCCGCAAGATGTTGCCTGTAAAAAAAAATATATATATGAATCATATTACACCGTGTATTACATACGCGGGCCGTGACTTTTACCACGAGGCCCTAGTCCCCATTAGCATCAACAGCGAGGGTATTCTCTCAGGATTTTGAAGAGAATCTTTTTTTTTTTTTTTACCCAGAGACAGCGCAGGGAAATTATCTGATTGGATAAGGGCTCTAATACATATATTGTCGCGCTGGAGGCAACGCAACTGAAGGAAAAACAAATAAATACGTATTTAGACTTATGTGAACACACTTATTAAAATAGATAGAATGAATGAAAAATATATATATATTAAAAGGTATAAATTATATATTTAATATAAATAATGTATTGTTCTGAAAGAATTATATAAAGAATTATACGGCAACAGGATTACATCCGCTCTGTCTGCACCTGCCAACGGCTCAGTCAAGGTCACATTGCATTTTATGCTTGCAGGCCATGGAGAAACTCACTGTAGCTAGGCTAACAACCGCTCCAATATGTCTCTTTCTAAGCCAAAAAAAAGGAAGGTTGATGGTGAAAATCGCCAATTCAAAAGCGAATGGACTGAAAAATATTGGATTTATTTTGCCATCCGCCGCAAGTAGTAAACCGATGTGTTTAGTGTGCAACGAAGCCATTTCCGTGATTAAGGAATACAATGTGAAGAGGCACTACCACTCAAATCACGGCTCGTTTGCTTCCAGTTATCCCGCGGGCTCGGAGGAACGGAAAAAAAAATTACAGGTGCTGCAAGCATCGTTTGAACGGGGTCAAATGGCTCTTGGTCAGTTTTGCACGGAACAACAGAGAGCCATGATAGCATCCCTGCGTGTAGCCTGGACTCTTACCAGACAGAAGAGGCCCTTTACCGACGCGGACACCGTTAAAGACTGCATGCTTGCTGTCATTGATGAAGTGGTTATTGACCAAAAAGTAAAAGAGAGCGTCACTTCAGCCATTAAAAAAGTGCCTCTTTCAGACACATCAATTCTCCGCAGAGTGGAATTACTGGCAAAAGATGTGTCGGGGAAGCTTTTTGAAAACGTTCGAAAAGCGGAATATATATCGATTGCTGTGGACGAATCAACGGATTGTACCGACATGGCGCAGCTTTGCATTTACGTGAGGTTTTTCGATGGAGTGAGATTTCGGGAAGAACTTCTTGGGCTTATTCCGCTGGAGGGACACACTACAGGTGATTTTTCAAAAGATAGTGTCATTTTTTAATGAACATGAACTGGATTTACAAAAGGTGTGCCTGTTGGTTACTGATGGCGCTCCAGCTATGATCGGCAGAGTTCAGGGGCTGGTGGCGCGGCTATCAGCCAAAGCCCCGCATATGCAGTATTTGCACTGCATTATTCATCAATCGGTGCTGTGTGCTAAACTCAGTGGTGATTTGAAAAACACCATGGACACCGTCATGAGCATTGTGAATTTCATCCGCTCAACCTCCAGCCTACAACATCGCCTGTTTCGTCAGCTGCTTGCGGACACGTTCGCCGATCACACTGACTTGCTCATACATAACGACGTGAGATGGCTGAGCAAGGGAAAAGTTTTGGATCGTTTCTGTGAGCTCCGCCAGGAGATTGTGTCTTTCCTTTGCACATGTAAACACAAACGAGCAGCGAACCTATTGGAGGGCATGTTGGATGAACGGTTTATGGCAGAAGTCTACTTTCTGTGTGACATTTTTGGACGCATGAACACTTTGAATCTCGAACTGCAGGGGCGGGGAAAGTCGATCGCTGATCTGGTTGAGAGACTTTGTGCCTTCAAGACCAAGCTATCGATCTTCAAAACAGACCTGATCACAAAAAAACTGCTGCACTTCCCTGAACTCCGTGCATTCATGAGCACATCGCCACGGGGAGAAATAACGCCTGTCATGAGAGACTGCATGACAAAATTGACAGAGAACTTCACTGAGAGGTTCCAAGGCTTCAGCATTCCCATTGAGGTATTGCAGTTTGCTCGTGACCCATTTTCCATCAAGCCTGATGCAGACTTCTGTGTAAAAGTAAAGGAGGTATTATCCTGTATTGATGAAGGCACATTTCAGATGGAACTGGTTGATGTGCAGTCTTGCTTTGCTTTAAAACAGCACTTGCAGTCTGAGGGTGTAGTTGACTTTTGGTGTAACCATGTTAGCCAGTATCAGTACCCTACAATCAGGAAAGTCGCATCACTTATTCTGACAATGTTTGGCTCAACCTATACTTGTGAGTCTAGCTTTTCACACATGAATGCCATCAAAACAAGGGCACGTTGCTCCATGGGCAATGAGAAGTTGCATGAGTGTCTCAGGATTGGTCTTACAACGTATGAACCAAACTATGCTGAAATAGCAAAATCAAGGCAGTGCAATTTCTCTCACTGAATATAACAGGCTCAAAATGTGTCATATGTACAGTAGTTATTTTTTGTGATAATTCCAACAACATTGTTGAATCATAAAAATGTGTCAAAAATATTGTTATTATATTATTATAAATGTGTCAAAAAATATGTTTGAATCATACAAATGTGTCAAATATTGTTATTGTTATTATAAATGTGTCCAAAAATATGTTTGAATAAAAATTGTGTCATATGTACAGTAGTTCTGTTTTTTGATAATTCCAACAACATTGTTGAATCATAAAAATGTGTCCAAAATATTGTTATTGTAAATGTTTCAAAAAATGTGTCCAATATTGTTATTGTTATTATATTGTTATTATAAATGTGTCAAAAAATATGTTTGAATAAAAATTGCTATTAAAAATATGTGTCCAAAATATGTAAGATCAAGAATTGTTATAAAGAGGCAATTAAAAGTGAAAAAGAAAGAAATGAGTCTTACAAGTTTATTCCATTTAGCACTATATCTATTAAGTTAACACTGCTTTAAGTACGATTTATTTGTAGCGATTAATTGACATAAGTTTTGTATGTGTGGCCCATGAACCACCAGCGGTATTCCTTTTTGGCCCACTTGTTAAGGAGGTTGAATAGCCCTGCCGTAGAGGATCAGGAACAAGCTCCCCATTTTCAGCATCATCATGTGGCTGTTGCTGGCTCGGCTTGGTCTGGTCCTGGGGCAGCTTGTCAGCCCCAGGCGTGTCTGCATCTGGCCTCTCACCCTCCTCCTCACGCTCATCCCTGGCTTTGGGTTGAGCGGCTTTTGTGCAGTGGTTGAGATGATACCATGTGGCACTTCCTTCCACCTGGATGGCTGTTGGTGTTGCGTTGGTGACTTTGTATGGTCCTTCTCTCCTGGGCTCGTTCCACTTTCTCCTGAACACCCTGAGGTACACTTGGTCACCTGGCTCCACCCCTCTTGGTGGTTCCTCTTCCAAATCTGGAACTCTGTGCTTCTTTCGCTGGGTTTACAAACTTATGTACAGCAGTTAGTTGTTCAAACATATTTTCCTTAATTCTATTACTCTAATGGAAGTCCCTTATGGGACCCTCGAATGTTAAGTGAAGGTGTGGGTTGACCCTTAAGCATTTCATGCGATAACTCATTAGTGTCAGCCGTAGTGCATTAGTCCTTTAATTTAGTACTCTAATTTAATTTTGTTAATCTTTGTCTTAAGCGTCCCTTTCCTCTCTCCACCATACCTTGTGGTTTGAGGATTGTAGACACGGACTAGTCTTTATTTGATATGCAGATGTTAAATCACTTGTTTGAGTGTTTTCTGAATAAACGCTGCCCTATCGCCTGAGCTAATTTGAGACGGAATACCAAACCTTGGCATGACTTCTCTAGTCTGAAACTTGATTACTGTATCCGCACTTTGGTCTTTTGATGGGACTGCTTCTACCCATCTGCTGAACATTGTTTTTTTTCCCCAAATATTTCACACTTATTTAGCTGGATGTCAATCATTGTTTGCAACAACCTGGTCTCACAGGAATCCGTGTAATGACTACGGACGCTTAACTCGAAATCCGTGGCCACATCACGGAAACACGCCGATTTCCGTGATGTGGCCACGGAATTCGCTCCAATGCAAGTTAATGACACTGATGTTCCGTGGCTCACACACGGATCCCCGTTTCAAAGAGCGAGTCGACCATGGGCGCTTAACTCAAAGTCTGTGGTGGTCTCACGGAATCACTTAAATCGTCCGTGATGTGGCCACGGAATTTGCAAGTAAATGACACTGTTATTCCGTGGCTCACACGAGAGAGAGAGAGAGAGAGAGAGAGAGAGAGAGAGAGAGAGAGAGAGAGAGAGAGAGAGAGAGAGAGAGAGAGAGAGAGAGAGAGAGAGAGAGAGAGAGAGAGAGAGAGAGAGAGAGAGAGAGAGAGCGCTTCAAAAGGGGGGGTGGCAGAAAGTAAAGTTCACCCTATGAAGGCTATGTGTCAAAACCACAAATGCAACAAAGGGTCAATGCTTTGTATTATGGAATATGGATACTACAATTTTGGCAGCAGATAGTTTGGTACACACTCTATTATGTATCATGCTCATGCTCACGAAAATAATCTATTTAACTGTGTCCCAGAACACGGTTGTCTGACTTATTTTGTGCTACACATAACACAAACCATATCCGATATATTTTATTCGACTACAGAAGGGGTGTGCGCTGGTACAGGGCACCCTCTTATTTACATGTCAAAACAACATATGCATCAAAGGGTAAATGTAGTATTAGGGATACTCCGATATCCCCGTTTTTTTTCAGCAGACCTCCTCAAATACATTTCGTGCCTATGCTCAGGAAGATTAATAGATTGAATCGTGTCCCAGAGCATGATTGTCCGACTTTATTCGTACTGCAGAACGAAATGTAAACCCATGCCTTTTGGATGGGAGCGTTTCTCAGAATATAAACAGGTATAGGCTATATATATATATATATATATATATATATATATATATATATACATACATATGTCCTATATATATTTAATTATTTATTTATTATATACAGATCACCAGACCTCCTCAAAGCAACAAAAATGGTTAATAATTAATAATTTACTTTGGTAATCAACATTACTCTTTTTATTTTTTTAATCGCTGTCCGTTGGCTAATTACGTCACTCTGAGAGATGCGCACGGACATACATGGTAGTGACACAGCCTATAAACTATTCGGGAAAGCAAAACATCAAGCTCATTGATTTAACGAGCTAGAGTTTTTTTTAAATAATTCATTAAGTTATCATGTGGCAGAGGTCATTCCTCTTCCTGAGTGTTTATTCAATATTTCTGGTCATTGAAATGCTCATTGCTTCCTATTTGTGTCTAGTGTACGGGCCCCCCCCCCCTCCCCAACCACCCACCCACCCAATATATTTCTTTAGAACAGGGTCTAAATATAATTATGAGCCTTCGATTGATATCCAGACATTTTTTGCGGAGACACATTCCTGTTCCCCACTTGTATTGGAGTGAACGGCGATATCTACTTCTGGGCCACATGAAATGACGGACCCGTCCACAGCCAGCTGAAGCAGGTGCTATACCAGGCGTGGCATCTGAGCACTGTTGGATTCCGGAACATTGTACTGTTTCTTGGGGCTTGGCTTGGGTCCTATAGGGCTCTACCGGAAGTGGCGTGACTTCGCCACTTTGCAGCTTCACAGTTACACGATCGGTAAGTATCTCTACCACGTGTAATGTGCAATGTTAATTTCTTCAAAACACCAAACAAAGTTGTTGCCATAAGCCTACCTAATTATTTTTTTGCGTCATTTAGGTTGCATCGTGAAAGTTAGTTTCAGTCTGTTATGGTGTTGCAAACATAGATATATTAACTAGATGCCTTGTCCGCGCTGCTGGCCAATGGAGTCGAACGTCACCACTAAAGGCCATATTACCACAGTAAGCTGCTCACCCATAACATTGTGTTGGTAGTGGTACACATACTTTTTAAATAACCATAACTTGCTCAATTTTCAACCGATTTTCAAACGGTTTGGTTTGTTATAAACGTGATGTAGGCTAGTTATGACTGCATGCTTTTGATAGAATAATGAAAAATAGAATAATGTTCCAAAATAGGTACAATATTCTAACGTTAATAACGTTTGTAATAAACCAAACCGTTTGTAAATCGGTTGAAAATTGAGCAAGTTATGGTTATTTTAAAAGTACATGTACCACTACCAACACAATTTTATGGGTGAGCAGCACCTTACTGTGGTAAAATTGCCGCCTATGGTGACGTTCTAGACCAGCATTAGGGCGAAAAGTGTATTTTCCCCTCCGTTTTCCTTGGCTGCGATTCAGAAATATCTCCGTAAAGATGGACTCATTGCGAAAACGCATCGCTGGTACTCCTTTTTAATGTACAGTTGGTAATTACATTTACCCAGGGGCTGTATTAGAAGCTACAAAAATAAGGTGTAGGAAAAGCAAGTCGAATAATGTTATACTAGATACCATGGATTGGTCACAAATATCAGTCTAGAAATAGCTGAAATGTTGTTTATTACACTACAGGATTATTGCCTTTATTACAACTGAGTTGAAAGACTGAGTGTTGTTTTATGGTTAAATCTCGCTTAACTTAAATTAAGGAATTTGTCATTTTTATACAATGGTATTTCTAATGATGTTTTTCTTGTTTATGTTTACAGCAAAACTTAAACAATGGCAAAGGGCAGTTTAAAAAAGGCATGCGCTGCATGTCAGGCCCCCATATATAATGGCTTTAAAGTATGCCCCACGTGCAAGGCACCACAGCCGCAAAACTGGACAAGTTTCTAAATCAGAAAGATGCATGGGTGGCCAACACCAAACGTAACCAGGTCACCTCACATCTTTTCGATGACGCTGTCATTCTGGTAAGTAACATTACCATAGTCCTAATGTTAGGTTAAGAATGTGGCGCCAACATCAGCTCTTCTATAAGTAAAAGTGTGCCTCTGAGTTGCTATTGAAACGTACTGCTGTGGAGCTTGTGTCTCCATATATCTCTGGCACAATTTATTATTGTTTTTAAAGTTTTCTCTATTTTTTCAGGTCGAGAAGATGAATGCATTGGGCTGGAGGCCCATCCTCCTTCTTGAATATCCCAAGAAGGAGGCAAAGATGGTCCTCCCAGAGGGGCTTATTTCTGGTGTTGGGGAACAGAAATGTTTGGATAATATAAAAGAAATTTACAGCATAATTGTAGAAGGTAATTTCACATTTACTCTGCATTATAACGTCTCTAAACAACCCCAATTCTGAAAAATGTAGGACACTGTAAAAATGTAATTACATCAAATAACAAAATGTACAAAAAAGGATTATGACAGATGTATGTTTACTTTGCATCACTCCTACCTTTCACATTTTGACCTAATTGTAAGTTATTTGTGTTGCTTTCAGGAAAGAAAGTGCCATCAGATGCCACAAGTATGCCACAGGGTGAAGGAGAGGCCATTTTTATTTTACATTTCGAGCCCGAAGACCCAATGAAAATACAAGGTGTGGTTAGCGTAGCTTTATTGTCATCTTTCATATTTTTTGGTGAGAATGTGCTTCAGCAGCATATTATTATTATCATTATTATAGTACATTATTATCATCGTTAATATTCTATGTGTTTACACCTTTTGCAGAGACTCTCCATTCAGCCACCCCTACCACCAGCACCAACGAGGGGTTAGAGCTATGTTCAGCTGGTGTTGAACCTGAGACAGGTAACCCAAAAAATCTTCAATGAAAGGACCATAATTCGGTGTGCTTAGCTTAATTATTGCTGTTCAAATTTGTTGTGCCATATTTCAATTTTTTTGTAGAATTTCCTTGAGCAGCCACACATACGGTATATATCTGACCTGCTTGCTTATTTTATATTCTGTGTGTACACCTTAAGTGGAGACTGTCCTGATGACAAGCGCTGCCACTGCCACCGACGAGGGTACACAGCCCAAAGAGAGAAAAAGAGTCCCAAGGACAAGAGGTGTACCTAATCAACACAAAGCTGATATTCTGCCATCTTTCACATTATCCCTCCTAAGTTAAATATTTCATTTGTTTTGCATGTCTTCTTTCTGAAATGAACATAATCGATGAAGTTCATTTCCATGCGGAATGTCACACGTACCCTTCTCTCTTTATGGAGTTACAAGTTACAACAAATACATCTAATCTCTAGACTGTTGAATTTGTGCTATATTTCACTTTTTTAGTAGAATTTCCTTGAGCAGCTACACATACGGTATATATCTGACCTGCTTGCTCATTTTATATTCTGTGTGTACACCTTTAGTGGAGACTGTCCTGATGACAAGCGCTGCCACTGCCACCGACAAGGGTACACAGCCCAAAAAGAGAAAAAGAGTCCGAAGGACATAACGGTACAACAAATACATCTAATCTGTAGACTATAATATGATAAATTACATGATATGTTTGTTATTTGATTTCTGCATGTATGTTTACATTTGGATTAACATACCACTATTTGCTTGTGTCAAACAGTTTCTAAAAAAGAAAAGGATTGCCCCGACAACAGCCAGAAGCTGCACCGGTAAGACCAGTAAGAAAGATGACGGTTATTTTAATACACATACAATTGCAAAGAATACAATGGTTGATGTACCAATACTGTTTAATCACTTTTTTTAGTTTATAATCGCACTGCAAAATAATGTATCAGTGATCCTACCAGATATGGATCACTGATTGGACCACAAATTGATTCTGGGATAATGTATAGAACGCCGGTCATTGTCAGGAAAATAAGCCCTGACAGGGCGAACAGGACACCGACGCGCAGCGGAGGTGTCTTGCTTCTCCCCGAAGGGGCTTATTTTCGTTAATGACCGGCGATGATCTCTACATATCCCGCTTATTACACGGCTACTTGCCAAAACAAAAAATAACTTCACATTGTGTGTCTTTTTACAATTTATTTGTTACCAGCATTCACAGTGTTGATCAGCAGAGAAATAGTCCGCCAAAGACGTTGACGTCGCTTAGCAACCGAAGACACTGCAAAAAATCCTTTGTTTTTCTTGACAGTGGTCAATTATACTCATGATTATACTTATCAAATTATCAAATATAATTCACAGCCGGAAGTTGTGAAGGGCCGATGCAAGTGAACGGAGCGTTACATGGCATTGAGAAGACCCATGTAATAATTGCGATTAATGTGAAATGCACTTATAGTTTATATATATTATGGTGTTAGACCCCCAGGCCGTTCTGCCAGCGATTTTAATTCGCTCTGCAGCAGAGGCTGAAGATCGGGAAGATCGGGAGGTCTCCCGGTGGGCCGGTCGATTGCTCGATTACGCAAATGAGCAATCGCGAGATGACCCCCCTCCCCGGCTGGACTCCTTGTCCTCCTTTTATTTCCATACTGTGGATTATTCAGATATTTCATTGGTCGTAACAATGTTATGACATTGGTTAATCTAAACTGGAAAACCTAATTAAATTGGAATACAGGTTACAGTGTAAACATTACAGCTTTGATTGTCAAGTGATTATTCATGATTGTCTTTCTCACCAACCATCTCCTCCCCCTTTTTTTTCCCAGCGGGAAAATCTGGCTGCCAACCTGGGAGGCTGCTTGACAAATTCACTCACTCACTCTGATTACATAAATTAAAAAAATGTTATGCTGAGTGTTGTTCTTTTGTAATCTTTTAGAAATAATCTAAGTTAATAACGACAAAAATGTTGAACCTTGAACCTATCCTAGCATGATACTGTTGAAGCTGATTTGTGTGCAGGGGAGGGGTCGTGGCACAAAGACATTTTATGACACTATTGCATCTCAAACTAGGCTGCCCAACACATTGTGTAAACGTGATATGATCGAGACACATTAGATGAGTGCAACCCCCTGTTGTGAAGCCTGCAGAACAGCCTAATGATTAAATACTTAGTTTTGTTTTCAGAACAGCATTTTCATATTACCGATTGATAATGATATGATCATATACAGGGACGGCTGGTATAAATGGGCTAACAGGGCTAAGCCCTCCCTACCTTTTACAGTAAAAATGAAAAAATATTAAAAACCTTAGAACATATTGTTTTAAATTTTGGTAGAACCTAAAGCAGCAACTGCACCAAAAAGTGACAGAAAAACCCAGGATATATGATGCATCTTGGGTTTTTTCCTGTGAATGGGCTAAATGTATTCAACCCAAGCGGAGTAGCGTAAGCTTCCATTCAATTTTGATTGACAGGTATCGTGACACGCCCCCTTCATATGCTTCCCATTTGGGCTAAATTAGATTAGCCCAAATGGGTCATTCAGGCCAAGCACAGTAGCGTAAGCGGCAATTTCATTGTGATTGACCGGTGTTGTGACACACCCACATTTGGGCTAATTTCATTTAGCCCAAGCACAGTAGCGTAAGCTTCCATTGACGTTTGATTGACAGGTGCCCTGACACGCCCCCTTCATATGCTTCCCATTTGGGCTAAATTAGTTTAGCCCAAAGGCTGACCTTGGACTTACAGCTAGCACAGTAGCTACAGTACAGTGACCTCAACCAATCACAGCACAGTAGCGCAAGTGCAGTATGGTGGGCGTTAGCATGAAAATGAACAAAGTGGATTATTTACCTTCTAATCGGTTTTCTTTAATGTCTTTGGAGGAAAAATTGGAAGTGAAGAGATTGGGGACACATCATCCAAACGATGTACATCACACTAATTAATTAAATGCTGACTCATCTATATAACATCTTATTATAACGTAGTGCATTACGGAATGCACTGCTTTTACTGTCAGGAGTGCGGTCAGTATATGGCCGGTAATAGTGCATTTGTAAGCGGGTCAACAACGTTTCGTATCGAAACATTAACGTCACATTCATGTCCTTCATCATTGACGGCGACACAGACGTCTCTACCAAAGAGTGATCGGCTACAGCCGCATTTTGCGCAAAGGGAGACCGGTCAACATTTTAATTGTTTAATACTTTAAGCACAAAAAGAGTTTTATTTTGCTTAATGGTTTAGTTCGAAATGTTCAATTTCAGCTCAGTGAAGCACTTTAAACACCTTATTTTTCTTTTTATTTATAATTGTGCTTCAAATAAAGACACGCATTTCTCTACACATTATTCTTGTTTAAAAATCATTCACATTATATGAAAGTTATGAACAGAGATATAAAGGTGACCTCATGGCGTCTGGAGCCCTGTGAAGTATTGATAAATGTAATGCATTCGTTAGCCCACCCACCCAAAATCACCACCAGCCGTCACTGATCATATCATTATTAGCCTTAAACCCCTTCTGTCCCTGCTGTTCTATTATCAACTCCAGGACTCGGTCCAGACTTTGCTCCTTTGTGCTACCTCAGGAGGAGTGAAGCATGGGTAGGGGCTGGAAGGGGTTATAATGGTCTTGGGTGAGGGCAAAATCAACAAGGGCTGTTAGGGGTTGGGAGGTCAATTTTTCTCAGAGGACAGATTTTTTATGAGCTTGTTTCTATTTAATTACAGCTGCCTGATAGACTTTTTGGGGGAGAAATACAATATTTTTGTATAGTTACGCCTTTAAAAGTGTAAAAAAATTTAGCGAGAAATGTGCATTTTACTTCCATAATCTTGGCTCAGTGAATTTGAAGGATGTTTGGTTTGATAGTTATTTCAGGTCTCGACAGAAATATAATAACATGGTTGCTATGGACGCTGAAACCAGCAGCTCGCATGCCGTTTAAATCACGGCTATAAAACCATTGTCTATGCTGATTATTTAAGCAATAGATCACGCCAGGCTGTGGTATGTGCTCATTATACCACTGTTAAGGGGCGTTGTCCGGCCCCGACGCGCATGACAAGTAATTTGTTCAAAAACTCCAACGGGAAGCAAATCTATAGCTGGTCACTATTGCTAAGGCCTCCAAATAAAATAAATATGGTCATGTCTGGCACCGATGCAATCGCCTCGAAACGTAGATGTCAAAGGACACCTTGTTTGCCCCATTACGTCACCGGGAAGATATTTATTTCAGGTGCAGGGGGGGAGGGCCCCTCCCCTTGATGGGCCATCAGTTAAGGCTGAGCTGAAGACAGAGATGCACCACAGTATTCTCCACTGCTGAACTCTGATTCACAGGCCCAGTCCAGTGTTTAAAATACATAAATTGTATTTATATCATTATCACATATCATTATCAACCTGGGGGTTTCAGCCCGACAAGAAATGACTCAGCAAGTGCTCCGTCATGTTGCACCTCACCCAGCGGCTTGCTTGCAAGTTTTTGACCTAAAGTTCTCCCCAGACCTACACCCTAGCCATCCAACACGCATATCTGAGAATCAGTCCTCATTTTAATAATGACAAAAAGTTATGAGAGAAATGCACATTCACTTTTGGTTATCTCATAAGCGGCGTGGTGCCGGCTCCTTTTGACCTTTTGACCCCATACTTCAAAAACGTGTCCACAGGCCAGCTGTGTCTACACACCTTATGCCCTGTTTACACCTACCCGATAGTGGGCCCCGATGGCTAAATCAGCAGCTATCGTTATAACATCGGCAAATAGCGTGGTTGCATCGGGAAACACAGTTACTCTTCCCGGGAACATCGTTAGACAACGGGAAGAAACGGGAAGAAATGCTCAATGATCGGGCAACATCGGCAAAGAACAAACATGAGTATAACGTAAGACATCGCAAATCGTTCGGGAATTTTCCTGGGCACATCGGCTATATTCGTTAATCTTCCGCGCTTTATCGTGTTTTATCGTCTTTATATCGGCAACCTCAACACACGAAAGACCCTCGAGAACCCTAGACAAATAACGATTGTGAGTGACCAGATTGTGTTAAGGAAGACCCTCAATCTGCCACTTGGGTATAAATAGGGGGTGATGGATGGATGTCCTACTTTTATAATTACAGGGTACTTCGCCCATTTAGAACTGGCATTCTATTATTATAAAATCGCTATTGTAATATAAATAAATATCAGTCTAAACCAGTCTCCCCTTTGCCTTCTCCCGAAATGACGCCAAATGACGTCAAATGACGCCAAACGCACTTCGGGTGTCTTCCCTGGCATAAATCGTTATGTTATCGTTATAACATCGGGTATGTGTAAATGCTACCCCGATAAATTGACCCGATCATACATTTTTAGCCCGATGTCACCCGAATCACCCCGACTTCCACATCGGTGGTCCATCGGCCATTAGCGGCCATTAGCGGGATGGTGTAAACGGGGCATTAAGCCACAAATGTACACCTCTGTCCCACCAAAAATGGAGACTAGAAACTAACCTCTGTCTTATGTACATTTACGCTACTGTTGGAGGTCACGCCCCTTTTCACACCTTTTCGAGATAACTAGAGATGCCAAAATGTATATGCACATTTCCCGGGGTCCAGAGAACGACATATCCGAGATTTGGAGTTCTAGCCCTAGTGGGACGGAGGTGTACATTTGTACATTTGTGGCTTAAGGTGTGTAGACACAGCTGGCCTGTGGACACGTTTTTGAAGTCTGGGGTCAAAAGGTCAAAAGGAGCCGGCACCATGCCGCTTATGAGATAACAAAAAGTGAATGTGCATTTCTCTCATAACTTTTTGTCATTATTAAAATGAGGACTGATTCTCAGATATGCATGTTGGATGGCTAGGGTGTAATTCTGGGAAGAACTTCCTTTAGGGCTTCGGCCTCCTAATTGATCATTGTAGTATAATTGAATGCCCTCTTTCATATATATGATACCTCTACCACTGGGACGTGGCAACAATTCTCCAAATCCATATGGGGAGGGGGGTTTATGCTTGTGGACAGTAGGGTTGTACACTAGACATAAATAGGAAGCAAACTCAGGAGAAGGAATGACCTCTCACAAATATATATTTAATAAATTGTTTCAAATAACCCTGCCTCGTTAAATCATTGAGCTTGGTGTTTTGCTTTCAAAAATAGGTTATAGAAGAAGTCTAAACTGCAGAAAATAAAAACATCCAAGCTGCCTTTTAAGGATACCTTGGAATATCTGTCTATTTTTTAACCATCAGACCCTAGTTTACGACAAAAACAACACAATGGACGGCAGCTCCATTGCCGCGTGGTTTTTAGAGCCATGTAAGGATTAGAGGGGCTGGTCGATAGCAACCACCATAGCAACCATGACGGTCAAGTGACTGGATGCAACCCCGTTGAAAAAAATAGAATACCACCCTACACACTGAGGAGAATAATGATATTTAAATGATTATGACCATGAAGTCTTTATTTGCATGGGTTTACATTTCGTTCTGTGTAGCATGGAAAAATCGGAGAAACACTCCCATTCAGAATGCATTGGTTTACATTTCGTTCTTTGGAGCACAGTTATTTTTATTTATTTATTTATTTTCAGTTTTTGTGGAGGTGCTTCAAAGATACAAATTTTTCTGCAATAATCCAAAATCCAATGGAAAAACCCGTTGGCTTTTTGTCAAGGGAAACCCAGGTCGACGCTCACTTCCTGGTTGGTCAACATACGTCATCCCTCCACCACCCTATACTGTAAAAACACATGTTCAAGTTGAATGATAATGCATGAATCTATTCATGCTATTCATGACAATTATTTTGGCCATGGTGGATCCAGATCTGCTCCGGATGTGTGTGTGTGTGTGTGTGTGTGTGTGTCCTTGTATTCATCACTGTGTGGGGACATCGTTCTGTTTACACAGTCACCATGTGGGGACCGCTGACAGTCTGGGGACCAAAAATGCGGTCCCCAGACTGTTTTCCTTCTTAAAAGCCTCCAGGAGGTGTTCTAAAGGTGCCCAATTGATTTTTGGCCAAGGCCCAAAAAGCATGTTTTATCACAATTACTTGAGTGAAAGTGTGTGAAAGTTCCCCCCGAACTCGCTCTGCTTTTGGGGAAAGAGCTTTTAGTGTCTATGCTCCAACCTCCTGGACTGAGATCCAGGCTCATTTTAAACTTGATCATTGTATCAGTTTAGAAAATTTTAGAATTAAGGATCACTTAACCAGTGTTAGCACTTATTTTATAAATTAGCTGATGATGATTTAATCCTGGATGTAATCTTTTATGTTTGTTATTCAATGTGTGTCATTTCTGTGTAACTTTTTGTGCTGCCTTCTTGGCCAGGATCCTCTTGAAAAAGAGATTTTTATCTCAATGAGAAATTCCCTGGTTAAATAAAGGACAATAAAAAAATAAAAACACCTCCAGCACCCGTGAGGGCTCAACCCTACAACCAGGCAGAGAGAAGAGACACACAGAGGCAGGAGAGGCTGCCATGAAGAAGGTTGGAAGAAGCTGGAGGACAAAGAGGAGCCAACATGGCGGAGCCTCGGAGCGCTGGAGCCCAGACGTCATTCCAGATCCTTCTGGCAGGTTCTGAGACCCCTTCCTGCAAGATGTTGACTTCAGGTGAGGCAGCGTGGACCTGCAGGACTCTGATTGGTGCCCACAGAACTTTCTCTCTACATCTGTGGGCATCTCACGGCAGCTGGAGGGCCTGGTGGCGTCAAACACGTCCGGTCCCCCCGCTTTCGTTACGAGCTGCATGTGGTGTTTCCTCCTGAACGCTAGAGGCGCTATGAGTAGAGTAGATAGAGCAGGGGTAGAGAAGTGAAGAGGAGAAGTGAAGAAGAGAAGTTACCACGTGAAGCTACATGCAATGCTACCTACGACGTCCTCCCGGTTTATTATTTTGTATTAATAAAAGTGAGTAAAGTAAAGTCACGTCTGCTTCTCATTACGATACCACACTGCACCACCTGCCAGAACCCGTGTCGGAGCTCACGTTTGTGTCGGGCTACATGAGCTACGGACGTGGCTCAATTGGCAAACGTGAAAATAATAATCCCCCTCCCCAACGCCTGTGGATGAGCAACATGACCAAACGTCCTATTCTACAGCCTCCAGTAGGAGAGGCTCCGCCAAGCGAAGCTAACGTTAGCGTGGAAACACTTTGCTGTCCAACAACCTTCGGTACGAGCGGCGCCGCCAGCTGGGGCCCACAGCGTCGGGCTAACATGAGCTACGGCCTTGGCTCTATTGTCAAACGTGACATATTTCGTGAAAATAACAAATCCCCCCGAAGCCAAATAAACATTTACCTGTCCAGCAAAAAGAGAAGAACCTCTGCTTCAGTGTTCAGGCTTTTCAGACGCCTCCGTTGTCTCCAGCGCTCCGCCATGTTGGCTCCTCTTTGTCCTCCAGCTTCTTCCAGCCTTTCTCCTCGCAGCCTCTCCTGCCTCTGTCTGTCTCTTCTCTCTGCCTGGTTGTGGGCTTGAGCCCTCACAGGCGCTGGAAGTGTTTTGGCTGTTTCTTCTCTGCCATTGTGTCCGAATGAAGGTGTTCTCCTGCTACCCGGTGTCTCTGCCGAGCAGCGAGTGGCGAGTATTTCTGGCAACAGTGAACCTGATGCGTGTGCACGCGGGGTACAAGGGGCCCTGAGTCGGACCGAATGATACAACTAGTCAATGTTTTTAGTGTTTTGCAGCTTTCTTATCACATATTGCATTGACAACTATCGGGAGACAAGGACCATATCACCCAGTATGAGAAAATGTGTTTCTGAACATC